>NC_089822.1:90771408-91102658 GCF_035046505.1 Tiliqua scincoides | reverse complement strand
TCAGAGGTTGGCCACGGACCGGAAAAAGGCTTGCTGCAGGCCACATCTGGCCCCCGGGCCGGGGTTTGGAGACCCCTGATTTAAGGTAACATTGGTGATAGGAAAGTTCACTGAGTGATAAACACGTGTGCTTGAACCAGACCTCTAACATATTTTCAGAGCAGAGTTATAGGAAAGCATCTAGGAACGCCCTAAGGAACCGCTGGATTCATGCTATTTGCTGTTGGTGATGGTTGTGCTGTTGGCCTGTCTTACCATTTGCACTAGGAAGTGGGGGACTGGGAAGTGGGGGACTGGGAAGTGGGGGGCATGAAGCTCTATCTGTTGGAGATAGGCTGGATGCCTAGGGAGAGTCAAGAGATCCTCAGAGACAGTGATGGTCAACACATAGCTCCTGTGCTTAAGTGCTCTGTAGTGGCTAGTGAGGGACAGCCCACTCCTATCTGCACTTTCCTGGGAGTAAGCCCCATTGACTATGATGGGATTTACTTCTGAGTAGACATGCATAGGATTGGGCTGTAAGTGGTCTGATAGAATACTCCTACCTAGGTGTTCTTCCAGTCCCCAACTGCCCTCTCCATTGAAGGTGCCCTCAATGTCCACTGCCCATAGATAATAATTAAGACAATGCTAATTCATCTAGTGCATGAATTTGCACTGGATCTTGGTCTTCAGTTGCTGTTGGGCTGATAGGCATCTTTCTTGTACTGGTCCTGACTATACAAAATGAAGAGTGGTGTTTGCCCTGCAGTGGGAGTGGTTGGACTTGGTGCTCATACAGAAAAGTGACTGTATCCCCAGTGGCCTTCCTGGTGCATGATGGGACCTTTGTATTTGGGAGAGGGATGTGTTTGCAGCCAAGAGGGGATCCCTTTCTGCAAAGTGCATTCCTCCTTTCTGTGAGAGACACAATTGTTTTGGTCAAGCTTGAGACTGTTGCAGGGGTTGTGGCGGCATAGGGCTGATCAGGTGAGTCATGGTCTCAGGAGGCAAAGAGGGGTCTTTTCCGAAGATGGACAACAGGGCTGGTCACAAGAAGCAGCCAAGTTCCTTCTCCCCCCCCCCCTCAGTTTTTGCCAGGTGCCTTTGAATCAATTCTTATCCTCATAATGGAAAATGATCTCCATTTAATTTGAAATGGGACATAGTCAACTTTCATGTTCCACTTCCATGTCAAAGGGTTTGGATCATACTTGCACAGCCCAATCCTATACACCCAAATAAGTCCAATTAGACTTGCTAACTTTTGAACCCTGTCACTGTCCCTTTAAACAGCATTTTTATTTGCAGTAATTAGCAGGTGATAATATTTAGCTCCAAGTCACGAAAAGCTTCAGTTGGCTTAGAGCTAAATATTATCACTTGATAATTACTGCAAATAAAAATGCTATTAAAGGGACAGTTTCCACATGTTAAATACCTCTAGTCTATCACATGGATAGGAGCAGAGCAGTTGGCAACTTCCACTTTGTTTAGTGGAGCTTGTGCCCAAGTAACCGTACATAACATTTCAGCCTAACTATTAAGTGTGTGTTTAAAATGTCAGTTCAGAAATCTAAGAAGGATATTATGATAATGGGAAATCAGGAAATAAGTTTGGGCTCACCATTATGATAAGAGACGCAAGGTTTTCAAACACCCCCCCCCCCCATGATGAATGGCCTTTGCCTTCCTTCCAAGACGCCCTGGACTACTTTATAATCTCATAAAACAGAAGTATTCTGAAGAAATCCCATATGGGTCTTGCTTTCCTCGCATGTTTTGGGGATGTATCTTTTTCTCTTTTGTGGTTGGAACAAGCCACAAGAACACACAAAAAAGGACTCATTGCTGGCACAATAATGCAGGACAATTTATGGGTATTTCTGAAATGGTGGAATACTATAAAAACAAACAAGGGGCGGCTGTAAGAGTTGAATTCACTGGTGTATGAAACACAAAGCTCTCTACTTTGTATTCTCTGAAAGGTTCTGGCTTTCCTTAAGAGATTTTCCCCCTTTCTAGCTCATACTGTAAACCACAGTGTGGGCAGTGAATGGCCAAACAGTTGAAGTCACAATAGGTGTGATGCCCATTCAGGTCCACGGCATATGGAGAAAATCTAACACATGTGTTTGTGCATATTTCTGTTTCTGTTTATAGGACATGCGGAGGTGTACAGTTTACATTGGGACATAAACTGACTTCTGCTGTCAAATGCAATTAAATTTTCTTGGGGCTCATTTGCAAACACCATGAAATCTATCTGGGGTAACCTGTGACCTCTCTAAACACAAGTCTTTACTGTCCTCTCTTTCCAACTAAGGATTCAATACAATTGTCCAGGGCTCCTCTTTTATGACAAAGCCTGGATTGGTTGGGATTTCATTAATGGCCGTTGGTGGTTAGGAGATGGTCTTAGAGCTGAGGTTTTCTCTTGAGTGTCTTGACTGAGTTACCTGTCAGAGAACTCGGAGAAGAGGTGAAATTCCACTAAGTGAGTGGGAAAAGGGCAGAGAGATTGGAGAAGAAGCATTTTTCCTCTTATATTTTCCTACTTCAAAAACCAGTTGTCCTGAAAGGAAGTAATAATGTAAATCTTTATGACAAAACGCCAATATACCACAGTTCTCAGCCTCCCATTCTGCTTCTCACTGACAGGTTCTTTCCCCTAAAGATGGTGGTGTTTACAGCTTCATTCCAGCTGCCCCCTCTTTCCCCAAATGTTCTCCACATGTTCCACATCTCCCCCTTCCTTACATCTCCTCCTTCCTTCCTTCTGGCTGAAGTGATATGGAAGGAAAGTGACTTGTTCATGGCCAGATAAGACTTCTGTGGTATAACATTCTCAAGCGCCATCAGACCATGACTTGCATTCATGAAACTAAGGCGCAGCGAGGACTCTACGGCTGTCCTATGCAATGACCAAAATGACCTCAGATAGGGAAAGGAACATTGAGGCTGTGAATGTGAATACAGAATACGACTTTTGATGCAGGCAGAATGAGATGCCTTCATGACTTCATAACCACAGTCAGCATTCAGTTATCTGAAAGGGGAGAAGGAAGGGCAGCTCCCAAGGCACACTATGGCAGAGCAAAGAAATATGCACTAAAGCAGCACTTCTGAAAGTGTGCTTCGCGACCCCCCTGGTGGGTCACAAGCCCAAACAGAGTCAGTTGCAATTTGGGCCCTCCCTCTCGCTCTTGTGCTCCAAATACAAGTCATTCCAGAAGCACCAATACTAACCGGAGCCCCTAGTGGCCTCTCCCAACCCAGTGACCCACTCTTTAGTCCATCTACAGGCCTCTGAATGGCCCTCGGAAGCCTCTGTAAGTCTCTTCCAGTTTTCGAATTCTGATTTGCTTCCCAAAATCGGAAGTAGATCACGGAGGCTTCTGAAGGCCATTCTCAGAGGCCCGTAGAGAGAGTCACTGGGCCAGGAAAGGCCTACAGCAGCACCAGCAGCATTGCTACTCACCGCAAAGGACAAGGTGGGCTGTGGTGCTGCAAAGTTTGGGAACCGCTGCACTAAACCCAATGGAGAAAAGCCTTCAGCAAAGAGATCCCTGTCATGGAAACTGGGATGTCATGCATATATAGCAGCACCCTTTCTTGCCCCCTTGGTTTCCTGCGTAACTTTGGGACTTGGGGTAAAAGTGCGGTCAGTTTCACACAAGCGGCCACATTTTACGGTCATGTGTGAAAGTACACTGGATCCTGTATTGCTAGCCTGACCTGTACTGGGAAAAGTAATTTATTGAAATATCTCTGAGTAAAGCTATCTGTCTCCAGTCCATGTAAATGCAGTTGTGTGTGGAGCCAAAAAGCATATATTCTGGTTTGGTTTTGTTTTTTAAATGGCCATGTGGTCCACATCACTCTTTCCTTTTTTTTTTGTTTTTGTTTTATCCTTGTGATGCTGACTGCTAAACTAAGCTGTAAATTTGTAAAGAAATATGGCACATAGATATTGGCTCCTGGCTGCTGGCATTAGTTCAGTTTTTTTTGGGTTTTTTTCCCCCAAAAGCCAGTAATACAAATTGCTTCCTTGTACTTGTCATGAGCTGGGATGGGGAGGGGGCAACTTTTATTTACCTTTAAGGAAATGCAAATACTAATGAATCAAAGGGCTTCCCACTTCGGCTCTGAAGCCTTGTCCTCAAATAAAAAGTGGTTGTAGTTCCCTATCTTGGCAGAATTCTTTTTTTTTTCCTTCCCCTTTTTCGAAAAGCATAATTCATTTCACAAAGCGGAATATTGAGATTATTTGCATTATTGCTCTCTTTTTTGACTGAGAACTGAAAATGCTAAAGTAATCCTGCTCAGTTCATGACCCACTAAACGAAATGCTAAATGTCATTGCTGAACATCCAGAGGTGGCATTGCACATGTCGTGACACTAGCTAACCAGGAACATGTCTGCTTGATGCTTCTAGTGAGGGGCAGCAGTCACCCCATTTGTGGGGTATGGTGAGGGTTATTTATTTATTTATTTATTTGATTTGTATTCTGCCTTCCTCCCCGTAGGGCACCCAAAGTGGCTAACAATAAAAGCATTACAATATATTAAAATACAGAATAAAAACAAATAAACATTAAAAGTAAAAACAATTAAAAACAAGATAAAAAATGCAGAGCAATCAGCAATAAAAAAAAACGCACAGTAAAAACACAAATTTATAAAACAGCCCTTATAAGGCCTCAAAGGCTTCCCTAAACAAAAACATCGTCAGGCCCTGCCAGAAAGCTGATAATGAGGAAGCTGACCTCAATTCAATGGGGAGGGAATTCCATAAAGTAGGTGCCACTACTGTTTCTGGCAGCCATCCCCTTCACCTCTCTTAATGGCAGCACAACCAACAGGGCCCTCTCTGATGACCTCAGAGAACGGGCCGGACTATACGGAAGAAGGCGGTCTCTCAAATACGCTGTTCCCAAGCTGTTTAGGGCTTTAAAGGTCAAAACCAGCACCTTGAATTCAGCCCGGAAACGAACCGGCAGCCAGTGCAGCTGCCGGAGCAGCGGTGTGACAGAGTCAAACCACTGACCTCTAGCAACTACACAAGCCTCTGCATTCTGCACTAGCTATAGCTTCCAGACTGTCTTCAGGGGCAGCCCCACGTAGGGTATGGTACAGTAATATAATCTTGATGTCACCATGGCATGGACCACCGTGGCCAGATCTGCCCGAGACAGGTATGGCCACAGCTGCCGCACCAGCAGAAGCTGGGCAAAGGCACCCCTGGCCACAGCCGACACCTGGACATCCAGGAGCAGCTGTGAGTCCAGGAGAACCCCCAAGCTGCAAACCTGCTCTTTCAGGGGGAGTGCAACCCTATTCAGAGCAGGGCGATAGTCCAGCACCCGCATCGTGGATTTCTGAACCAGGAGGACCTCTGTCTTGTCCGGATTTAATTTCAGCTTGTTCGCCCTCATCCAGATCCCAACTGCCTCCAGGCAACGCTCCAGGACAGAGACAGTCACCCTGGAGTCCAGTGGAAAGGAGAGATAGAGCTGGGTGTCATCTGCACACTGATGGTACCCAACTCCAAATCCCCGGATGACCTCTCCCAGCAGTTTCACGTAGATATTAAACAACATGGGCAACAATATAGAACCCTGCGGCACCCCACACCTCAAGGGCCAGGGTGCCGAGCAGGATTCCCCCCATACCAGCATCTGGGATCTGTTGGCCAAGAAGGACCAGAACCACTGCAAAACAATGCCCCCAATCCCCACCTCGGCCAACCGTCCCAGAAGGCACCATGGTCAATGGTGTCGAAAGCCGCTGAGAGGTCCAAAAGAACTAGCAAGGATGCACTCCCTCCATCCCTAGTGTTGCTATCAGCTTCCTAGTGTTGAGTAGCTCAGTCTTATCTAACTCCCTCCCCACCTATACAGCCTTACCATGGAGAGTGAGCTGCATCCTCCATGCATCCAGAGGTACAGTCCCAGAAGTCTCCTCTTGGTAAGAGACTATTTGTTCCCTTGCCTGGAGATAAGCCTTTGCTACCCTAATGGGTCTACTTGGACCAGTGCCAGTTTTGTTGGCTCAAGATAAAGTAGGCCCAGGAAGGTCTGGGTTGGGGAGATAGGATAGGTGCTGCTGCTACTGACAGTGATACCAACCCCAACACTCACCCCTCCTTACTCCAGGCTTCTCCCTGTTCCTCCCCCTCCCTGCTTCATTCTGCCCAACCCCTGCACTGACTGACTAGCCTCAGGGTGTTTTCAGAGGCCTCTTGCGGTGGCGGTCTGGCTGCATAGAATGGCATGTTGCCCTTTGTGACTGCGGAAAGCACACTGCACCACCAGAACATGAATTCCTGTGGCAGGATGGGGTCCTTAAGGGCCAATCTACAGGGTCAGAAAAAGCACATAGGACAACCCCATTGAACAGGGGATTTCATGGCTTACACTTTTCTTAACCACTGTGTTATTCCAGAGTCTGTCATGGCATCAAACTTGTCCCTCAGATGGCACAAAATATCAGGTCAGAAAATAAGTCTGAGTCCCATGTTTCTTAGAGAGAGAGAAAAAAGTACTATTTTTCACTTACTATTTGAAAGCATCTGATTTTGTAACAGAAATATGAGGGAAGAGGAGAACTTGGGAAAGGGAATATATAGGCTAATGGGTTCTGAGCTGTCTGTGACAGTTCAGGAGAGAGATCTTGGGGTGGTGGTGGACATGTCGATGAAAGTGTCAACCTAATGTGCGGCGGCAGTAAAGAAGGCCAATTCTATGCTTGGGATCATTAGAAAAGGTATTGAGAACAAAACGGCTAATATAATGCCGTTGAACAAATCGATGGTAAGGCCACACCTGGAGTATTGTGTCCAGTTCTGGTTGCCTCATCTCAAAAAGGACATAGTGAAAGTGGAAAAGGTGCAAAAGAGAGTGACTAAGATGATTACTGGGCTGGGGCACCTTCCTCTTCCTTATGAGGAAAGGCTACGGCGTTTGGGCCTCTTCAGCCTAGAAAAGAGACGCCTGAGGGGGGACATGACTGAGACATACAAAATTAGGCACGGCAAGGATGAAGTGGATAGAGAGATGCTCTTTACACTCTCACATAACACCAGAACCAGGGGACATCCACTAAAATTGAGTGTTGGGAGGGTTAGGACAGACAAAAGAAAATATTTCTTTACTCAGCGTGTGGTCGGTCTGTGGTCGGTCAGTCCAATCCTTGCCGCAGGATGTGGTGACGGCATTTGGCCTGGATACCTCTAAAAGGGGATTGGACAAGTTTCTGGAGGAAAAATCCATTATGGGTTACAAGCCATGATGTGTATGTGCAACCTCCTGATTTTAGAAATGGGCTATGTCAGAATGCCAGCTGCAAGGGAGGGCACCAGGATGCAGGTCTCTTGTAATCTGGTGTGCTCCCTGGGGCATTTGGTGGGCTGCTGTGAGAAATAGGAAGCTGGACTAGATGGGCCTATGGCCTGATCCAGTGGGGCTGTTCTTATGTTCTTAAGTTCATTGATGTTAGTTTAAAAACTTAAAAAATTGGCTATACCCATATTGTTTTACCCCATATTCTGTTTACAGAATTAACATTATGAAACTGATCGTTAGAGCCTCTGTTCCTTGCCATTCCCAGTCAATTCTTCATGGTGTGAAAGGACTCATTATGTATGCTTCTCCGAAATGGGATTCTATGAAAAGATGCAACTTTGAGAAAACTGGGAAGATAAACCTGGATGAAATCCAGTTTTTGTTTTAACTTTGAGCATGCTGTTCTGATTTGAAGCCCCATTAGTGAAGTAAAAAGGTCAAGTTGTTCCTCAAAGGAGGATAGCAATGTACCTAATCACATTCCTGGTGTAATTCTTAATGACATTAGGGTTGGAAGAACTTGTTAGTCGAGTATCAAAATCAAAAGGCTGACAGCTTTAGGTTATTGAGGTTAAATCAGTATTGCCCTGAATTATTACCAGGTACAGAAAGTCCTTTTAAAAAAAAGAAAAAAAAGAACCAAATTATAGGCATTTGAAGAAAAGAATGTTTCGTCTGAATAAATATTCATTTTTTCCCTTGAAATTGCAAACGCCCAAAACTGGTTTGGCACTCTGTTCCCTGTTTTGTGCCAAATATTGAATCACAATGAAACTAGAGATTAGATTCTTGGCTCAAATTGTGCTGTTTCAGGGGAGAAATGAAAACACGGTTGCCTCCCTAAACCCTCTGCACATTCCTCCACTGCAAATTCAATATCCATAATGTTCGATATCAGCAATTGACATCACTTCTATTTTGTTGAGGTTTGATGATTGACTTGTAATCCGTATTTGACATCCCATGTTTGATGATGATGATGGTGATTAGTAGTAGTAATAGTATTTATATTTGTGTTTTATTTTTCATGAACTACCCTAGGCTGTGCTATGTGATTTTTCTGATTCTGTAGATCTGTCCCAATAGTGGACAAAATCTACTAATCATTTACCAGAACATGGAATGGCTTCTAATTCATACCATCAACTTTTTGCACTATGTAGGAACAATAGAGTAAGATTTTTCATGTGTTTCAGTTGTACCTCAACTATTATCTAAAGGCAGGGTAAAATAACATAGTGGTCATTGAAAGAATAATTGAAAATGGGGGGGGGGATGCAAAACAAATAAGTGAACAGAGAAGCAGAAATTTCATCACAATCCAGTTGAAGGCAAGTGTTTTTAAACTGAGTTGCTTCCACATAGAAAGCACATATTTTGTGGGGCCTAGATGTGGATGACACTCAAACTGTACATCTCATGACCGTTCCCAGCTGGTGAAGCTGTGACTCTGAGGACCCAATCCAATTCCCCATCACCACCACTGATGTCGCCATGCCAAAAAAGGCAAGTGCTGCATCTTATGGTGGGTGGTGACCCAAAGGTAAAGGGAGATAAGTAATAAGTATTTTTTTTCTTACCTCTGCGTAATCCCTGCTTCTCCTAGGACATACACCATCTATTTTGGTGGTGTATGTCTGAGGAGGGAAAAGGGGCGGGGAAGTTTTAAAAAGAGGGGATAAGATCCAGCATATGCCATTGTCGCCAGATCCGCCCCCTCCCTCCCATACCATCCCGTTTCTCCCATGGAATTCCCAGATCCTCCTCCTCCCCCCATCTATGATCTGTCCCCACCGCTGACTTATCGGCACAGCACCACTTTCTGTTCCTGGCAGTGGCTTGGTGGCAGGGATAGGCAACCTACGATCCAGGCCCACCACTTGAAATCATCTGGCCTGTTGCTAATACAACAAAGATGTTTTGTTCTGTTCTTGATGAGTTTGCACTGCCCTCAAGGAAAAAAGTTCTGCAGCTTGGGGGTGTTGCAGGGCTTGACATTGTCCCTGATGTTCAGGTGACAAATGTGACCCACAGTGCATTTGTTCAGCTTCAGCTGGGTGTGCCGTTTCTGTCTCAAGGAGATGTTGCCATGGTCATCCATGCCTTAGCTACTTCTCAGTGCACCATTATAGAATCCTGAATGGGGGGGGGGTTGCCTTTGAAGACTGTTTAGAAACTTCAGCTGGTATTAATTGGGGTGGGACTTCATGATCATGCTATGTCTGTCACTCCATCTATACTGACTGCCAGTTTGTTTTGGGGCATTGTGTGAGGTACTAATCCAGGACTGAATCCCTCACATGAATTTGCCTGCCTAACAAGACCTTTTATGGAGGCTGCTTTGTGGGTTCCGACTCCAACAAAATGTCTGTGTAAAAGACTTCCAAGAGGGCTCTTTTGGTGATGGCCCCCTGTATTGTTGAATCTCCCTGGAGTTTGGACTGGTGCCCTCCTCACAAACTTTTCACCACCTGCTAAAGACATAGTTAAAGACATCAGGTTTTTAAAGACTTTTTAATGATTTTTTTAAAAAGCTGGTCTGTTCTCTCTGCAGTGATGGTTTATACGGTACTCTTGCTCTCTTATTATTGTTTTTGATTGTATGATTTGAATTGTGTTAGCCAGCCAGTCTTATGAGAAGGGCAGGATACAAAGCTTCACAGTGGCCTTAAAACCACCCTATAAGATGAGTGAGTATAATTATCCCCATTTTGCAGCTGGGAAGCTTCTCAACTGAGGCTGAGAAAGAGTGACTTGCCTGAGGCCACCTGATGAGCTCACGGCAGATGGAAGATCCAAACCAGGAAAGCCTTGAGTTGTATGCAGGGCCTGCCTTAGGAGCTTCAGGGCCCAATGCAAAACATTTTTTTCAGGGTCCCCTACCCCTGTGCCCCTCAAACCCCCAGGACCCCCCTACTCACCAGGATGAGTGGCAGCAGCGAGGCACCCAGCAGCAGTGTAAATTCCAACTGCATCTGGGGGGCAATTTCAAGCCAATTGGACCCAGGGGCAAGCAAGCAGGAAGGAGGGCCATCTAGCAGCAGTGCTCCACTTACAATGCTCTCCTCTCGATGCCTTGGTATGGAAGATTTCATGCCGAACCATCAGCTACAGAGCGAGGTGCCATTGTGGCTGTGGGCACTCTGCTCCCTGCCCCAGTGTGGGGCCCAAATTGGTCAAATTGCTCTAAGACCAGCCCTGGTTGTACATCTGTCTCTTAGCCACTACGCTATACCAGCTCTTTCAACAAATGTGTTTGTTCCTTTTACCAAGTGCAAGATTCTTGGCATGTCTGACTGTGCTCCAGCACCTCCATGAGTCCCTCTTCTGGCTGGTGCTGTTTCAAACAGATCCTCTGTCCCCTCTGTGCTCTTGAATGTCAGGTTGTGGAGGGCGAGCTCGGGCAATTAAATATAACAAAATCCATTGTGCCAGTTCATTGGGGGCACATTTTTTAATCAATTGGAAGGTTATTAAATCTAACCAACTGCATTGACTCAACACTCCAAGCCCACCTTAAAATTGATTTCCAGCCGTTTCTTTGAAATGAAGGGTGTAGCAAAAGCTATGAAACAGGGCCCTTTTCCAAATCAAATCATTCAAGTCGTGAATGAAAGCTTGAGTGGTGCTTGCATTCCCATTCCAAACAGGATCTCCCCTTCAGGAATGAATAACAAACAAGGGTTCACCTGTTAACTAGGCCTGGCACTGGGTACAGCTTCATTCTCTCATAATCCCAAACAGCTGAGTGATAACTCACAACGTATCCTTGAGCGAGTCCCCCGACTACAAAAGCCAGCGTGCTCTAATGCATTTGCTTACATTAAACTGGAACGGCCGAGAGTTATATTTGGACGATCCTCCCAGGCATCTCTCAAGTGGAATTCAGTGTCCTTTACACTCCCTGTGCTTTACATCTCACAGCCGTCAGGCCGGCTTATTGTTTGTTTACCAGATGCCTTTGCAAAAGTGCTAAAAACCCCAGAGCGTGCCAGAAACACTGTCTGGTCAGCATTCCTACTCCACCCCTGAAACTTGCACTCTTCTGCTTCACAGAGGCATGGAGCAGAGAGTGGGGCTTTGGATGCGTGCTGAATTTTTGTCCCTTGAAGAAACTATTCATCAAGACTTTCAAGGCTTTCAAAACGTTTTTTGAACGTTCATGTCAAGTGTGCCACCAAAGGATGGCTGTTCAGTTATCTGCCAGCACTCTGTATGGAGATCCTGAGTAGCTATAGATACAGAACAGCAAGTGGCATTTCATATATAGACCTCTGATGCTAACTATGGCTTCTCTGACGTCAATTACTGACATTTTGCATGGAATTTGCTGTCCAATGAAGGTTCTTTGAAGCAGGCATCATTTCTCTTAAATGAAGGCCTTGCAAGATGTGAAACTAAGAGGAAGTATGGGGCTACCTGATTGGTATTTGTACTATAAAGCAGCAGCGCTGCTATGGATTAAAGAATGGATCACATTAGAGGACCAAAGAATACCTAAATTGGAGGGCCATGACCTTGAATGGGGATGGCATGCATTTGTTTGGTATGGAAAAGTGAATGAATATAAGCGATTTAATAACCATATACTGAGGAAATCTCTATTATGGATATGGACTAAAATGCAAAGACAGATGTATATTAAAATTCCCCAGTGGGTTGTGCCATTAGAAGCATGTATCCAACCAAGTCTAATAGAGATAACAAAAATGCTTAGATATGAAAATTTATTGAAAAAAAGATGTAAAATTAAAGACAAAAGAATTGATAAGGTAAGGTGTTGAGATGGACGGTGGACTCATTTACAATTAGATTCAAGAAGTGGGAAAGATAAACAAGAAGGATTCTATATGGAACAGATGCCATTTGATAGAATATTTTTAGAAACAAAAGAAAAATACATTTAAAAATGTATATTTTTTACTAGACTTTGAGATGCAAGAAGAAATAATAAAAGAATGTATGATTAAATGGATGCAAAATATAGGCCATAATATTACAATCGAACAATGGGAGCAGATTTGGAAATATAATCTAAAACTTACTAGAGCAACAAATTTTAAAGAAAATGTATATAAAATGTTTTATAGATGGTACGTGACACCTAAAAATTGGTAAAGATGAAACAGAATATATGAAAAAACTGCTGGAAATCTAAGTGTGAAGAAGGAACGTTTTATCATATGTGGTGGACATGTAAAAAATGCAATTATATTGTAGAATGGTAAGGAGTTTAATACAAGAGATTGTTGGATTTACTATACCGTTGAAACCAGAATTATTTTTGCTTAATATTACTTTGGATATTATAGATAAAGAAAATGATGTGTATTTAGTTATTATGATGTTAACAGCTGCCAGGATTTGGTATGCTAGATACTGGAATGATCCTAAAATACCAACGAAAGATGAACTAATAGAGAAAATAATGAATATTGCGGAAATGGACAGACTTTCAGAGATTTTGGATCAACAGCGAAAACCAACATGGATTGAGCAATGGAAATCATTTTATGCTTGGTTATAAATGAATATTTAGAAAGTATAATAAAGGGCATTTAGAGGAATGTATTATATATATGTCATATTACAGATGATATGACATGAATGTTAAATGATATTAAGAGATAAAAGTAGAAAAGAAATTGGATTAGGAGATATGCAGTGATATATTAAAGTGACATATGATATTCTGCACCTCCAAATGTATGTGTATTTTAAGTGTTTGTTTATTGTGTTGTGCTATATTTGTAGTGTTATTTTTTTGCCCCTAAAATTTAAAAAAAGACTCTCACTTGGCCATATTTTTTCTTTCAGAACCATAGAAAATCAATCTCTGGATCTTTGGAACCATAGCTGGCTTTACATTTTAGTGATCTGGTGAAGAATGGAGTCCTCTATTGTATTTTAATCAATTAATTTTAATCAATGAGACTTGTAAGCCCATGGTTTTTTGTTTTTTTTTAAGATTAATTTGGATCTAGCATGTTTCTGTAATAAGGAGTGAAAAAAATGATTACAGAAAGCATTTCATTTTCTAGAAAAGGAATGGTAGCTTGAGTTTATTGAAGTGCTCTATTATCTTCATGCACTGATCAGTATCTCAAGAAGGCCCTGTGATGGGTATTTTGCTAATATGTAACGTTATTTAAATATGATCAGTTAATTGGCTATAAGGCAAATGAGTAATCCACTAAAAATCTTTTAAGTGGTTGGCAGCCCTATTATTCTTGAGGAATTCTGTGTTTCCCTGAAGTAATGCTTTGATTCAAAGCAACCTCAAATCTGTGCGTGTCTTAATTAGCTCTGTCCTTATTTTACCTTCTATGCTGGGGCATTTTGCTGTGGGTTCCATAGATGTTTCAAGGCTAATTGTATGTCTGCTTTTGGCAGCTTGTCAGTCCCAGGTATTTACACCTCCCACTTTTGTTATAATAACAATAATATGAAGAAAATGATAATTATAGTTATATTTTTTTCCCTAGAAGCTTATGTCCTGTAATGATTCTGTGGACTGTCACGTACTTTTTGGAATGCTATGACAAATGGGTACTGGTGATGGAAATAGATTTATTTTTGTAATTACTATTGACCTCCTTAAAAGGTAGCCTTGCTCTGAAAGAAGAAAGGAAAATAAAATATACCAGTATAAAATGTAGGATAACCAGCTTGGCAGAAGACCGTGGTGGAGTGTGCACAACATTCTGAACATGAATTAAGATTGTGCTTTTCTTGTGACCAACAGAATTCCCATTTGGGAACTGTATTAGTATAAACACTGCCTTGGCCAATTAGATCAAGGTCCATCTAACCCAGTATTCTGCCTCCAGTAGTAACCAGGTAGATTTCTTTGGGAGTATGCAAGCAGTACAGGGAAGTTGCTTGTCAGTTAAACTACTGCTTTCTGTACATATTCTGTTTATCATGGATAAGAGCCACTTATGAAATCTTTCCCAAAATTGCAGAAAATAAGGAGTAATCAAAAGGTGCTGCAAAAATGTCTTCAGTGAGACTATTCACAAATCATCCAGTGTAATTCTAGCCTGGTAATATATCATCAGATAATTCTAGATTTTATTGTAGGGAGATGTGTTTCCTTCTTCTTCACCATACTGAATACCTTCAGTAATTTTTTGATTTGTAGATGATTTCATTAGATCAGCATTTCTCAATCTGTGAGTTGTGACCCACTCTCTGGTGGGTACTGCAGAACCTCCAATGAAAACATGGGTGATGGAAAGACTAGATAACTATTTGCTCTGAGGCTATTCACGCATCATATAGCTGCTAACTGCCCTGCAAAGCGCTGAACTCCTGCAGTTTGCAAGTTTGTATAAATATAGAGAGATCTGAGCAGTGTTTGAGCTTCTTTTTTCTGTTTTTTCTGTTCTTTTCCCCAAGTCCATTAATGAGTTAGTTGGGGCAGTTGGGGGCAAGTTATGGGTCACATAACTAAGCCCCTCAAGCCTTGAGGCTATTCATTAGGACTGCCGCATTAGGAGAAATGGGTCTTTTTTTCTGCAAATAAATAAAATATTAATTGTAAATAAATAAGTAAATAAATGAAAATATTATTTCTTTTTAGATCATATTTTTAAAAGTCTGATAAAGCTAGGTGGGTCCTGCTAGAGTGTCATTGTAAGAACTGGGTCCAGGTGCTAAAAACGTTTGGGAACCACCGCAGTAGACAATTCTGTAGGAAGTGAAACAAGTGTGTCCCTCTTGTTTTCTGTAGTTCAGAGATATGCTCCCTTTTTACTTTTTACTTTTCAGTTTTTTAAACCTTCTGGATTATCATTATATCTTTCAGCCAAGAATCCCATAAGTTAATTGCATGTTACGTTTTATGTTTGTGTCTTTCAACCCTGGACCTACTACCAGTCGATGTAACTGGGCGACGTTTCATAAAGGTCACATACAAACTAGCAGAGAATGACTTGTTGTTTTGCTTCCCTTCTGTGCATCATTATTCCAGGCATATAGATTGTGTTTGACTGTCCAATCCTATTCCCCACTATTTGAGCTAATGCAGCCATGCTGGTGGAGTGCGCGCTGCATCCAGTGGTGGCGGTGAGATCAGGAGGCCTGCCAGAGAGAAGTAAAAATACTGCTTAGCTCTGCATAGGACCCATGTTGGCCTATGGATCTCCTCAGACCCCTGCCGTCTATGTTGCTTGTATAAATCTGAGGAGAGAAAGGGGGTGGGCTGGCCAATGGGGGATAGTATCCAGTGTGTGTGTTTGCTGTAGAGATCCACCCCCTCGGGCCTGCTTCCCCCTTGCCCTCTCCCTTCCTTGCCTCCAAACCTCCCCTGCCCATCCCCACCACCAAATTACCAGCACCATTGGAGCCTCTTAGAGCCGCTTTCCCATGTGCCATGCCTTTCACCATTTGTGGCAGTGACCCAACATCTCGTGACAGCAGCCCAGCTTTCATACTGTCATAAAGGACCTTGTGCTACCAGAACACTAGTTCTGGCAGTACAAGTCCTACTGGGGCCTTACTTTGGCAACATTTTCATGGTATATTGAAGCAGTCGACTTGTTCACATTTTCAGAATGAGATTACAATGGAGGAAGAAAATACTCGGGGAAACAGGGCTCCCCAGCTGCATTTTACTGAATAGGTGCCAATCTTCTGGTTAAACGTGAGACTCTTTCCCTTGCATCTCCCTACTGCTGAAATTGCCCACCTGCCATCTAGCTTTCCTCTCTGTTGATTCAAGGGTCTTCTTAAAACATATCTGTTCATTCTAGATTTCTGCTTCTGTCTCTCCCTTGCATTAAGCTTTCAGGCAAAGCCTGTTTTTATTTTTCAAATTTGGTGCAGCACCAGCTGATTTTAGATGCTGAGTAAGTAATAAAATACTAATAAGTCTGCAATCTTAGGAACAGTTGCTTGGTAATCCAACTGAATCTAGAGGGACGGATTCTCAATAAATGGGCTTTAAGATTGCCCTGCATGGCTCTTGTGAGTGTCTCGTTTTAGGAGTGTATAAACCAGGGGTGCTCACACTTTTTTGGCTCGAGAGCTACTTTGAAACTCAGCAAGGCCCGGAGATCTACCAGAGTTTTTTTTTACAATGTTTGCGCCATCATAACATATAACATTTATGTGTACAATGTATGTTGGTGTACCTTGAGCCCCACTGAGTATAACAGGACTTACTCCTGAGTAGACATGCCTAGGATTAGGCTGTGAGGCTGCAATCCTAGCCACACTTACCTGGGAGTAAGCCCCATTGAGTACAATGGGCCTTACTCCCGGCGTTTCCTCCCAGAGGCACCTGAAGGGCGGGGGGGGGGTCGGCACTCCGCGATCTACTCATTTTGCCTCGCGATCTACCGGTAGATCGCGATCCACCTATTGAGCACCCCTGGTATAAACCATTTTTTTTTTTAAAAAGGATGTAGCTATTTGTTGTAGAGATTGCAATTTTCCTTACACACACACACACACACACACACACAGAGCGAGAGAGAGAGAGAACTTGCTGGCTTGTCTAACACTGAGATTGTATAACAACTTGCAGAGTCCAACATGATGGATTTTATTATTTACGTTAGTTTGATGTCGGTTTTTACCAAGAAGCGCCAAATGGTTTGAAATGCACTGGGATACATTTCCTGATGAATGAACAAATATTGGTCCAACAATCTACAAATGAGTACAAATCACTTTTTTATTTATTATCATTTTTTTAAAGAGTACTACACTGCTGTGATGTATATGTAATTAAGTCCTGGAGGGTTTCAGGTAAAATACATTAGGAGGAAAGTGAATCCAATGCACACACAAAGAAAGTGACTGTTTTATCTGTAGCAAAATATATTACTTTTGGCTGAGTTGCTGAAACATTAGTGTGAATGGTCATCTTTCTGAGACCCTGCCTAATGAGGGGAACGTTGAAGAAAGCGCTAGAAAAGCAGGCTTTATTTCTGCAAGATTAGCCATGGGATATTTATTTTTATTATTATTGTTTTGTCACTTTTAAATGTCCAGAATATTTTGTTATTTAAATATGTCTTCCGAACAACTCTGTGAGACAGGTTATGGCAACATTGGGTTCATTCTACACTACAGACTTAAAAGTGGTTTCATAATAATTTCCTCTCCCAGGCAACCCTGGGAACTGTGAATCTGTAGATGGGGGCTAGGGATCTCCAACGGAGTTCTCAACAACTTCGCCAAACAGCAAACATTTTCAAAAGGAAGCCATGATAGTGAAACGGACATAAAGCAATATGACTTAAGTGCACACAGATCCAAGGCCACCCAGCACGCTTCACAGCTAAGCAAGGATTTGTACTTTAGTTTCCCACATCTAGATCTGATGATGAGTTTAAATAATTGAAGATCTATCGGAGTTGGTTCCCTTCTTCGTCATCCATGTGAGTGTTTTATCATTTATAATTAAAACCGCATGATTGCAAAAAAAAGACTTGCATTCAAGGTCCCTACACATGGTTGATATGTCCCTTCGCCTTTTCTCCATAGTACTGTGGTAAACGTTGTTCAGTCTTCTTCTTTGCAGCTAGAATGGATTCTTCCTCGCTACCGTACAGAATAAATTAAAAATTGATTGTTTTCAAGGGTGTTGGATCTATAAGCTAGTTAGGTTGGCTCCCTGAGTTATGGATGCCTGAATTACAGATGACCAAGTTAGGCATGGCTACGGCCGGCCCTTTTGTGTAAGCAGACTGTGTTTTGTAGTGGTGCTTTGACTTATGTGCGGTAGTGCTGGGCCGGCAAGAACCGGCTATTTTGACTTCTGCATTTTTCCATGTAGGAGGAAACTTCCAGAACTTAGCTGCCTCATTGGTAAGATACTTTTCATCACCTGCTGCTATAAGCCAGGAGTGTCAAACATAAGGCCAAATGTGGCCCCTGGAAGCAATTATCTGCCCCTATTATAATTGGGCTCTCCCAGCATGATATTTGGACTCTCTCATATCCTGAAAATATGAACAAGATTTGTATATTTTCTCTTCTGTCTTTTGCAGCTAATGAGTTTCTGTGAGAACGAAGTGCTTATTTCTGGCCATCACATACTTAATGATGTCTCTGCTTAATGGCATCACTTCTGGCCACCAGCAAGCACCATGAATGCTAACTTTGGCCCTCTGTATGAAATGAGTTTGACATCCCTGCTATTAACTGTCAGTAGCAGAACAACAGCTAGTGATAAATTCCAAGCATTACAGCTGAAAACATGAAGCAAAGTTCAAGACAAGACAAAGGAAGCCATCAACAAGCTCATCTTTGGACGGGATGCAAATCTAAAGAACATCGCTACTCTAACTTAGGTAAACAGCCATGTATAATGATCACCATAATAATTCTGTTTAATTCACGTTGGGTCTCCAGATAGGTGTCTGGTAAATCATGCTATCAGGATATCCTGTATTCAAAGAAATCCTGTTCCAGTAAACAGAAACCCAAAAGTCAAGGTTACCTTTTAAAACAGTGCCGTGATAAAAACAATTTTATATTCTGCCATTCATATTGAAGCTATAGGGGGAAAATTGATTTCTCCTCTGTTATGGTTTTAAATCAGGTGGTTAAATATGTTTTCCTCATGCCCAAGTGTTTTTGGTCGAGCATATGAATTACATCTCATCCTCCATATGAAAGAGAGTGTTGTTTTTCAATAATATTATGGAACAGAGATCCAGCTGGAACAGTTTTTATGTATGTGTGTCTTTCAGGAAAACCTGGGCTCTTTTGCTGAGATATAAAACAAATCAAATCGGAGATGGTTTAAATCATGGTATTTGTTTGGAAAACTCGATCTGCTATAAAATGTATACGCACAAGACACCATTTTTTTTAAATGAACCCATGTGAAGTGTAAATGCGAAGATGTTAATGAGTAGTTTGGATGAACTGAGGAAAGCCTGGATCGTTTCATTCTCTGCAAGAACAATTTTTTTAAAAACAAAGTATAGATAAATGCTTAAGCAAAAACTCCAGTCCAAATAAAACACAATCTTTTTAATGACGTATGAGGAGCAGAGGTCATTTTGAGAGCATATCAAATACATTCCCTGTGAGTGCAAAGAATTTAAAAGTGGGGCCAACGTATATCAAGAAGACTTGGCATCTGGAATGGTATACCAAGGTACAGGGCAAATGTACTTTTGGAGCATTTAAAGTGACGTGCATTGGGTTGCAGGTGTCATGTGCTCTCAATTCAGGCAACATTTCCTAATATTTCCATTGTTATATGGTCAGTATTTTATTTCTGTTGCGAGCTGCTGTGCTCAGGCCGCTGGGACTCCGCTCCGATATCTGCTGCTGCTGGAGCTCCGCCAACGGCGTGGCACGCAGATAGCTGCCCAGTTGTTATTGTGTACCTATCTCCCAAGGCCGGAGCGCTCTCTGCTCCCGGCGAGAAAGAAGGACTCAAAGGCAGAAGTTCTCCACCACACTCCTTCTTTACTATATACAAAATATTTACAATGTCCAGATAGTACATACAGTACACAATTCTCAATTCCAACGGACGTAGCCTCCGGCTCAACACTACTCTGCATCTCCCACAACTTTGCTTGCCCCTGCTGGAACTTATACTTCTAGTGACCAATCACAGTGCAGGAAATACTGCACAGTCATGCTGACTATGCAGGTGCAGTCACACACTCACACACTCACATAAGGTCACATGATGCACATCACCCGATGTTGCATCAGCTCCAAGTTCCCAGGGGGCTGTGCTGGCTTGCTCTGGCCAAGGCTTCAGGCCTGCCACTATGCAGCCAGTAAATTACTTGTCAGGACTGGGGCTCAACCAGTGACAATTTCCGTTAATCCTGTCCAATTTAATATGCGTGAGACTTGCTTCCAAGCACATGTTCTTGATGCTAGGTCGGTGCATGCCTAAGGAGCATGGGGCCAGACCAGTAACATGGACAGAGGCTGATGGTGACACACCACAGGTTCAAAGACCAGGAAGACTACACATTTCACTGAACCATGTCATCACCAATGTTCCCTCTAACTTTTTTTTTTTCTCTACTGTGCAGAACAATTAATGACCTGAGCAGTATATAATCACTGTCTTAAAATGGGCATTGGCCAGACTAACAGATAGGCAATATAAGTTAGGTACTGTTCCTGGGTCACAACTAAGGCAAGCAGTTGGCATGTTTATCAGGCAAGATAAAGAACTATGTAATCAGTTTATAGTTGACTTTTTAAAAAAATGAAACATTAACAGAACTCCATGAAAAGTTCTACTCCCATTGCATTGCAATAAGTACTGTGTTCAGCCATACGTGAAGAATATGTTGACTAGGAGCAATTATTATTTCTAGTCATGCCTGCACGGTGCAGATGCTTATGAAACACAGGATAGTACTACAGCTCATACCCTGATAAACTCATGTTCAGACAGAATCTTATGGCCCAATCCTTTCCCCCCACTTGCTCTACCAGTGCAAGCTGTTGCAAACATGCCATTGACCTTTACACTGGGTCTCTGTACATGGTAGTTTTCCCCCTCGTGTGTGCATATTACTTGCATTTTAAAGAGCACTACCAGCAACACCATACCTTTTGATTGTAGAAACTGGATTTGCACAGTACTTTTTTTTTGTTTTTGTTTTTGTTTTTAGAAATGCTGTGTAATGTGTCATCTTGTATCTTCAAAACGCATCATGGAGAGACCGCACTTCCATGAGGAGATGTATATTGGGAACATTCCAGAGGGAGGTCCAGAGGATATCTGTGTTTAGTTGATATTGTGTGTAATGGACCAGAGCCTAGCTGGTTATAGAACCAAGGACTATTTGACTGCCACTGTCTAAGGTAGGCTGTATCTTCAAAATGCATCATGGAGAGACCGCACTTCCATGAGGAGATGTATATTGGGAACATTCCAGAGGGGGGTCCAGAGGACATTGTGATTAGTTGATATTGTGTGTAATGGACCCGAGCCTAGTTGGTTCTAGAACCAAGGCTTATTTGATTGCCACTGTCCAAGGTGGGACTGTGGAAGATAACGATTCCTGTTTTTGCAATTACTTGGTAAAGTCAGAACATGTGGGAACCCTTATGGATTTCTCCTGTGCATTACTCTAAACAAGGCTAGCCCCAGATCAGAGGCATTTGTACACAAATATTATGCTTTTGATCCACAAATTGAGTCTGTTGTGTGTGTAAGTCCTCACATAGGGAATCAACAGGGGTTGCTATTTGGAATTGCCTTCTCTCTCTCTCTCTCTCTCTCTCTCTCTCTCTCTCATGTAATGCTGCTGGCTAAAACCCCATACTTGTGGCCAACAGAGCATTCTGTAACCCATACGGATATTCAGCATCCATACTTGGAAACTCCATCTCCACCCTTCCAATAGTACATTGCTTTTCTTATAGGTCATGTGGCTTGTGTCTAACAGCCCAGTCCTATCCTCCGCCAGTCTGCAGCATGCAGCTGTGCCAACAGAGAGTTTGCTGCATCTTACGGTGAAGAGGGACCAGAAGGCCAATGAGAGGTAAATTTTAAAAAAGCATTTTTTACTTACCTCTTAGTTGATTGCCTGGTCAGCAGTGGGCCTCCTCAGACCCACACCAGCTATTTGCTTGCATAAGTCTGAGAGAGGAAGGGGGCATGTCAGGCAGTGAAAGAAGGGATACCATTCTGTGCATGCCACTGTTGCATGCCCCCTCCAGCCCCTCCCAGCTCATACAGATACAGTGGTTCATGGACTGGCAGTTCCATCTGATGTCAGCGAGGTTGCAAACCATATGGGAGCCACGGAATGTCTGAGTTAGACCTCTGTATTGGTGCACAGTGCTATAAAAATGCCTAGGACGGAAATGGATTCGTCCATAGGCAGCGCTATAAATTTAATTCCACCGGTTTTCTATTTGGGAAGCCAGATAAAGAAGGAGGAAATGATTTATTACTGCGGCAGGGTATCAGTCTAATCTTTACTGCCATGGTGCTGTTTGAGAAATGCTTGAATCGTAACTCCTGACCTCAAAGATGTTGAACGTTGTAATCCATAGCGCACCGAAGATGGGATTTGGAGGTCAGAACTGAACAGTGGTTTTGGCAAGCAGATAATGTTAAGTAACATTTGGATAACCTGCCTTTCAAATTAGAAGGTCAATTACATGGCTGAAGCTGCAATCCAATGAGACTTCATGAGCATAACTCTCTTTGATGGATATCTCTTGTTCTGAGTTCCATTGAAAACAAATGTAACTTTTTTTTTCCTTTGAAAGAAAGTCATTTACCTTACAAATCAAGAGCTATAAGTTTAAAAATGGTAAATATAACTGTAAAACATACATCACAGTTATGTGAAGGGACTTTAAAGGACATTAAACTTGTAGAGCGCCTACTCACCAATGAGCTTCCACTGTCCCTAGTGCTGCTCATAGGGAAATGCTTTGTTAAATTACAAGAAAAATCTAATATGTAACGAACAAATGAAATGGTCGTCGTAGTTTGTGCAGTGAGGCCAAGCAACATATCTATGACTTGGTGGTGAACGCCGGAGTATAATCCCGCATGGAAATAATATTCATGAGATACATTACATCCATTCCAAAAAGAATTGCATTTGGTGGCAAAGACAAGCACAAAACTAAGGAAGGTGACGTCCAGACAGTTCTGCTGGACTTTTAGAACTCGAAAATAGAGACAAATGACAAAATAGAGCCCCCAGAGGCTGCTTCCAGATTGTGTCAGGCCAGTGACCCACTCCGTTGGACTCTGCGGGTGCCAAAATGCCTTGTGGAAACAACCAGAAGTAGAAGCAGGCTGTAATTCATTTCACGCTTCTGTGGGCATTCTGAAGCCTGTGGAGGCCAGTGGAGTGGGTCGTTGATCCAGCATAATCTGGAAGCAGCCTCCAGGGGCTCCCAGTAAGGCATTGTGGTCCTATGGGAAACATTATGTTGTGACCAAACACAGATGTAGGTCGTGGTGCTAAACCGTTTGGGAACCACTAATTTAGGATGTAAGAGTGAGGTGCGTCTCTAATTTTAATTCTGAAAAAAATGTGTCTGCATGACACGCTACTAGCTATCAGAACTTGGGGAAGTAATGAACTAGGTTCCGTTCAAAGACAAGTGTCAGGGCATGACAGTAAAAGCAATGAAGGCTTTAAAGATTTTGAATGGAGGATTTTTCCTACCTTCCGCAAGAGTCAAATGGATCTACCGCTCTGTCTTTGGGCACCATTGCAGTCAAAAAACACCCGACTGGAAGTGACTCAGTGAGACAATTTGATTTCCAAAGCAATAAATTGGAATAGGGAGGCTGTTTTTTATTAGCATCATGAGGGAAAAATTTGCAAATCCTGTTCACAGCCTATAATGGGATGCAGGTTTGGCTTGCTTGCGAGTTGACTACTGGGCATTGTAACCATGATTTCCCTGAAGTATCATTGGGGGAATGGCATGCAGCGCCCCAGGCAAAGAGGCAAAGAGAACTAAGCGACTCCATCCTTTAATTCATTTACAATTCATGAACCATTTTTCCTGCTGAAACAGTGATGCTTTTGTACTTAAAAGAAAGAAAAATCTTAATTTAGTGATGTATATCAGTTCTTCTTGTTTGGGCTTTCTCTGATGCATGGTTGAGTTCTACTGTTTTTGCCACAACCATTCCAACCAGTGATTCAGGAGTGTCACACCTTTGTGGTGCAAAAGTGCCATAAGGGGCCTACACTTGGAGGCCAAAACCATTGTTTCTTGGGACTCTTTCAGAAATAGGATTTCTTTTTCCTTCCGTTTGGGCTTTCTTCACTAGGTGTTCTTTGGTGCAGTAATGTAAACAGCATGGGGCACTAAGGGATTTTATTAGCAGCAAGCTTCGGTCACCTATGGGCCTGAGTTGATGTAATATGGAATGTTAATCAGGCTGTCACCTGATGGAAAGACATCTTGGAAATCTTGCCAAAACCTACATATGCATAGATGCATGAAGCTTGGAACTGAAATCACATGCTTTCTCAATCAAGCCGTTTCAGAAGTAAGTCTTGTTGGTTTCAAGACTTTCAGGGAAATGTGCAGAACCGTATTGTATCTGCTCAGCAGTACCTGGTGTGATGCAATGGTGATAGGGTGGACTTTTTTCCTTGCCAAGTTCATTCCTCCAAGTGGCCAGGCAAGGATCAGCAATGGTACTAGCACAAGAGAGGATTCTAAGATGCTGTGTCTGAATCTGGTGGTTTCTACTTGTCGTGTAGCCCAAGTAGGAAGAAGAGTGGAAGGGAAATGGAAAGCACTAATTTAGAATGGGAGAAGGAAAGAATGGGAGAAGGAGAGAGCATGGCTGGCCAGCCATGAAGCAACTTAGTGCTGCTTGTGTCAGCAGTAGATGGCTGGGGGGGGGGGAAGGAGTGCAGGATTTAGGGTGCCCTTCACTCTACCGCCACTATCCTCCAACCTAATGTGGACACGACCCATGCTGATCTTTCCCTGCCTCAATCTTCTGCTTCCTTACACGAGCTCCATCCTCACATGGGGTTTAACATCAACCGTTTTCAACCACTGTTTCGTGGCACACTGGTGTGCCGTGAATGGTCTGCAGGTGTGCTGTGGGAATTTGGGGGAAGGTCATTTATTAGTAGTGCCATTGGGGGATGTGAGCCTTCCACCAACAGCATGGTGTGCCTTGTCAATTGTCAAAAAACTGATGGTGTGCTGTGAGATGAAAAATGTTGAAAATCACAGGATTAAAGGGACATGTTCCCTTTAAACTTTGAAGCTCATGCAAGGACGGAGCACAGTGCGGAGGTAAGGAGCTTTTGGAGGGGGTGCAAGTATATAAAAGGTGGAGGTGTGAAGGCCATTGGAGAAGGCTGGTGAAACCAAGATTCTTTGAGTGCTGGTTCTGAAACCCAGTTTTAGGAGTTTGCCTTTTCTGGAAGCGGGATTTAAAACTTCTCAAGCTTGTTTCCGGACCCAGAGAACTTTGGTGACACTTCTACTTCTTTCAGTGCTACAGACCCACAAGAGTCCAATTATCAGCTCCTAGTATCTGTGTAGCACAACATCGAGGCATTTGCTTCTTAGGCACTTGCACTGTAACATAAGGGACAGGCTTGCAACGAATAGGGTCTTTCATGCTTGTCGTTCAGATAAATATATTCCTACCATATAACAAATACTTGAGTTTGGATTCTATCCATTCCTCATTGTGGTTCTCGGTGACAATTTTGGAAGAAAGGCAACACCAAAAGGTACCTGCTATTGCATTATTTGTTGATTTTAATGTCTTTCCAGTTCCTCTACAATAAACTCTAAAAGGAGATTATTCAACAATTCCAAACCATTCTGTAGTTTAACCCACTGAAATTAATGGAACAACTTCGGGGGGGAAAAAATTTGCAAATTAGTTTTAAGACTGGAGCATCAGGCATCATTGAGTGTCCTGAATCTTTTATACTCTTTCATCTCCAAGGTGCGTGAAAAGCACATTGCACCCACTTGATCTTTCCTGGCAGAAATATGAATGTTGAAAGTGTCATTTTCTCTCTCCTAGTTGGATGCTTTCAAGAGAGACGGCCTGTGAAAACGTACAAAAGAAGCAGGTAGCAGAGAGAGAAAATACATTTACAAATAACGGCAATGTCGATCTTTTCCAGCTTTCCTCTTGGCATTCCGTTCCAGGGGGCTGCGTAATATCAAAGCACCCTCTCAGACAATTGGGGCTGATGGCATGGATATTAAAATGTTCTTCTGAAGTGTGTTGTTTAGGCAAGTAACCTGGAAAACCAGTCTAGGAAGTGGAAAACATTGCAAGCGAGACATTAGTTGGCTCAAGCTGGCACAAATGAAAATTCAAGATGGTGGAAGTGAGGCTGAGTAGTCTGCTTTAAAAATCCATATTTTGACTGATATTTTCACTCCAGGCAATGATGACGCATGATGCCCAGCCAGTATAATGAAAACTCTGTGCACTCACATTGTAACAGTCTGTTTGCTATGATCAATGGAACTAAATGGGCTTAAATCCAAGTATTCCACTTCAGTTGTGCTATGGATCACAGCCTTACAGCCCAATCCTAACTAACTTTCCAGCTGTGACAACGGGGCACATGCTGCATCATATGGTGGGGGTTGGCATTCAAGGGCACCTCCTCAAGGTAAAGAAACATTTGTTCTCTTACCTCGAGACTGCACTGAAGATGCATCAGTCAATTAGGATTGGGCTGTTAAGCTATTTTGTATGTAAATGCTCCAGACCACAATCTGTTATAGCCAAAAAGCAATGATCAAAGATAAAAGGAGATTTACCCATGCACCCCCCCCCCCATAACACCCAAAGGCTTGGGTAGATAGGGTCACTTTATTAAATTTACAAGAACATCTGCAGCAGGGAGAAAACCTGCATTCGCCCCAAGGTGTGCAGGCAACTAAGTTGGGGGAACTGTGATAACCCTATATGGGGCGACCCACACCCACGGATCCCATATCTGCAGATTCACTTATCCGCGGATGTGGGAGGGGCCCCCTCATTCCACCCCCACCTGGTGCCAGACTCAGAAGAACCTCCGTAATCAAGGGGAGGCGATGGTGGCGGGAGCATTCCCCGTATCTGCAGATTCAGAGTATCCTCAGGAGTTTCGGAACAAAACTTGCAGATACGGGTGTGCGCCGGTATCTCCCCCAGGTAATCAATGGGCATAACCAGCTGACTCAAAGTTTCACTTGCTCATGTACCATGTGAGCTAATCATAGCCAATCTCAAATGGTTGAGGTAGCTGGACAGCGCAGATACCCTCAGGACAAGCCTTTGTGCGTTGTTGCATATTCTAGCCATGGGGCTTGCTAGCCAACCTCAGTAAGCCAGGCAAGCAATATCCAAGCTGCCCTGGCTTACCCTCTGACCTTGCTTGCCTCCAAATAGATGCTAAACAATTAACTCCTGCCTATCAGATCCGCATGCCACTTGCCTAAAGTGACCAAAATAAGCCAACAACAAAATGTAACTTAGCCAGAAACAGGGAAGAAACAGTACCAACCTATGCCAGTCTGCAGTAGGTGAAAAAACTGCCTGCAATGGGCAGGCGGTAGAGTTGTTGAACACCATGCAACTGTGAGGTAGGAGTGAGCTCCTTTCCAGCACTGCAGCTTCCCACCCTTAACCTACCAACCAGCCAATCAGCTGGGGTTATTTTGTGCTTCTGTCTCATGCTCAGGTGGGGCCAGGGTAAGTACAGCAGTGTGTGAACCACGCCACCTTAAATTTCTTCAAATCCTGCATTTTTATGATTGTCCAATGGTATACTTCCTTAGTTCATTTGGTTTGCCTTTGTATCATCTATCATTGATTGCAGGCAGTGGATTAGGGCCTCCTCAGCAGCTCTAGGATGGCACTGTACCTGAAATGAGAGAGAAGATGAAACCTATGACACTTCCCAAATCAAAGGCCTTGGAACAAAGCAATAGCCTCCTTCCTCTGTCTTCTGAAACTGACTCACGTGTAGTTTGCGGGTGTGATCACATGCAGTATGATCACATGTATTTTGGCACACAGGGAAGTTGGGGGGGGGCTGTGAGGGCAGAATCCCTCTCCTTTTAAAAGCACCCCTCTTCTCTTTCTTTTTCCTTCCCCTTCAGCTCACCAGTGCCTGTGGCTTTGGAATACAAGAGGGTGACGGGTGGCCTGGAAGTGTTTTTAAATGGATCTCGCATTAACGTGAGATGACTACATGGTGCAGGCATCTTAATCTGATGCCATTAAATGCTTTACAGAAAAGCTACGCCACCACCCATATGTAGGATATATCTGATATTGTGCCATAATATGATTTCATAAAAAAAAGGTTTAGAGCCTTTTACAAGGTTTTATGGGGACCAATTTGGTTTATCCCACTGCCTGTAAACTCTTGCCATTGTGAAAGGCCACTGTGCAGGCGAGAGACTTCCTTTTCTGAAGTGCTGCACCCAGAGTTCATGCTAATATTTTTTACCCACCAAGAGTGTAAATGCAGATGGGAAGTGGAAATATTGAATATAGGAACATCTGCTGGGTTGTGCATGTCTGGTTTACTCAACTGGCAAAGCTAACAAACATTAAAAATTGAGGAAAAAAACTTTCCTTTATGACAAATTAAATTTTTATGTTCATTTTCTCCGGTATTGAATTTTGGTGGAATCAGGCTATGTTTCTTCAATGGTCCCACCTATCCAGTCTACTTTTTCCTTGTCTCCAATTTCAGACATTTACCAATTGGTTAATAGCTTAAAGAGCTTGTGTAATGCCAATTTGTAAAGGAGACTCAAAGGAAAGCCGGGAGTAAATATTTTCTTGCCAAGACCTATAGACGTCTGAAATGTTTCCATCCATTATATTGCAATACTTTAGAAATGCATGAATTCGGTGTCAAAAAGGTGGTGGGAGGGAGACTTAACACTGAGGCCTTTCTCTCCACTTTGCATTCTCCAAGGAATGGTGACAATTTTTCTGAGGTAGCTTGCCTACAGAGCTATGTTGATATGCAGGCATGTTGAGCGATTGCTTATAGCCACAGGCCATTACAAATTTAAATACACAGTCTGCAGATATGACACAGAACTATTACCATCAATACATTAAGGTAATGCATCAGGTCACATTAGAACAGCTGCTTTCAACTGGTGTGCCATGGCACATTGGTGTGCCATGAATGCTCTGCAGGTGTGCCACAGGAGTTTGGGACAGAGTCATTTCTTAGTAGGGCCATTGGGGGATGTGAGCCCCCTACTGGCAGTATGGTCTGCCTTGTCAATTGTCAAAAATTGATGGTGTGCCTTGACAATTTTAGTGCCTTGTCAGTGTACCTTGAGATGAAAAAAGTTGACAATCGCTGCATTAGTGCATAGCAGTGTTTTTCTGTGACAGAGGCAAAGTTCAAGGCAGCTAAAAATCAATCACAACAATTGTGAAATGATTTACCATGAAGTCTGAGTCCGGTGCAATTTAAGTTGTAAATGCCTTTCTCTTACAGAGGCAACAAACACGCAGCATTTTTGGAGTATTGTTGCACGTTCTGTTGCCATGGAGAAAAAATACTGAGAGGATGAAATCACAGTGTTCTCTAAAAGGTGTCGGTAATGGGGTTTAATCATGTGTTGAAAGCACCCAAATTAGAAAAACCATTTCAGACACGGTAACAATAAACTCTGAAAAATAGAAAAACGTCTTGGAGAAATAGCTGTTTCCAAAGAATCTTGCAGGATGACAAGATCAGTTGTGGTGTCAGGAGTTGGCCAAGTTGTGCACTGGCCAAAGGCCCACACTCATTAGAGGGCCCACTTGGTCAGGCTGCCCCCAGAACCTTCAGTACAAATGGCAGCAGTAGCGCTCCATGCTCCAGAAGGTGGATGAGGTGGTGCCATGGGAAACCCCAATGCAGGACTTTTCCCCAGAGCCCCCAACAACCTGGCACCAGCACTAGACAAGGTAGTCCCCTCATTATTTGCATCACCAATTGTTGCACAATTGTGTGAAGAAGTTAGAACTGGGAAGACCTAGGTTTAAATTCTTATGCAGTCATGAAGCTCACTGGGTGACCTGGGACCAGTCATTAGCTTTCAGCCTAACTTCCCTCAAAGGGTTGTTGTGAGGATAAAATAAAAGCACCATGCACAGAGCCCTGAACTTGTTAGAGGAAGGGTGGGATGTAAATGTGAATGGTAATACTGTAATAAATAATTGCTGGGCTCTTGTGGCATCTCCATGTGGGCAGTGTATATCTGGCCATCTCTTCCCACTGTGGTGACAGCTTGTGTTATTGGAATGTCAACCACCTTGAGAGGTTTTTTTGGTAGTTGAATTGGCATGATTTACATCAGAAACAAACAACAGTGATGGGAATTGTGGCAGCATATATACCATCTCTGCAGACGCACTGGTTCATAGTCACTGCAGGTGAGCCTAAAGGTTTCGGTTTTGTCACAGATTTTTTAAGGCAAACACAAAAGGCCCTACTTGGGCAAAACTTGTGCAGGAATAACAAGAGAAGTGAGCAGACTTTGGGTGACATTTGCAGAATTTGTCAGAAGGTTGTACATATTTCTAAGTTGTGTGAATGGAGGCAACTTACGAGACATTTTGTGTTGTATTTACTGGGCTACAGCTTGTACTTTTCAATGACAGGCAGAAAGGTTCTTCTCCTTTTTAGGCATAAACCCTTTTTAACCTCATTCCCTTAGCCATATTCCTCATACCCAAAAGAACAGCAGGTCTACAGCATCAGCTGCATCCTGCCCCACTTCAAATCAGAGGTTTTAGATGTCAGATTTACAAGAGAGATAGGAACGAGGGAGCTTGCAGGTGTTCGGTTGCATTTACAAAGGAAAAAGTAAAGTTCTAGAGAGACATCATAAAAAAAATTTCTTTTTGAAAAGAACCCATCAGATCAAGTGATGGCAATGTGCAAAATATTTAGTTTTGGCAACTTGGAGCAACATAAGACCTTGGCAGCCTTTGGCAGGATTCCTATGAGATGTCCTCATCATCCGTATTATAGCTGTCATGTCTGGTTGTGGAGATCAGTCCATATTTCTTGACCTCCTGCATATGTTCTCCTCCTCATCCTGACTTTAATCCAAACATGGAATGAGAAAGGCAATAGATGCCTCTGGATGTTGATGTTTAAATTTGCTAACCAATCTTCTGACTAATGGCTTGATCATACCAGCAGTGGCGGCAGTTAGTAGGAGCTGTCTAGGATGGTCAGAGGATGGGGTTGCTCATGCTAAGCTGGTTAAGTCAAGTTTCACACTGCCCATGGCAAGGGATGTCAGTTCAGCTATGGTGGTCTGTTTGGGGAGTCACCATCTCCACCAACAGCTACAGATGAGTTTCTCAAGCTAGGGTGTCACAATACCCCACCTGAAAAGCCCCCTAAGGGGTGAGGGAGGGAGAAAGCTGCAATGCAATCTCCAGGATCGTGCTGCCGTTGGGACTGGTTGGGGGTTTTGTACTTACCAATCCTCGTGCCGGCCTCCGGTGGGGTGCGGAGAGCCCTGTGGAGTCCTCTGCAGGGCTCCCCAAGCCCTTGGATCAATTGGAAAAGCAATCAGAAACCGAAAAGCAATTGCAGGCCAGCACAACCTGGAAGTGACCTCCAGGAACTCTAAGTAAGGCTTTTCGGCACAGCATTGAGCACTGAGCATTGGGTCACAACCCACCATGGAGCGGATGTGCGTTGTGGCACTCAAAAGTTTGAGAACCACAGCTGTGCACACTTTAATGGGAGTACCAGCCCAACCCTGAACTCTGTGGCACCCAGGGCTGCAGCGGTGCCAAAATGGTGACTGCTGCATCCTGTGGGCACCAAGGTTACCACCAGAGTCTCCTCAGGGTAAGAGAGTGTTTGTTCTTTTACCCCAGGTAATGCCGCAGCAGTGCCAGTGCTTGCCGCAGCAGTGCCAAGCAGTACCGCATTTATGTGGGCACAGAGCCAAGGAGACCTATTTCGGGTCACCCAACTCAGGAGGGGGTTAGGATGTGGCGGCAGAGGCTGCTGCTGCCTTCGCCCCCTCCCAGGCCCAATCCTCCCCTCCCTCCACTCTCACTCCACACTTTTCTGCTGGCTCCCCACTCCCCCCCCCCAAGAAGTCTTACCACTGGCCAATGCTGGAGGAGTGCCAGCCAGTTGTCCACAGCTGACTGGCACTCAACAAGCGCTGGTGGCCCCTCCTCCCCAGATGCCATGGCATGCCTTACAGCATATTTGCAGCACCAGCACTGGAGCTCAGCGCCGGCACTAGGGCTGTTTAGGATTGGGCCCTAAGTCCCACTGAATTTGATGGAACTTACTTCTGAGTAGACATGAATAGGATTGCACTGTGAATTACTGTATTGGAGGACATGTATGTGAATTCCTGCCTTGGAGGCCTAAAACAACGTGACTGAGTTTGGACAGTGTTGCTGCATCAAATGTGAACACTTGTTTTTAGGAAGCCTTCCATGTCCTCTGTGAATTCCAGCTGTGCAAATTGTCCATGTTGGAAGCACAAAATGGCCCCAGATGTCGCTGGTCTCAGGAGTTGGCTGTCACCGATGCAAAAGGCAGGATCCGCGATGCCTTGAAGTTCATGAACTTTCCCAGCACACCTGTGCTGATTACCATTTTCACATGAAAAACGTGAGGAATCTGAGGTTTTGAATGAGATTGGGTGGATCTTGGCAGCTTTGAAATATTAGGTATTTACAGTAATGTAAAATATGAACCTTGGCAACTTCTGAGAGGCTGAGTAATACTTCATGCTGAAATGGAGAAATCCAAAGGGACCAGTTGTTGTGCTACTAAGGAGGGCAGAGTGGGGGTTTTGTTGCTGGAAAGGGCTCCCCATCTGCACATGTGTCAGCTCTATCCAAGCACATTCCTCCTTTGGTCTTTTGGGACCTGTAGCTGGATTTACTAGATGCTGACATCTCCATTCCCTGCATTTGTGAATCTTCAGAGCTTAATCAGGAGGGGAAATTCAGCATGAATTCTGGGACTGCCTTAATCAGACTCATAGCCCAATCCTATGGATGTCTACTCAAAAGTAAGTCCCATTAGAGTCAATGGGGCTTACTCCCAGGAAAGTGTGGATAGGATTGGGCTCTCAGTTCTCTGATTTGGGGTGCGCCTTTGGTGATGTTAATGCCCTTAGGCATTAAGGGCCTAATTAAGGCCCTTAGGGTGAAATCCTAACCCCTTATGTCAGTGCTTTCCAGCATTGACATAAGGGCAATGCAGCTCTGAGGTAAGAGAACAAACATTCCCTTACTTTGAGGAGCCCTCCTTGAGTGGCACCCAACTGCAGGATGCAGCACATGTCCCATTGGCACCGCAATGCCAGTGCCAGAAAGCACTGGCATAATGGGTTAGGATTGCACCCTTAGTCGCCATGAACAGAGAGCAACAAAAACAATGGGATAAAGAAGCATATGGTAAATATCTGCAGTTTTCATGCTCAGGTGCAAAAGTGGCATATTCTTAGGGCCAAATCCTATCCAACTTTCTAGCACTGATGAAGCCATGCCAATGGGGCATGCGCTTCATTCTGTGGTGGTGGCGGCAGTCCTGGAGGCCTCCTCAAGGTAAGGGAACATTTGTTCATGTAGTTCAGGGCTGCATTGAGGCTGCATTGGCACTGGAAACTTGGACAGGATTGGGCCCTTAGTTGCAAACAAGCATTCCAAATAGATCAACTTGTTTGCAAACAGTGCAAGCCCCCAAATACGGGGAGTTGCACAAGTCACCTGTCATCAAAGAATTGGAAATGATGCATCATTGCTGGCACCGTCTGTTCTAATTAAACAGTGAGGTGTTTGAATGGAGAGCAGGGCTAACTCTTAGCCTGACACTAATTGCAGCAGGAAGGAAGTCAGCAAACTGGCAGCCACGCTCATCCATGCAGAATTCCAGTTCAGAGACATCCATCTTCATGAAAATGACGTATGTCATTTTGCTGACAAGTGATCCTCACAAATGTTCCATGTCTCTTTTTTTAAGGGAAGCAGAAATCATTGGACATTTCAACTCTCCGTAAACATGTCACATTGACAAAATTGGGTAAAAACTGAGATTTGGGCAGTGGGGGAGGAATTGTTCAAACAAACATGTCTTCCAGAACTATCCTTGCTTCAGCTGATCTTTTTCCACAGTCATACGATCGAGCATATCTAGCACCACCATAAGACCATGGGATTCCAGAGTGTTTCAGTCATGCTCGCAGACAGAATCATCTGTGAACTGGTTCAACATTACAAGGAATTGGTTCAACCTGACACAAAAGGAAGGTTGAGTAGTTGGTCTGCTTTCTCCATCATCTTCTATAATACCCAGAGTGAGACTTCATGAAACCACCTGTGGGACATGAGCTCTAAAAGTCATTTGGGGCTCCTGAATCGTGCAGAATGTGGCTCTCAGGTAAACTTGGTCTGGAAAGGAGATTGAAGCAATGAAATGGACTAACTCCATGCATCTTCTATAGGTTGCCCTTCTGTTTAGTGAGAAAATGGCAGAAGAGGAAGATTTGCACCTCTTTTATAGGATTAGAGCAGGGGTGTCAAACATAAGGCCCGTGGGTTGAATACAGCCCCTGGAAGCAAATTATCCCACCCTCCCATTATAATTGGGCTGTCCCAGCTTGATAATTGGGCTCTCTCGTATCTTGAAACTGTGCACATTTTCCCTTCTATCACTTGCAGCTAATGAGTTTCTATGTGAGAATGAAGTGCTTATTTCTGGCCATCATCTGTTTAATGACATCACTTCCTGCTTATTGATGTCACTTCCAACCCTTGGCAGGCACTGTGAATGATAACTTTGGCCTTCTGTATGAAATGGGTTTGACACCCCTGTTAGATCATGGACTCTCAGGTTCAGCAATAGTGGCCATTCATAGCCTTCAGGGACTTTTGGTGGCATCACCACTGATGTGTATGAGCTATGACTATGTTTGTAACCACCAGACATAAACTGTGGCTACACTTTTAGGCCATCACAGCTAAAACCATAGAAAACTACTGATTGGGAGACTGAATATGAAATTCATATACACAATGACATAGAAGGGTACGCTAGGTTCTCTCTTTGACTGACTGTACATAGCTTGGCAGCAAAGCTATACGTACAGAGGTAAATGTCTCTCTCACCAACAAGGGCATTATATTTGGTGTCAGCATGCTCTGTGTTTTAAGCCTAATAAAAAGAACCTGGCTCTCCTGTGTAGTTCAATAGGAACATAATCCTGCAAGAAGACAGAGCTGTCAAAAAGAGCTCAATTAGAGTGAATAGATTTTATTTTTTTCTAGAGAAATGTGATGCTTTCAGATATTCTTGGTGCTGCACTTAAAACTCTTTTGGTGGAGTGAGGAATCTAAAGCTTATTTTATTAAAATAATGACGCTCTATTTATAAATGCAATTACAGAGCTGTTTTTATACTTAAATGGATTAAAGCTGTGAACAATGTGAGTTACTACAGTATACTGGATGATCAGATTGGAACAGTTCCTTAGCAGAAATTTAATCCGAGTGGCCAAATGGTGGAATGTGAGGCATCAAGGGTTTGCTGTTTCAACATGTGACAAAAACAAGTGAAAGGAAAAAGGACAGGATGCAAAAATGAAAACATAGGACGATCCCTGCTCAGTGAAAACCTCAGGCAGTTCAGGATCTTGGTCCTAGCAGTAGCAGCCACATGTCTCTGGGATGCCCATGAATAGGCTTGAAATCCATAGGGCAGCAGTTTGTAAACTCTCTGAGAGATTGTGAACTGCTGTAAGTTCCTGCTGGGGAGGGGCGAAGAAAGGGACGCAATTGCACCGCTACTGGGAATGAAAGGGGTTGTTTAGGATTACCTGAGGCAGCACTGGCTTCCTGGGGGGGGCAGTCTGGGCAGCCTGCAGACCCCCCTGCAGAGATCCCTGCACCTCCAAACTTCTGAAAATAGTAAAAAAAATGGGCACTTCCTGTTTTTGTCACGAAATCAGAACTGCCCTTTTTTTTTCTATTTTCAGAAGTTTGGAGGTGCAGGGAGCCCTGCAGAGGGGTCCAGAGGCTCCCTGCTTCCCCAGAGGCCAGCACTGCCTCAACGGAGTCCAAACAACCCCTTTTACCCCTGGTAGTGGCACGATCACAGCAATCATGTCGCTGCCTTTGCCCTCCCCCTTAAAATGGCACAGACAGGGCTTCCCTGGCTGGGGCGTCACAACACCCCAGTTTGGGAACCTTTGCCATAGGGAAAGAAAGTAGCTTTAGTCCATGTAACAGTTGTATCCTCTTTACTTCCACTCAAATAAGTGAATGGGTATCATCCAGTCAGTGGCAGGAGCATTGCATCCTGGACAAATATGTCCCAGTCAAATGTATTATGGTCATTGGTATCCCTGGACATTTGCACCTGCTTTTTTTTTTTTCCCCCATCCTGGATATTTCTGTCCCAATATTCTATTTGATGTACTTTTTTATTTTTAAAGCACAAAGGGTAGGGTTAAGGTTAGGGATGGGATAAGAGGCATAGCATATATAAGATTGGGCAGCAGTGCTCTCTCCCTCCACGTAGCAGCTTGTTTAACCCTAATGCAAATAGCTTAATCTACCCTGTTTCGCAAACTACCAAAAATTGGGTCATGACCCACTGGTGAGTCCTGGACCCACAGTCTGAGAACCACTGCCCTAGTACCCATCCAGTCAAATGTGGAAAAATTAAGATCTGCACTTGGGGACAGTGTTGCCGTAGTGGCAGTATCACCCATCAGCGCGAACACTGTGTGGTCCAGTAGGGGAAGGTGTCAGTGCATTTCTGTGCATTGCATTCCCCAGTGAGCTCTGAAATACACAGGGAGCCACATAAGGATCTCATCGTAACTAGTGTTTAAAAATATCATTTTTACTCCCTTATTTTATTGTCTTTGTGCTTCAGGACAACAACTTATATGTCCTGCTTATAATATGATGCTGCTACTATTTTATTGTGGCTTTATGTGCAGCATCCTGCCTCTATAATGCTTATCTTTCAAAGTACATTCTTACATCAACATGGTAGGCGTTTCAGTGTAAAACAGGGCTCTATTAACATGGAAACCAAACACTTTTTCCCCCTTTCATCTTTGCTGATGTTACAGAATCTATATATTGACGTATATATTATCATTGCTATTAAATGCATTCTAAGGCTTATAAAAATTTAGAAGCCCTATCCAAAATGGATTAACTTTAATAGAGCACAGCCCAACAGGAACACAGCCCAACATTATTTCCCTTTAGGATATAATGTGTAATATTAACATGTGTAGCCAGTATATCTTTCCCATAAATAATATTTTATATTAAATTATGTAATATTCCACCGTATTTAAAGGGTAGCTTTCTATTCCACTGTTTGGTCAACGATTACACTTTATACTTACAAAAATGAGGTGCTTGAGTATCCCATTACTACTCTAGGCGGGATGAAATGGATCCAGTGTCCTAAATCCATAAAATAAGAACTGAAACATGCAATCAGGTTCACATGGTGTAACATTTGACACGTTTCATCCATGTTATACCATTGGCACAGAATGGGGGATGGGAAATAGGACATCACAGTGCAATCCTATGTGTATCTACTTAGAGGTAAGGTCCATTGAATTCAATCGGTCTTACTCCCAGGGAAATGTGTATAGGATAGCAGTCTATGTGTCTTGAGCAATAATGTACACAATTTCCTGGGAATAAGCCCCACTGAACACAGTGGGACTTACTTCTTAGAAGACATGCATAGGATCATGCTGTTAGGGAAATCAGAGAGATTAACCGGAGGAACAGGGTGTGAAGAACCAGGGGTCATGTGGAGGGAGGAGAGGGAAATGAGGAAGACCAGGAGAGAGAGAAAGAAGAAGTGGGAACACACCAAGGTTCCAGCTGTGGTGCAAGATTGTGGCTTGGTTCTGTATCCTCTGTAGGCTTGAACAAGGCTCTTGGCAGGCTGTAAAATACCTCACTCTCTTGCAGTGGGGAAGCTTGTCTTTCTCATCACCCAATTGCTCTTTAATGATGACCCAAACCTCTGAGATAAGAATCAAGTGGAATCAGAGGGTTTTGTTCTTGGATGGGTTGGTTAAGGAGGCCTGTAAGTGGGGAGCCTGGGACCAATGTCTAGGCCTCCCCATTAAGTGGTTAAAAAAAACATAAACCTCTGTCCTGGAAATCACAGGCAGTCACAGTACACACCAAATCAAAGAAGGGAGGGATTGAAACACTAAAGGCCCAGTCCTATCCTTGATATCTACCAGTGTTTCTCTGCACACTCCAGTGCAGTGATAGACCCACCAGTGTAGAAGCCAGTGTAGAAGTATACTGATGCTGCATCTCCATCTCATGTCTCTATTCTCTGATTCCTTCCAGGATTATCATATGTGTCTCTGATACCAACTGTATTGCCTAACCATACTTTCCTTTTGCAACTGTTAAGAGCAAGGAGTATCTGCTCCTTTTTTGGAAAGTGCCAGGGATTCCAACTATAGTTACTTCTAACTATTGTTACTTCTGGCCAAACTCTCATCTAATTCCCTGTTGTTTTTCAGGAATGCACCATTGTCATGGGGGTGGGGTGAACATTGGTTCTCTGCAAAATTCCGTTGCAGCCTCCCCTCCAAGAAAAGGAAAGTTAATGTTCCATGACACTGTGCTCTTGCCCCTAAAGGGCACCACTGCATATACACTCTAGTGGCCCGACTCTCCCTCACACAAACTGAATATGCATCTCAAGTCACAGAAGGGGGTGTGACTGATGCTGTTGACATTACACATTAGGGCACATTGGTAACATCGAGGAAGGAAATGATGGATATGAATGGAAAGAGCAGAAAATTGTGACAAACTGCATCATCCAATTCTATAATTCATTTTAGTGAACCTCCTTCTTAAGGCAGAGTTTAGAAGCAATAGGGTACAGCAGGGGTCTCTAAACTTTTCAGCCAAAGGGCCGCATCAGTTATCTGGCACAGTGTCAAGGGCTGGAAAAACAAAATTAAATATAAAATTTAAATAAATCACATTAGAGATGGAACTTTGAATGAATGAATGAATGAATGAATGAATGAATGAATGGGCTCAAATATCCAGGATTTCTCCAAGCACCAACATAGCCAAGGAAATAAAGCACACACAAGCACAACTCGTTCTGGTTGGTCAACTGGGCCAGAGGCTCTCAGGGGATCAGAGGCTGGCTGTGGGCCGAATAGAGGCTGTCCGTGGACCACATCTGGCCCCCGGGCCAGGGTTTGGAGACCCCTGGGGTACAGGGAAGAGTGCTCTCCCATTCAGTTCCATTATGGTTCCACTCAATTAAAGGGGCATGGCCCTCTTTTCAGAGGGAATTAAGGACCCAATCCTATCCAACTTTCCAGTAGTGATGCAGCCATGCCAGTGGGGTGTGTACTACAGCCTGTGATGGGGGGGGGGAGGCAGTCATGGAAACCTCCTCAAGGTAAGGCAATGTTTGTTTCCTTACCTCAGGACTGCATTCTGGCTGCATAGGTGCTGGAAAGTAGGGAAGGATTGGGTCCTAAGGCTGCTGTCCTGAGGACATTGTATCGAGAATGACATTGTATTGAGAATCCTATGCCTGACTGCTCAGAAGTAAATCTCATTGAGTTCAATGGAGCTTACTCCCAGCATAGGATTGTGTGCATAGAATTGCAGCCAAAGTCCTATTGAACCCAGTAGGATTTGTTTCCAAGTCAATAGGCTTTAGTTAGGACTGTAGAAACCCACCTGCCATGATGTGGTTGCTGGCACTTCCGTGGCTCACATGGTGCTCCTGAGAGACATACAACATTTGCACAAACCCGTTTGCTCTTCCCTGCATGTTTACAAAACACAAGTGAGTGAAGGAGGATTATCCCTTGTATGCACTATAAACATGCAAGGGAGCCCAACTGCATATGCAGATATGATTCTAGGTGCAGTGTGGGAGCAAACAGATTATGCAAGGTCCAAGTAATGAGGTGTCTGCCTACCTTTAGGGAATATAGGGATGTGGGTGAACATAGTACCGTGTGTCTACAAGGGAATGGAGCTCATGCGCGTAGGTGGTTAGTCATAACATCCATTTCTCGACCAAACTATTTCCACAGAAAGGCAGTCCCCCCCCTCCGGCTCCACCCTGGTTTAATTGACAACATAGAAGCCGAGAAGATTTTCCTTCCAAAAGGACTGCAGCAGACTTCTTAGAGAAGGCAAGATGGCAAAAGAGCGAAAGATCCCTTATAATTAGAGGACTAATCAGTGTCTGGTAAGAGCTCAGGTAATGCAGCACCCCCTGCAGGCACAAGTCCATCTAGAGAGAGAAAATCCGGGGGGGGGGGAAGGAATGCCCTTGGTGAGAATACTCTTCAAACAAAAGGTGGCTTTTTTGGGGGGGGGGGTGAAAACCATAAATGTTTAAATATGTTACCGATTCCAGAATAAAATGTCTGTCTTTTAACGCAGGCTTTTCCTTGTAAACTTTTTTTTTTTTTGCAAGAGCCTTGAGTCGCTTTTATGTGTGCCTTTTTTATTATTATTTCTGAAACAGCTTTTCTTTACAACATTCTCAGGTGCTCCGAGACCTTGGCATGATAAGGAAGCTTTTCAAAAGTCACTTCCATCTCCTAATCCTTCTGACTATACAAACCAAATATTGATCTATTTAGTAAACTAACCTGTCGCAGTGAAGACTGTAAAAGAGTGTTTATTCTGCATTGGGGGCCCCTGACAGCTGCTGAATAGGGGGATTATGATGTCACAGCAATTATTATACTATAAACATGGAGAACACAGGGAAATAAAACATGAAAGGGAACTTTTGAGACCAGTTGCTAGGCAACCAAAATATGTAATTTAAAACCTTTGAAACATTGTGTGTATGTATGTGTGTGTGAGTGGGGAAGGAGGGGAGATACTGTTTGCAGATGTCCTTGGTTTCCAAACAGGTCTCAGTTTCAGTTTCAATTTATTGCCCTGCAAGTCTAGAGAGAGGGAGCAAGAGGGTATGGAGGGCTCCGTCCTTACATGCTTGCGGTCACTTGAGCACTAGACTGTGTATCAATTGGTGTCTGTATTGTGATCAAAAGATGCATGAGAAGTCACTTGAATTTTCTTTTTGTAAAGATGCAAGCATTTTGCAAGCTTCAGTTTTGGGAAATTATTCAGTAATGTCGTAAAGTCCTTTGCATACAAACAGCCAGCTCCTAGGTATGTCTTTTTCCCAGTCCTATGTGTGTCTACTTAGTCCCACTAGAGTCACTGGAACTTACGTGCTCTCGAGTAAGTTTGCACAGAATTGCAGTCAGAGGACTTACTTCTAAGTAGACACACGTAGGACTGCACTGTTACATTCATGAAGAATTGATGTTTTAGTAGCGGGTGTACTCTGCATTTTATATTCAACATCTGCAATTTGGTCTTGTGTTTGATAATGGGAGACATTGAGAAAGCTATGGGTCTCCTTTCCTCCAATCAGATGCTGGAAGAGGTTGCCATGTGCACAGACCTCTTTTGTACTGCCACTCTCAAGTGTGGTCTATGGCAGTGGTTCCCAAACTGGTGGGCCTGGACCCATCAGCCAGAGAAGCATATATCCTTGCCCCTTTAAGGGACAGGGAGGGGAGATTGCAGCAATGTGATAGTTAGTTAGTTAGTTAGTTAGTTAGTTAGTTAGTTAGTTAGTTAGTTAGTTAGTTAGTTAGTTAGTTAGTTAGTTAGTTAGTTAGTATTTGGTTTGTATAGTCAGAAGGATTGCTGCCGGGGATGGGAGGGGTTTTTTATTTACCTCCAGCTAGCAGTGGAGTCCTGGGAGGTCCGGGAGGTCTGGGGAGGCCTCCGCATGGCTCCCCAAGCCTCTATAACTGTGAAAAAAAGAAAATCAAAAACCCCTTCCCATCCCTGGCAGCAGCATGATCCTGGGGATTGCATTGCTGCAATTCCCCCATCCCAGCAAATACTTTCATGGTTCCCTCTTCCTAGGGAGGACTTTGGGAACCACTGGTCTATGCATACAGGACTTTGGTTTTGTGAACAGCATATTCCAGAAAGGACCGATGCACAAAGTGGACCTGATGTCAGGGCAGCCACCAGCTCCAGCCTCTTCTCCACCACTTCCTTTTCAAAAGGCAGAAAAGGGGAGGGAAAGAGGAAGTAGGAGGAAAGCCATTCTTCCTCTCTGGTTTTTTTCCCCTCCTTCCCTATCTCCTCTATGCTGTTTTAAAGAGTAGGGGATCAGGCAATGGTAAGAAGGTAAACTTAGGGTTAGTTCTATAGTTGGCAACCTTCAGTCTCGAAAGACTATGGTATCGCGCTCTGAAAGGTGGTTCTGGAACAGCGTCTAGTGTGGCTGAAAAGGCCAATCCGGGAGTGACAATCCCTTCCACACTGGGAGCAAGTGCAGTCTGTCCCTGGTCTGTCTCCCTGGCTATGGGCCTTCCTTCTTTGCCTCTTAGCCTCAGACTGTTGGCCAAGTGTCTCTTCAAACTGGGAAAGGCCATGCTGCACAGCCTGCCTCCAAGCGGGCCGCTCAGAGGCCAGGGTTTCCCACTTGTTGAGGTCCGCTCCTAAGGCCTTCAGATCTCTCTTGCAGATGTCCTTGTATCGCAGCTGTGTAAACTTAGGGTATGCCTAAGGGAAGGTAATGCAAGGGAGGCACGGGGGAAGTGGAGGGGTAAGGTGCAGGGAAGATGGCATTTTTGCAGCCCATGAAGGAGGAAGTGGCAGGTGGCTTGGATTGGACCTGATTCCACAGTGGTGGATAAACCTAGTCACCCAAGGCATTGGATTTCTGGTCTTCAGGACACCATGCAAAAACAGTGGATATTAAGGAAATAAGTATACTGATTAGAGTTCCTTGCCAGATATGATACAGTTTCTTTTGGCCTGAATAGAATCCTATGTTTTTAAAGTCATTATAAACAGCAATTATCTCTCATAGCTTGTTTGAAGGAGTTGTGTGCACTTGGGTCAGACCATGTGCTGGGCTTCTTGACCTGTAACGGTTGACCTTTGTTGTCATGTACCATAATCAAACAAGGGAAAGCACACAGATTTGTTTGTTTTCAAAATAGGTACCAGAGAACTTTGTGTGCTTCATTTCTGAGGTCTCTCTCTCTCCTTGTGCACACTAATGCATTCAGATATGACCTGGAGATAAATCAACAGAGGAAGCTTGCTTTGAGGATGAGGGTGGTCAGATGGTCCCCTGGGGGAACAGATAGCATGAATATGAATGAAGGACAGATACAAGATGAGTAGCTCTTTGGACTGTAAGAGTATGCCGTAGATTATTTTATCCTGATGTCTTTCCATACATTGTGGAGTTCTGGTTGCTGAATCTCTTTCCCCCCCCCCCCCCGAGTCAGTGCTAATATTTAGGATCAACTGATGACACAACTGGATGCAAACTCTTGTTCTGAAGTGGCAACGAGTCAGATGTAAAAAGACTTGATCTCGGCAGCATGGTTTGCAGGAATTGGCAGGTGACACTCACCTGGACTAGAGCTAAACATAATCACCCGTGAATTTGCTACAGTTTGAACTGCAGATTGAGAAAGGCAATCTCTGGGGCTGGCTGCTCTTGTAGAAGCTCTACTGTGTCACTATTTTCACACCAAGGATGCAGAGATCATATAAATTATAGCACTGAAGAAGTCAATTCCTCTCTTGGTCATCTCAAAATATAACTTGAGCTTTTGAGCCGACACTGGATAATTTGGCCTCACCTTGGATTTTGTATCCTTCATGATTGCGAGTTCACTGATTTCTCCTGGAAAGGAACACAGTTTGTCCTTCTCCACACATGCCTTTATTTATGTCTTGCTGTAGAAAAGAAGGTGAACGTGGAAATGGAGCCTGCTGCGAACCACCTCATTTCAGTTGGAACTAGAAGGCCTCACCTAACGAAACCCAAGAGATAATTACCGGGTAGGCAAAAGGACAATTTACAATCTGTTGCTACTAATTATAATTTGATGATGAATAAATCATGGTGGCAGCTATCTATAAACAAACACTCCTTGAGCCAGTGCGGCAGCATTTCACAATATTTCTTTCCCATAAAAGGAATGAGTGATGACTAGCAAGATACAAAATTCCCAGAAAGAGAAGAACAGGAGAGCTGAATCTGTGCCAGGACTCTAGTCCTGAGAGTGCTAAGGGCCCCGTTGGCAAGTTCTCTATTCCTGCTCTTCAAGAACAGGCAGACAAAAGTAAGGGGGATTCAGTGGAGACATGACCACTTTCTGTAAACACCCCCCCCCCCGAAAAGCTCTTTTTCCAGGCCCAAATCAGAGCTCCTGTCACTCAGTGCAGGCCATCTGCAAGAGAGACAAGCTGCTGCTGCTGGTGAGATGGTGTGAAAATATTTCTTTACCCAGTGTGCAGTTAATCTGCGGAACTCCATGCCACAGGATGTGGTGATGGTGTGCGGCCTTGGTGCCTTTAAAAGGGAATTGGACAGATTTATGGTGGAAAAGTCCATCATGAGTTCCAAGCCATGAGAAGCAGGCTATCTCTGAATGCCAGGTGCAAGGGAGTGGCAACATACTGACAGAAAGCACGCTGTCCCTTTTATTAGCTTCGTTATAGTTTCCATCCTTGCCAGTGACATTTTGGGAATGCTTAAGAAATGCTCTACTGCTAACTCGCTCCAGATTTTTACCGGGATGTTTATTATTATTATAGTACTTCAACACAGCCTTTGCTGGGCTGGTTATAGTCTGCAGTTCGGGATCTAGCCAAGATCCTGGGAATCGATCTTGGCTAGATCTCAAACTGCAGACTATAGCTTCTGTTGTTGTTGTTAACCAGAGTGAAAACCGTATCATTGGAATCCAGAGTGCTTCTAAAGTTGCATTTTTGTAATGAATACACAAAAAAGAAATTAATTTTTTTAAACTTACATTGTCGTGGTTATTTTTTAATGATGGTCGCAGTCATGGCTTATGTTGCACTGGCCCAGAGGTTTATATATTTTTATAAATAAATGCAGATTATAACTGATGCTCTTCGGTATATTGTACACTTTCCCAGCAATAATTCTGGGCACACTACATTTCTGAAGTGATGGAAAGAAGCTTTTAATGCAATAAATTGTAGAGGAAACTATATAAGAGCCCAATTGTAACCAACTTTCCCTTACCTTGAGGGGGCCTCCAAGACTACCCCCCACCACAGGATACAGTGCGCACCCCATTGGCACAGTTGCATCAGTGCTGGAAAGTTGGATAGGATTGGTCCTCAGGTTGGTTTATTGTGTACTCTTTCCAGTTGATCAAACTTCCCTGATGCTTCTGTTTGGTGGAGGGGAGGGCAGTTAAGAAGGTATACTCACACACATGTTTTGCAGTTGTAAAGTAATTTATAGTTCAGGGGAACTGGTCAAGCAAAGAATTAGTCTCACACTACCCAATGGTTGTGAATTTTCCATCGTTTGCAAGGTACCTTGTTAGGTTCCAGTTCTGTGGACCCTAAATAAGATGCATATGCCTGGGATTCTGTGTGATGCTTTAGTTGCTAAGTGCCTAATTTTATGAGTTGGGAAACCAACTTTCCATGTGAGACTGATGACTGGATAGGATAACTCCAAGAATTGGCATTCTGGGAGCTTGTGACATTTATACAAAGGAATACCTTCAATAAATTTAAGACCACATGGGATGCCTGTCTGGAATGCTTGGATGACAACTATATTGCTCCAAGGTGACAACTGTTGTGATATAAAATCTTATCTGGCTTTTTGCCCAGCTAACACACAACTATGCTCACTCCCTTCCCTTCCTCTTTCTTTGCTACTCACTTGTCCTGTTCTTATTTATCTGAATGAAGACTGAACTACAAATATTTATTTAAAAGGAGATAATTGTTAGGAGTTGAATTTCTTCCAGATACTGCTGTCCCATTCAAAAAGATAATGTATCTTTTTTCTGAATTTCAGGTTTTCTTCCTATTTATTCTCTTTTTTTTTCCTGGTTATTAAAGTTAGTGGAACATTTCAGTGAACTACTAAGGAAAGCATTGCTTTCGGTCGGTTATCACTGTCCCCATCACAGTCCCAACCTCGGTACTGTATTGCATGCGCTTTTGCATTGTTCTCACAGGTGGGCAGTTGCACATCTTTCTCAACTGGGAGTGTTTGGCTTAACCCATTTTTGCCCAGCCCACAGGTGTACACATTTGGTCCCTGTTGCATATATGCAACGTTGGGTAGAAATGGTTTAATTCTCTGCCCATGCCTTGCACAACATTCTTCCAAACCTACGAGTGAATTTGGGTCATAGATCGCTTCCTTGATTTGGGACACGTGTCTACAAATGTGTGGATTATTGTGAATCTACAGTTTTCCCTGTATGAATTGAAAATGGGGTGGGTGGGATTGGGTAGAAGTTACATCATGAATGTGCTACTGTTGTTTGTGGTCCTCTCGGCTATACAGCCTGGTGAAATGCCAGGAGGGGGGTTAAGATATGGCAGAGGAGGCCTCCACTGATCCCGTCCCCCCGAACCCAATCTGTCCCTCGCTCTGCCCCCTCTCCACCCCGTGCCCCTCTGCCACCTGGCACAAGTTTACCTGTGCCATACTTCTGAATGGCTGGATACAGCATTGGCAGGGCAGCACAGACCTCTATGTCGGTGCAGCCTCAAGCCTTCTCTCCAGGTGCTGCGAACATGCTTATGGCACATTCGTGACCTCTTTGGATGGTGCAGTGGCTGCTGCGCCAGTTGAGATCCCAGTTAGGATTGCACACCGTGTGCATGTGCAGGCATGCATGAGTCTTTGTGCATGGAACTTATTTGTGCTGTGTCTAACAAGCCCATGTTCAGACAGTGTTAAAAAAACTGATACAATAATTTAAGAACAAGGCACCTATTGTAATAATATTTGACAATAGTTGGGTTCCCCCCTTCCCATCATGGCATGTTTTCCATGTTCACCAAATGAAATGTCTACTATCTGAGAGTAACTGAGAGTCTACGATCTCTCAGCTTTGACAATCCCATAATATGGCGGTAATAATGCTGCACTACCACATAGGGTGGCTGAAAAGTTTTCAGAAGTCATACATAAGAAGCACTATGAGCATTCAATAAGTATTATAGAAGTGTTAGGTACAATTATAATAGTATATCATTATATATTCATAATACATTATTGTTAAGAATATTTATACATAGTTTTTATTCACAATAAATTGATTTTGTGGTAAGATAAATAAATGAATAGTTCTCTATTTCAGAATGGTTCACAATCCAGAAAAGAGACAGAAGGATTACCACCAAACAGCCGCTGGAAAAGTTGGTGTGCTGGGGTATTGAGGGTCAATTTCCCTCTCTCTGCTTAAGAAGAACACTGCTTTAAAAGGGGGAATATGCCGTATAAGGTAATCAAGTAAACTGTCAAAAGACAGAATTAAACGAGAGCATTAAAAACGTTGTACAGCAAAAGCCCCCACTGTTAAATAGCAGTGTAATAAGAACAAGCTATCTTTCTCTTGCGTGTATACTACGTAATTAAGTAAGTCCTGCATATGGGATACTCCTAGATGTATCTTCCCATGCCTTGAGATCGACAGATGAAGACTTATTTTGTATTCTGCCACATACCCCATGGTAAGAAGTACAGCACTTTCTGACTGGTTTTTTTTCCCTTGCCTGTGGCATTTAGTGCCTTTCGTTGAGTTTTATTGAGTTTCGGTCTGATTGGTGTTGCCTCTCTGCTATTTTGTACATTGCTTTATTTCTTAAGTGCCTGCCACTTTGAACACCCTTAAAATAGGTTGGAAGGTGCACCAGGGAAATTTTATTGACCAAATCTCTAAAAGGGAGAAACAGCCAGGACAGATGTAGAAAATCTGCAGAGGACATCTTTTTAGGCACTTTGGCATATGTTTCATTTTCAAGAATTACCTGGAGTTTCTTCATTCTGTTCATACTGAATCAAGCATCAGTACTCAACATTGGCCTATCTTGTAGAAAGGGGTGTGCTTTGTTGTTGCCTGTTCTCTGCTAGCCACAATGGTATGTGGATTTTGAGAAGCATTGGCCCACTAAGGACCTGATCCTACTAACTTGCTGCTTTACTGGGATCTGTATTCTGACAGGACTGTGTGCTTCATGGGTGTTGCAAAAGGCGACATATATCATATAGCGTAGCTTGGCTACTGCTACAGCATGCACCAGCATCCCACCAATGATCTCCAGCTGTGGTATGTCAGTGCGGGGGAGTTGGGGGGTAAGTGGGGTGGGGTGAGGGAGGGAGGAGACTGAGATGGAGAGGGGTAGATGAAGGCTGGGAAAGGGATGGTATCAGTGACAGCAGCTCTGCTTAATATCCTATCTCCCTTCCTGGTCCCAATCTGCCTGCTTGGGTCCTGCATCAGTGCAGTGGAAGTTATGTAGGGTTGGGTTGTTTAGCTGCAATCCTATACAGATTTATCTAGAAGTAAGTCCCTTTGAACTCAATGGGGCTTACTTCTGAGCAGACATGCCTAGGATTGTGCTCTTAGAGGAACATAACTATGCATAGCACTGTCTGGATTCTCATTGGAAACCTTTACTGAATGGATACACAATCTCTCTCTTAGGGTCTAATCCAGGGGTCTCCAAACTTTTGGCCAGAGGGCTGCATAAAATATCTGGCATGGTGTTGAGGGCTGGAAAAAAAAATTTAAATATAAAATTTATATAAATAAATAAGAGATGGAACTTAGATGAGTGAATGGACTCATTCATTCAACCTCTCTGGCCCTTCAAACACCCTCCAGATGCAACTGGAATACAATTCCAGTCATGTTTGGCCAAGTGGGCCAGAAGCTTTCAGGGGACAAGAGGCTGGCTGCGGGCCCGGTAGAGGCTCAAATCTGGCCCCCGGGCCGGGGTTTGGAGACCCCTGGTCTAATCCTATCCAATTTTCCAGTACTAATGCAGTCATGCCAATGAGGCATGTGCTGCATCTGGGGGTGTGGGGGTTGCGGGCCGCACCGGGTGACGCGCACTGGGGGATGATGCACACTGGGGGGGGTGACACGCTAAAATTGTGGTGGTTAGGAGTAATCCCATCATATTATATACCTTTGGATGGGGAATGTTGTGCAGAATGCAATGCAGAAAACCAGAGTGAAATATCTCCTTTCTATCAAAAGTTATGGCCAAAAAACCAGAGAACAAAAAATGCATGGATCCCTATAGAAAGTGAAACCGAGCTGTATCATGTGTTTACTCGCAAGTAGGAGAACTTGCCTTAGGCCGTTAGACAGGGCAGGCTGAGAGGAATCCAATGACATCAGAATGGTCCTGATCCAATGAATGCAGCCCCCAAAAACACCTGAGAAGGAAGTCCCTTCTTCCTAGCAGATGAATGTATGGAAAGTGAAATTAAGCCTCATGGTCGCATTTACTTGTGAGTAAGCAACCATGCCTTGGCTGGTGTGGAAGATCAGGTGAAGGAGAGTGCAAGGCTACCAGAATGGCCCTGATCCTATGCACCTGCAGCTAAACAAGTGCTCCAGAAGGGAGCCTCCCCCCCACCCCACTAAAAAGGATCAAAACAGAGGCTTCAGCTGATAAGGTGAACTTTTTGGAGACTTGCAAAGCCAGGTGGATCCTGACAGTGATCTGGTTTAAACAGAAATTCTTAAATTGAACTGGGCACTGGGTAGGGCTGAAGACCTTACTGGTTTTGGAGTGGGGGGGTGTTATTGCAGGCAGGCTACAGAGGAAATTCACTTGGTGGACCAGGGCTGGCTTCTGCTCATTTAATTATTTGTTTTACTTTAATTATTTATACTTATTTAAATTTGCCTGATGTTGTCACTTCCACAATGACATCACTTCTGGTGGGTCTTGGACAGATTGTCATTCTAAAAAGTGGGTGCCAGTGCTAAAGGTTTGAGAACTGCTGCAATAAGGTTTTAGTAAGTTGACCCCCAGGGGGTGTGTGTGACACGACTAGTGACCAAAATCACTAAAATCATAGTTTGGAAGAATAATACCATCATGATATATATCAATCAATGCGTAATTTCATGCAGAATGTGTTCTCTCTTTGTTCTGTCAAAGGGTACGGCCAAAAAACCAGTGGGGGCGGAGTGATGGTATATCACCATGTCCCACCACCTGGGGTGTTGCCCTGCCCACTGCATGGGGGGGGGGGTGTGACGTGCTGGCATCCCGCACTGGGTGACACGAACCCTAGTGACGCCACTGATCTTGTGATGGGGGGGCAGTCATGGAGCCTCCTCAAGGTAAGAGGATGTTTGTTCCCTTGCCTCAGGGCTGCATTGCCCTGAGTTTTATTGTGTTTTGGTCTGACTGGTGTTGCCTGCATGACATTGGTGCTGGAGAGTTGGATAGGATTGGGCCGTTAAAATGATCATCCCAAACGTGTGGCTCTCATTAACAGCATAATCATGTGGTTGTCTCTAACCACATGAAAACATTTATGCAAACTCCTTGCAAACAGAATGGGAAAAAATCTGCTATGTTGTTCTGGAACTTGCTGATGATTCATTGGCTCTGTTCTCATTACACCAAACCACATGCATGTCATTCAGGTGGCTGAAGATGGAAGGGAAGGAGTGGTCAGAAAACAGAAGTGCTGTAATTTGTTCCTGGGGGTCAGGAAATCTCTCCACAGTCAGCAATATATTCCCAAAGTTGGACGATTAGTGGTGATTTTCTAATTGTGTCTAAATATTTGGGGTGATCTTCTAGAAGCGATTTTCAGTCTTTTTCATCTCACAGCACAGTCACAAGGTGCTAAAATGGTCAAGGCACACCATCAGTTGAGAATTGACAAGGCACACCCAATGAAGCAGGGGCTCACATCCCCCAGTGGCAAATGACCCTCTCCAAAACTCTTGTGGCACACCAGCAGACCATCGCACAGTGGTTGAAAATGGCTGCTCTAGATCAAAATAAATCAACAAAGTTACCTTTTTTTGATTCTGGAAACATTTTCCCAGGTAAAACGTTGCTTCTCCTCCATGCTCCAGATTAATGTTGCCACCTATGATTGGTTCAATGATGAAATTACAGGAAGACACAGGGTTACTAACCAATCAGTCAGCCACAAACTTTGCTCCAATTTTATGGTCGCTTTGTAGAAAAGTAAAGACTCAGCAGTAGACTCAGCAATTAGCAACAGAACACACACACACGTGTTCAGAAAACCAGCCTCTTGTTTATGGGTTATAATCGAGGAGGAGGAAAGATGTCACTTTCTAAGACACCAGTGTATAACCCTCCTGTTTATGGGTTATAATCGAGGAGGAGGAAAGATGTCACTTTCCAAGACACCAGTGTAGACACCATCACACTATGCTGCCTCACTAATAAACAGAATCTGTCCAGAGACTATATAGATGAGGCTGCCTCAGTTCTTTTCTGGTTTCCATTCAGTTCTATGGGGCAAAGTGCACAGATTGCAACAGGGCCCGTTAACTGACGGCAGGATGAAACCTACTTGACTCTTGTCCTAGGCACTGGAGTCACAAGAAACAGGACTAGGTCTCATTCCGGTAAAGTCTCAGGGTACATATCTGTACTTCCTGCATTATAAGTGTTGGCTGCCACGCATCCCTATGGAGAAAAGTAAAATGCTGCACTTGAAAGCAACATACTGGTGCAGTTTCAAGCTGCCAGTCTCTATCTCTGAGGTGCCTTGGCTTCTGCCAGAGGCATTCAGTGTGCAGCCTTCCCTCTCTTCACATGCACCCTGCCTTTGATAAGGTCCCCCCCTATATTATCTTGACTGGAGCCTACTGTGTGCAGAGTTCAGCAACTGAATGATGCCCCTCTCGTGTTTCTTCTTTCATACGATGAAATGTTAGAAACTCTCCATGGACAGAATCTCTCATGCTGTGGGCAACTTGTGCCTGGACCTAAGACTTCATCCTAAAAGGAAGAGCAGGACATCCTGGGACCACAGAGAGTTGCATCTTCCTGAGGGACAGCCTGAAGTGTTCCTCCAGTGGCTTCCCATCAAAGGAGATTGCAACATCCAGGATCCTAATGTCCTCCAATGGGCACTCTCATAGGAGCAGAGATGACAATGGATCCATGTCAAATCCCAGCAGGAGGAATGCTGCAGCCATATTTATTTTTCACATTTTTATGCTGCCCTTCCTCCAAGGAGCTCCAAGTTGTGTACATGATTTCTTTCCTCCTTTTGACTTCACGATAACCCTGTGAGGTAGGTGATGCTGAGAGAGAGAGTGACTGGCCCAATGTCACCCAAGAAGCTTCATGGCTCTTCCAGATCTTACTCCCAAAGCATTACACCATCCTGGCAACCTGAGGCCTCCCTTAGAACCCAATTTGGACAAGAGCATGCTCGGGATACTAGGCTTTGGCTAGCAGGAGGTAGTGGGACTGTTAGGTCTACTATAGAACTCCTGTCTCCGCCTGGTAGGGCAGCTTCCAGTTGGTTCAGGCCTGCATGGTCACATATCCCACAGGATAAGCCCTACCATACCTCTTAAGATAAGTCAAGCCAGCCATTTTGTCCTATATCTTTTGTATGAAAGAAGGTAAATGGTTTAAAACAGGGGTGCTCAAACTTTCAACTTTAGGGATGCTGGACCTTTAACAAGTGTATAGAAGAGAGAATTGCAGCAGGTGCAACTTGTCATCCCACAGATGACAAGCTACACCTGCTGAAATTCTCTCTTCTATACACTTGTTAAAGGTCCAGCATCCCTAAAGTTGAAAGTTTGAGCACCCCTGGTTTAAAAGGTTGCTGTTAGATTACCTTTCATTGACCTTTCCTTTTCAGCTCATTTTTGTTTTGTATTGCTTTGTTTTCGGCAATGAATACTCAACCTCATTACAATTATGGTGTCACTGCTAGATGCAGGCATTATAATGATTTCATAGGTGTTGAATAATTCTGGTAACTGGCAACAGCCGCTGCAGGTGAATAGGGAGTGCAAAGGACTACTCTACCATTAACTTGCTTTGGTGTCTTCAGAAAGCTGGAGGAGGATGAAACCGGTGGTGCAGGTTGATCTCTCTGTGCAAAGCTCTGCAGTTATTACAGACTCCCAGGAGAAAATCGTTTCATACGCTCTTAAAATTGGATGTTGTTAGTATGAGTAATTAAGGTTAATCCTTGTTTTAGCTGTCAGCTCAATTTTACAATGCTGCGTTTTCTTGATTCAGCTCAGAGAGATGAGGAATTGAAAACTCCTATGGCTTGCGGGCATTTGTGCTATTTTTCAGATGGCTCGTGCCTATGCCTGATTTTTTTTCATTTGCTTTGTTATAAGCCGGGGCTTTTGACCATCAGCAAATCATGCCAGGAGTGCAAGATTATAGATTGAAACGTTGCTGGTTTCATCTATGCTCAGTGAATCCCTTGTGCCATATTCAGTGGTTTTCATTCTGTGTTTTGGGACACCTGGGAATTCCTTGGAAATACATCAGAGGTTCTTCACTGAGATTAGAAGTGATGGACCAGAGTCCTTGAACATCTTCCCTGCAAACAAGTAGTCACAGGAGACCGTTGTGTGTTCTTTTATGATGCGCTCTATTCATGTAAGGTAAGAATAATGCTTAACAGGTCAAACAAATGCCCTATTAAAATTGGGATTGCACACTAGAACAACCCCCGGCATTCTCTAAATTATATTACATGACAGACATGTTAACATGGAAAGGTTCCCTACCAGTAGGAAGCTTTAAAAAAAAAAAATACTCGGGCACATGGAGAGCTCAGTCATATGCAGAATTGGACTGTTGTGTCCAGCCATTTACCACAATGGAACAGAGTTCTGCTGTTGTAAAATGGCTGCTGACAGAGTGCACAGTAAACCATTGGCTGCCATTTTGGGAGCACTGCTGCACAAGATGGCAGTGCTTCCTGGACATTGGTGAATCTCCCCAGATCGGCTGGAGCAAGTAATGGAGTGGCTGGGGTGGGGAGGGAGTGAAACAGGGTGGGAAGGGGGGAACAAGGGATGGGGAGGCTGAGGGGAGGGGTTGATCCAGCAGCGAAGGTGCATGCCAGATCCTATCCTTCTATTTTGCAGCTTCTCCACCCCATTTCTCTCCTCGGATTTGCACCAGCTAAAGAGCTGGCACAGGTCTGAGAAGACCCATTGCAGATCAGGAGGCTTACTGAGAGGCAAGGGGTTTTAAATCTGTTTTCTCCTCCAAAGCCTCCCAATCCACCCCCCCCCCTACACACACACACACATACACACTGGATACACCATGCGCCATTATGGCGCAGCTGCACCAGCATGGAAGAGGAGGAAGTACAGGATTGGTCTATAAGTAAATTATCCAGCAGTAACTGAAATGATCATGTTTTTACTAGAAACTGGTCTATACAGGAAGCTGTGCTATGAATTAAGTTTTGCTAGTGTATCAACTACTAGGGTAATTTTGAATTATTTCTTTCATCAACACATCTGAAATGTTTCTTTGTTTTTCCTAGTACAATATAGCCAAATACGTTTACTGAATGATAGTCCATAAATAAATGATGTTTGGAAATGTGTTTTCACAGGGTAGACTCTGTTGAAATCTTTGATACTCATTCATAAATAAATGTTCTTTGATTTGCCGCTGCAAAGAGGAATGCAATGTTCAGTTTCGTAAAATGTGAAACAAAATTCATCCCAAATTGGGATTGCATGTATTATTGAGCCAAACAATTCTTAAAATGGTCTTGACAACATTAAAAGATAGCGGTACAAATAACCCTTTTTCTAAAACTGGAAAAATTTTACTTTTGTAATCTATACATGTTAATTTCAGTATGATTAACTTGATATCAGAAGTAGCTTTACATTATATTTTATCTGAAGACCTTAAAAGGATTTTTTTTTTGGTACGAGCACAGAAAACAGTCTGGAATGTCTAAAGGAAATGTGCGCCTAACTAAATATATTTTGTTTTGCTCTGTCAGATTTATGGCCTTCTGAAAACTGTTGTATGGAAAACCAGAAGAAACCATTGTACTGTAGTTAAAAAAAAACATCCCAATGTACTTGATGAATTCCGGTTCGCCTTGATAATTACTTGATTTCTCATTCCACAGCTAGAAAGTGGAAGTTTGTTTCTTTTGTGGCAATTTTTTTTTTATGAAGCAGCTATCTTATAACTATGCCTACTTCATTTTATTTCTGGAAATTTCAAATGCAACAAACTGAAAATATCAATCCATTGACAAGTAAATTCTAATTCTATTTATATTTTGTTTCTAAACCAATGTTCCTCAATGTGCCAAATAATTTAAAACAAAAAACCCTGTAATATTAAAATGTCTAAAACAATTCAGCAATCATATAAACAGTAGCCTCTTATATATATATTTAATATATATCTATGAAAAACACAATGGACTCACTACCTTCCTAAATGGACCGGTGTCATGAATCTGGAGCATCCTTCCTTGGGAGAAGATTGCACAAACTAGAAGCCACTGCCAAAAAGGCCCTGTTTCTTGTAGATCATAATGCTGCTTTCAACAGAACTTGCAGGATTGCTAATACTCAGGAGTTAGTTGGAGAAGGAGGGTTAAAGATAATCAAATATCCTGGACCCAGGCCATTTAAGGTTAAAACTAAAAGTGCACATTCTTGGAACTCCTCATGTACACCATTAACAAATCTTAACTTTTTTAGGTTGAGCATCGTTCATTCACCCTCTTCACTTCATAATTTCCATTACTGGCTTCCGCCAGGCCTTCAGAGACCACTCTACTATATGTAGATATGCTAGAAGGGGGAAACAGAGTTGAGTGCCAACAGCATACTGATGACATCTCATTCCAAAGTGAGGAACATTCATCTATATGTTGCTGAGGGAACACACACCTGCTTTTTCCTGCAGCAATCGTGCATCTGGTTTGATCCTCAGGTTCTCGTTTCCCTTTCATCTCATATCTGCCTTGTCGTTTATTGCAAAATGTCCTTCAGTTGCATCCGGCGAAATAGATCTCCTATTAGAAGTAATCAGGAGAAAATGCTTTGTTCTTTCATCCCCCGATCACTGATCTCAGTGAATTTCATGAGCCTGGATTTCAACTGAAATGCATTTGTGCTGGTGTTTCATCGTTCCTGGGAGAGCAAATAAATTATTTGTACAGTTATAACACACCTGCCAGTATGAGCACTCATGCAGATGTCTCTGTAAATAACCAAAGTGGTGTCCATGAGAAGACCTTGGCAAGGATTGCCTTTCAACTGAAAATAAAGCCATAGGTCGAGTTAAATTGTTCATAGTCAGAACCTTGGCAGGAGATGATACCAGGCCTTTGGAGACAATTTATGAATAATGCAAAGGGGAACAAAGTGATAAATATGCAATTGTAAAGCCATAAATTGGCAGGAATCTCCATTTCTCATGTTGACCTGCCTATTCTGCTATTGTTGGCATCCGTCTGTCAAATTCCTGTTGGGGAAAAAATATTTTGCCTGAGGGTTATACTATCCCTTTCTGATTTCAGATTTATTTTTGACCCTAACATTAAAGCAGGCCAGACAATTTCTGTTCTGTGACAGGCAAATGTAATGTCTTCATACTGCTGTCGGGTTCATATTTTGAGCACCTTAAGGGGAATACTGTATATCTTAAATGGATGCTCTCTAATGTCCTGTTCTGCAAGTAATTTTTAAGAAGGGCTGGATTTTGAATGGGGCAAGGGTCTGAAGAATGAGCAGCATCTTCTAGCTCAGGGGTGTCAAACTCATTTCATACATGGGGGGTAGCATTCATGCTGCTTTCTGAGGGCCAGAAGTGACATAATTAAGCAGAAAGTGATATCATGAAGCAAGGTGTGGCCAATAATAATAATAATAATAATAATAATAATAATAATAATAAATGTACACTTTGTTCTCACAAAGAAACACATTAGCTGCAAGTGACAGAAGAGAAACTGTACAAATCTTCATATTTTCAAGATATGAGAGAGCCCAATTAACATGCTGGGAGAGCCCATTCATAGCAGGGGCTGGAAAAATTGCTTTTGGGAACCACATTCAACCTGCAGGCCTTATGCTTGACATTCCTGTTCTAGCTCTTTCCTAACCCCCCAAGAGCTTACCATTTCTCAACCTCCATGTCAGGTTATCACATGCCTCCATGTATATCACATGCTCCTTCAAGGCCTTAGACATGGTTTTCCAATGACATGAGAACCATAGCAGGGTTGCTTCTTGGCCCATAAACCAATGTATGGCTGCCATATACTGAGCCAAATCATTGGTCTGTTTTATCTGGTATTGTCTATGCTTACTAGCAGGCTTTCAGATGGAGCTTTCCTCTCCCTGCCTGGGGATGCCAGGGGTTGAACCTGGGACCCTCTATATGCATATGCTCTACCATTAAGCTTCAGCTGCATCCACTTGCCACAACTCATTCCCATTATGCAGCATTAACCCAGTTCAGAATTGATGCTGGCATAAGAAAGCATTTCAGCAGGACTTGAAGAAAAAGCTAACTCAGATGTAAGTACTGTCGGTTGTACTAAAATAAACAATTATCAATCCACTTCAGACCCATCCTTCTCTTCTGCCATTTATACTTCATTGTGGATTACGATGAGATCTGACTCAGAGTATATTCTTATACTGGTGTCACTGGAAGATCAGCAGCCTTTGATGATATATTTCATGTAAAGTATACTGAGAAAAAAAATACCTTATTTTGCTGATTGTATAAAACAAAAAAGCTGTGCTTGTGAAAGTCTTTTGGAATGTGATCTCTGTGGTGGTAAGAGCTGTGTAAAGTGTGTGTGTGTTGGAATATGGTAAACGACAGAGTAATTTAGGGCGCAAGCCTAACCCCTTATGTCAGTGCTTTCCAGCACCGGCATAGCATTGCCAATGGGACATGTGCTGCATCCTGCAGTTGGGTGTCACTCAGGGAGGCCTCCTCAAAGTAAGGGAATGTTTGTTCCCTTACCTCAGAGCTGCATTGCCCTTATGTCCGTGCTGGAAAGCACGGACATAAGAGGTTACGATTGTGCCCTAATTGTAACATCATCCAAACATATGACTCAGTCTTTGAAAGTTAGTTCTTGTTCAAATCTGAGTTCTTTTTTTTTTTTTTTTTTAATGAACAAGGGATACAGGGCCCAATCCTATCCAGTTTTCCAGTGCTGGTGCAGCCATGCCAATGAGGCATACACTGCATATAGTAGTAGGGGAGTAGTCACAGACGTCTCCTCCAGGTAAGGGAACATTTGTTCCTTTTCCTCAGGGCTGCATTACAGCTGCACCAGCACTGGAAAGTTGGATAGGATTGGACCCTAACTGACCTTAATAAAATGGGACCATCTCACACAACCAAACTGATGTGATAGCGAAAACAGAATCAGTTCTACAGGAGAGAGGCCATCTTCCCTAAGCATTCAACTTCCATTCTGCGATCCGGGAGGGTGGGCGATGGCTTGGCTCCATCAAGGGTCAAGATGTTATAAACACCAAGCTTGGAACACTGTAGGATCAGGAGGAGATGGTTTTGATGTAGACTGATGCAAAGCCTTCTGGCATCTTGTGCTTTGTGTGCAAAGGTTAAACCAGGGGTGTCAAACTCATTTCATACAGAGGGCCGAAGTTAGCATTCAGGGCCGGAAGTTAGCCTGCTGAGGGCCGGAAGTGACATCACTAAGCAGCTGATGGCCAGAAATAAGCACTTTGTTCTCACATAGAAACTCATTAGCAGCAAATGACAAAAGAGAAAATACGCAAATCCTGATCATATTTCAAGGTATGGGAAAGCCCAATTTTCATGTGGGCAGCTGTTTCAGCAGTAACACCTCAGCAGTGCTCAGCAGTTAAGAGCGTGAGGGCCATATAAAAGCTTCCAGGGGCCGCATCCGGCCCCCGGGCCTTATGTTTGACACCCCTGGGTTAAACGGTTGTACCCAGAATCCTTATAATTCAAGCTAATAATTACATGACAACTTATCAATTTTATCAATCAATTATCAATCTCTACGGTAGGCTTTGGGGCAAAACCCTGCATTTGGAGCAGATGGAAATTGGGTCAACCAATGGCCCAATCCTATCCTTGAGATATGCCATGGCATTTTCATGTACAATGACAGCCTTGTGGATGCACCTCAGACTCTGGCATAGCACTGTAAAAATATTATGCCGATATAGGGTAGGATGTGACTCAGATATGAGAGAAACTCGCCAGTGGAGAGGCTAAAACAGGGAGGAGATTGAGGCAGGATGTGGAAGGGATATAGGAGAGATGAGGAGGAGTCAATGTATACCATATCCTAACCCTATTTCAGACAATAGACATGCCCCCAATGCCAGAAAAATGCTATGCCAACAACAGAGCTGGCATTGGTAGGAGTAACTCCATAAGGAACAGTAGGGAACTCAGTATTATTTATGCAATTTGGCAGTATTGATGCTTTGTATATTTAATATGTTTGGATTTCTTCCTAGTTATCTTTTTGTCACAGACTGGGCTCTGAATTCTCCATCAGCTTCAGTTCCAATGTTTATGTCCCAGTAAACTCTCAGAGTATCAGTAACTATAACATATAACTACTTAAAAACACAGACTGTATCCATTGTTCACAACAATAGACATTTCATAAACACAATATTGTTGCCAGCGTTTATACATTGTTTTCTACACCTCTCTGTTGCTTTCTGAGGGCCATGAATATGAAGATGCCTTCTGCAGCATCGGAGACCCTGTATGGGTGCAATCCTAACCAACGTTCCAGCGCCAAGGTAAGGGCAATGTAGCTCTGAGATAAGGGAACAAACATCCCTTACCTTGAGGAGGCCTCCGTGACTGCCACCCAACTGCAGGATGCAGCACATGCCCCACTGGCACAGCTGTGCCAGTGCTGGAAAATTGGTTAGAATTTGGGTCTAAATTTGATAGCCATGCCACAATATTGCTCTCATTGTCTCGCAAGGTACTGTATCTATTAATAGACAATTACAGATAAAAGATATCTTAAAGGTAATTTGGTTGTCTTGATATTCAGCCACAGATGCATGCAAGTCACTTATCCATGGTGCGCTTCTGTGAGACTGGAGGTTACATGTGATTGATGCAACAGTGTTTGCTTCTTGTCCAGTTAGGACTCTGTGCTTGTAGGGAGTAAATTTTGTCTCACGTGAGAGACAAAATTGTTTGCACCACACTGAGTAGGATTGCACCATGGGAAAAAAGGTGTCGCGTAGCTGTGGCTATATGTGAAAGGGATCAGAGTGTCTTGTATAGACCTCTAACTTAAGGTCATTTTTAGCCTGAATAACTGCAAATAGCCCATTTAAAAGCCAAGTGGCATTCTGGCATTATAATAATCAAAGAAATACCTTTACAAGTGATACATGAAAGCATGCAATTAGACATGTCTTCTGATGAGTCACAATTGGGTCATGTGGAGTTGGCAGATCTGTGACCCTAAGAACAATGGAAGGTGAAGAAAGCGTTTTAGAGCAAAGATAATATTATTCAGGATAATAGAACAAATGAGAGATTAAATGCTGTGGTGTGCTAGGGTTATTTTTACTGTGTTTTCAGGTACTAGCAGTAGCATATACCATAGATACTAGGTTATAAGGCTGAGGTATTCAATCTGTGCATCCCACTTCCCTAGGGAGGCGTGGCTAGCCAATAGGGGCATCGTGAGGCACCTGGGGAGAGAGGTGGCTGCAGCTGATTCTGCAGAGCTCTGCTCTGCTCAGCTGCACTGCTGCCTGCTGACTTGCTGCTTTTCTTCAGCTGTGAAAGAGGTGGGTGGGGTAGCGTGAGGTGGGGAGGCATGTGAAACATGGTGGGAGGTGGGAGAGAAGGCTGGCTGGGCATCGGCAGAGGTGCCGCATCTCATCATGGAGCTCTCTCCATGTGCAACCTCGCCCCAGGGACTACATTTCCCAGTGTGCCCCTCGCCCTGGCCGTCCTGGGATTGGTCAAGGCTGGAGGAGAGGAGAAGAGTGCGGAGGTGCTGCATCTCATCAGCACAGGAGCACTCCTGGCAGGCTTCAAACTGGGAGGGAAGGGTAAGCTCAGCGAAGGAGGGAGCCAGCTGCTCTTAGTGGGGGGTGTCCAAATGCCCCAGTCTGCATACCTCCATCTTGCCTGGGGGGAATGGGGTGGCATCTGCATCTGCTGGGGTGTATGTGTGTGAGCAGCCCCCATCTACTTTGGGGTGAGTTGTAATCTTGCTCTGTGTGGCTGCAATCCTTTCCACACTTTCCTGGGAGTAAGCCCCATTGACTCAAATGGGACTTACTTCTTAGTAGACTTACATAGGCTTGGGGTCTGTGTCAGCTTAACCCAGGATTTTCACCTTTCTCTTTTTCCTCCCCCTTCAAAAAAGAAAAAAAGCTGCTCCAATCAAGGCAAAAAATCAAGGCAGGACATGATTTCTAGTTTTACTATACAGACCAACATGTAGCATTTCAGTCACAAATTTTAATGTTATGATTAAAAAATCCTGCTAAATTCTGCTTTCTAAACGGTAGCCTTTATTTAAGCACCCATACCTATTTTCAGTGTATGGCTATTTATCATTTCAAGGAAAAAAATAGAGCATTATTGGAGGGAGATTTTAGAACCGTACTCCTTTTGTCAAATGCTAGGCGCAAAACTTAATCAAGGAGTAACACCACAAGCAGTCCTTCAGGCTGAAAGCTTACCTGGGAGTAAATATGGATATTGAATTCAACAGAACTGAGTAAGCTTTTGAGTAAGCATGTCTAGGTTTGTGCTATATAAGTCTGATGGCCTTTATGATTATTTATGGTATTGTATTGGCAACCTTCAGTCTCGAAAGACTATGGTATCGCGCTCTGAAAGGTGGTTCTGGCACAGCGTCTAGTGTGGCTGAAAAGGCCAATCCGGGAGTGACAATCCCTTCCACACCGGGAGCAAGTGCAGTCTGTCCCTGGTCTGTCTCCCTGGCTATGGGCCTTCCTTCTTTGCCTCTTAGCCTCAGACTGTTGGCAAAGTGTCTCTTCAAACTGGGAAAGGCCATGCTGCACAGCCTGCCTCCAAGCGGGCCGCTCAGAGGCCAGGGTTTCCCACTTGTTGAGGTCCATCCCTAAGGCCTTCAGATCCCTCTTGCAGATGTCCTTGTATCGCAGCTGTGGTCTACCTGTAGGGCGCTTTCCTTGCACAAGTTCTCCATAGAGGAGATCCTTTGGGATCCGGCCATCATCCATTCTCACGACATGACCAAGCCAACGCAGGCGTCTCTGTTTCAGCAGTGAATACATGCTAGGGATTCCAGCACGTTCCAGGACTGTGTTGTTTGGAACTTTGTCCTGCCAGGTGATGCCGAGGATGCGTCGGAGGCAGCGCATGTGGAAAGCGCTCAGTTTCCTCTCCTGTTGTGGGCGAAGAGTCCATGACTCGCTGCAGTACAGAAGTGTACTCAGGACGCAAGCTCTGTAGACCTGGATCTTGGTATGTTCCGTCAGCTTCTTGTTGGACCAGACTCTCTTTGTGAGTCTGGAAAACGTGGTAGCTGCTTTACCGATGCGCCTGTTTAGCTCGGCATCGAGAGAATGAGTGTCGGAGATCGTTGAGCCAAGGTACACAAAGTCATGGACAACCTCCAGTTCATGCTCAGAGATTGTAATGCAGGGAGGTGAGTCCACATCCTGAACCATGACCTGTGTTTTCTTCAGGCTGATTGTCAGTCCAAAATCTTGGCAGGCCTTGCTAAAACGATCCATGAGCTGCTGGAGATCTTTGGCAGAGTGGGTAGTGACAGCTGCATCGTCGGCAAAGAGGAAGTCACGCAGACATTTCAGCTGGACCTTGGATTTTGCTCTCAGTCTGGAGAGGTTGAAGAGCTTTCCGTCTGATCTGGTCCGGAGATAGATGCCTTCTGTTGCAGTTCCAAAGGCCTGCTTCAGCAGGACAGCGAAGAAAATCCCAAACAAGGTTGGTGCAAGAACACAGCCCTGCTTCACTCCGCTTCGGATGTCAAAAGGGTCTGATGTGGAGCCATCGAAGACAACAGTGCCCTTCATGTCCTTGTGGAAGGATCTGATGATGCTGAGGAGCCTGGGTGGACATCCAATCTTGGGGAGAATCTTGAAGAGGCCGTCTCTGCTGACCAGGTCGAAAGCCTTTGTGAGATCTATGAAGGCTATAAAGAGTGGCTGTCGTTGTTCCCTGCATTTCTCCTGCAGTTGTCTAAGGGAGAATACCATATCAGTGGTGGACCTGTTGGCTCGGAATCCACACTGCGATTCTGGATAGACGCTCTCTGCAAGTACCTGGAGCCTCTTTAGTACAACTCGGGCAAACAGCTTTCCTACAACGCTAAGGAGAGAGATGCCGCGGTAGTTGTTGCAGTCACCCCTGTCACCTTTGTTCTTGTACAGCGTGATGATGTTTGCATCCCTCATGTCTTGAGGTACTCCACCTTCTCTCCAGCAGAGACAGAGGATTTCATGCAGCTCAGTGACGATGATCTCTTTGCAGCATTTTAGGACTTCAGCAGGGATGCTGTCTTTTCCAGGTGCCTTGCCAAAGGCAAGGGAGTCCAGGGCCACGTGAAGTTCTTCTAGGGTTGGTTCACTGTCAAGCTCTTCCAGCACAGGCAGGCACTCAATGTTGTTCAGTGCTTCTTCGGTGACTACATTTTCTCTGGAATATAGCTCAGAGTAGTGCTGCACCCAGCGTTCCATCTGCTGCGCCCGATCCTGGATGACCTCGCCTGTGGCAGACTTCAGAGGGGCAATTTTCTTCTGTGTTGGACCTAGGGCCTGCTTGATACCATCATACATCCCCTTGATGTTGCCCGTGTCAGCTGCTATCTGTATCTCGGAACAGAGCTGGAGCCAGTAGTCGTTAGCACATCTCCTGGCAGTCTGTTGGACTTTGCTGCGAGCAGTTCGGAGGACCTGCAGGTTGCGCTCACTGGGACAGACCTTGTATGCTGCTTGAGCTCTCCTCTTTTCCTCAATGACTGGTGTCAACTCCTCAGAGTGGGCTTCAAACCAGTCTGCCGCCTTGTTGGTCTTCTTGCCGAATATGGACAAGGCGGTGTTGTAAACGGTATTCTTGAAATGTTCCCATCTGTTGGATGCGTTTGCGTCGGCCGGGCCTGGAAGAGATTCCTCAAGCGCTTGTGCAAATTCCTCCACTTTTCTCTGATCCCGGGTCTTGCTGGTATCAATGCGAGGTCTTCCTTCCTTTTTCGTGTGATACAGTCGCTTTGTTTGCAGTTTCACTCTGCTGCACACCAGGGAGTGGTCAGTGTCGCAGGCAGCACCATGATAACTGCGTGTGATCTTGATGCTGGGAAGGCTGGAGCGTCTGGTGAGGATCAGGTCGAGCTGGTGCCAGTGCTTTGATCTTGGATGTCTCCAAGAGACTCTATGTTGGGGCTTTGTGTTGAAGAATGTGTTGCTGACACAGAGACCGTGATGACAGCAAAACTCTAGCAGGCGTTGGCCATTTTCGTTCATCCTCCCAGTGCCAAACTGACCTAAGCAAGTGGGCCATGAACTGTTATCAGCACCAACTCTAGCATTGAAATCGTCGAGGATGAACAATGGCTCTTTTACAGGGATTTTCTTGACAGTGGTGGCCAGGTCATCATAGAATTTGTCTTTGGCTTCTGCTGGAGACGACAGAGTCGGTGCATAAGCACTGATGAGAGTGATAGGTCCTGCTGATGACTGGAGCTGCAGGGACAAAATTCTTTCACTTCCCACAGTAGGTGGGATGATGGATTTCAGCAGGGTATTTCTGACCGCAAAGCCAACGCCATGTTCCCTGGTTTCGTTTGGTGGTTTTCCCTGCCAGAAAAATGAGAAATTTCTCTCCTTGACAGATCCGGAATCTGGCAGCCTCGTCTCTTGAAGGGCGACGATGTCCATCTGCAGTCTGCTCAGCTCCATGTCGATGACAGCTGTTTTGCGTGCGTCGTCTATTTCTTGCAGGTCATCAGAGAAGCCAGGTGTCATTGTCCTAACGTTCCAGGTGCCCAGCTTTAGGGCAGTAGTTTTCTGTTTTCTGTTGCATGGTGCAGAGTTGTCGATCCGCTTGTCGGTTTTCACCCTAAACCCCACGCACCCCATGAGGTTAACGGACCGTGGCGAGGCAACACCTTACTGGCTGGGGACTGCCCAGCTTAAGGCGGGCGGTAGCTGCCCAATGAGATGCAATGATCTCTCCCACCGTCGGAAGCAGCCCCTGGCGTCATGCTCTACGCCAATCGAGCAAAGACTTATAACCGGTAAACTGCTGCTTCCCGTGTTGTGCCGACGCCGTATGGCGAAGTTGGAGTGTCCTCTCCAGTGCGCGAAGCCTGGGTAAAGAAGGTATGGAGGATAGGCTGTTACCCATGCAGCAAATCCCCCCTCTCCACGTCGCTGGAATGGTCCAATGGAAAGGCAGAAGCCAATACGGTTGGTTCCAGCGGCGTCGCAGGAGTTGCCAGAACGTGACTGTGTTCAGCCATGAACTGCCTAAGGGACTCCGGCTCCTGATTTTGCCTCGAGGTTGACTCCTGAAGCCTTTTCCAGAACTGGATGTAGCCACAAGGCAGTGGAGGTTTGAGGTCAGAGTTTCCTTCTCTTAGATGAGCTGCCTTCCTAGGCTGACGAGTCCCATCTACCCGGTGGTAGTCATATAAAGCACTTAGTCATATAGGCAGCTAGCGTGCCCGTATGGGCACGCTAGCGCTGATTGCCAGGCTAAACCCCCTATCAGCCGGCAGCAGGGCTTTGCTGCCAGCTGATTGGCTGGCTGGCCTTGGGGGGCGGGACAACTGAGCCTGATCTAGCGCGCAGGCGCTAGACCCGGCTCAGTTCCGTTCCTGGAAGCGACCGAGCAGGTCGCTTATCCAGGAGCGGAGAGAGGCTGCCCCATGACGGGGCTTGAGGCGCGGAGATCCGCGCTTGCAGGCTCCCGTCACTTCGGGCAGTGGGTAGCCTCTCTTGAGCTGCGCGCTCTGCGACTTTAGCTCCGGGGCTCAGCGTCGGAGCAGCCCCGTGAGAGCTTGAGGGGGCATCCCACTGCGCGCTCTGCAGACGGCGTCAGGGGGGGTGACCCGCTGCACGCTCTGCAGGGTGCTATCGAAGGGGGCGGCCCGCTGTGCGCTCTGTCCGAGCGGCAGCGGTAGGGGGCGGCCCGCTGCGCGCCCTGCCGGCCGCGGGGCTGCAGCGCTTCGCAGATCTGCGCACCCCGCGGCTGCGGGTGCAATTTGGGGGGTCCGGTGGGGCGGCAGGCGCCCGTGGTGGGCAGCCGCCCCACGTTCCTCCTGGGGCGGGCCTGCCTGTTGGGGCGCATTTTGGCAGCCATTGGGGGGGTGCCTCGTGTCTGGGCACCATTTTGGGCCCTGCCTCATGGTGCTCCGCCATTTTGATTATTTAAATACAGCCTGTCGGCCATTTTGTGGGCCCCAACTGCCAAAAGGGTCTCTTATTTTCAGAGTTGGGCAACTTCCAGTCACAGCGGTCTGCTGACACAGCGCGGAAGGCCAAGATTCCGGACTGCTGAGGCGTATCGTATCCAGTTAAAACTTAGAGCACAGGGGGCGGGGGGCCCCACTGGGGATATTCCTTCACTTGGGGGGTGGACATGGGGAAGAAAGCCCAGAAGTCGGGTGGCAAGGGCACCAAAAAGACAGCTCTAGCATGGCCCCCCCTCCCCTCCCTTCCTCCTTATCGTATGATGAGGAGTAAATGCCACAGTTGCAGGCCTTGGCTTGCTACGACGCGAGACAAAAAGAAAAGGCCCGTCGAAAGGCGAGGCAGTGGGAGGCTGAGGCTCGCCCGCATAGTCGCACACCCGGCAAGGAGGCCGTGGGCTCCGCACGCCTTATGGGCAGTGGAGGCATTTTAGGGTGGCCGCATGGCACGGGGGGGCCCATAAGGGCCCAGGGCCATTTTGTTACTAGGCAAGGGCCAGGCCTGGTTACTGCTGGACAGGGAGAACACCTGGGAATTCTGGGTGTTGTAGGCTTATACCAGGGGGAACGCCCGGGAGTTCTGGGTGTTGTAGGCTTATAACATGGAGAACGCCTGGGAATTCTGGGTGTTGTAGGCTTATACCATGGAGAGTGCCTGGGAGTTCTGGGTGTTGTAGGCTTATACCATTGAGAATGCCTGGGAGTTCTGGGTGTTGTAGGCTTATTCCCCAGACTTTGAGATTACAGTTGCCAAGCATTTTAGGGTGATTAGTGGGAAACCCAGGCGCTTATTCCCAATGCCCAGATTCAATACTTCCGATCTATTTCACCTCCTGCGTAGTCAAATGCTCATGCCCACCTGACTTGTGCAGGATGTCAGATTTACATTTCCTCAGGAAATGCCCTTGTTTTGAAGCCAGAAATGTCATTTTATTGCATTCGGAGGGAAATCTGTTAGGCCCTTTCCCTCTTTGCATTCTTGGTGTTAAAATAGGTTATGATAAAACTAGCTCAAAGATATAATAGCACAAATCCATAAACCCTCTGTCTATGTTCACAGTGCAGAGTCTGTGTGGGAAGACAAGGAAGGCATTCCTTGGGCACCTAGCCGGGCTGCACCAGATCAGCCCTGGTCTCCTTGGGGGCCTCCTTCCTTCTGGCAGGGGCCCAATTACCCCCAGTACCCCTGGGCCCTGGGTCGGACGTATCCCTGTCCCAAATCTGGTCCCAGGGCAAGCAGGGCACCCCCCCCCCAGTGTGATCATTATCCTGCCACGGCCGACACAGAGTTGGACCAGCAGGATGTGGACTGGGGGGAAGAGTCATTGGGATTGGTGGTGGAGAGGGAGAAGCCTACGGTTTCGTATGGCATCATCGCCATCCCTCTGGGCTCTCACCTCGCCATGTCGGTCAAGGAGAAGATATGGCGGGGTGACTTTGTGGACATGTTCAGTCTCCTTCACATTGAGCCTGAGCCTACCCCCAAAGTGGGAGACCCTGTGCGTGACGAGGAAACCGTCAGGCAGAGGAAGATAGACAAGAATTGGACCAATTGGCCGAATGGGTTCATTGTCTATGCTGGGGTCACTGTCCAGTTGCACCCCAAAAAGGTGGGGAAACTGTTCAAATACCTGGACATTATTCATCGTGCTTTGCGTGATCATGCTGGTGCGGCTTGGATGGCTTATGACCGTCAATTTCGCATCAGAGCCGCGCAGGACCCATCTTTGGACTGGACTATACCCCAGTGGGAACTCTGGGTGCAATTAGTCCTGCCGGCTAGGGCAACGTTGGGGGATAGGGTGGATAGCGGGCATTTGATTGCTCGTTCCAGACCCGAGCAGCCTGCGTCACCTGAGGGTGCGCAGTGGGTTCAATCCCCTCGCGCTTGCTTCCAATTTAATGCCACTGGCAAATGCAACAGGCCAGGATGTTCGTTTTCCCATGGCTGCCCCATGTGTGGGGCTGGGCATCTCGTGGCAAAATGTCCACGGATCAGTGGACCACGGCAAGGTTTCCGCCCCTTCCGTGGTAAAAAGCCGGGTGGTGGACCCTCAACTGGTGTTGGCAAAGGGCCCGACGCCAATTGAGATTCCCTCCTTGGTTTACTGGCTGCAATTTTATACAGATCGTTCTGCAGCCAGAGTATTTGAGGGTTTTCAGCTTGGTTTCTAGATCCTAGCCCCGCCTCCAGTTAGCCCCACGTTCACTTGCAACCTCCGGTCAGTGACTGACATGGAGGAGGTGGTGCGAGGTAAAAATAGCCAAGGAGTTAGAAGCGGGTAGAGTAGCTGGACCGTTTGCGGTTCCTCCACGGAGGAATTGCAGGTATCCCCCCTGGGTGTGGTGCCTAAAAAAGCCCAGGGCCAATTTAGACTGATTCACCACCTGTCCTTTCCAAAGGGTTCCTCCATAAATGACGGGATACCGACCCACCGGTGTTCAGTCAGATACACTTCTTTAGACAAGGTGGTTGCCTGCCTCAAGAAGTGTGGCCCTGGGGCCTTGATGGCCAAGGCAGATATTCAGTCTGCCTTTTGATCGCTTCTAGTGCACCCCCAGGATTTCTGCCAGACAATAGGGCATTGCCAATGGGGTGTTCAATTTCCTGTTCGGAATTTGAGGCGTCCAGTACAGTTTGGAATGACTGTGCGTTTCAGAACCGTGTTACGATCCACTGCCCACTACTTTTTATGGGACCATCTGGGTCTGGCGTCTGTGCTCGGCTCCTGGGTGACTTTACAGTGCTGTGTGAGCAGCTGGAGGTCCCCCTGGCACACGAGAAGACAGAGGGCCTTGGCAAGCTCACCTTTTAGGTATCGATTTGGACTCGGTTACACAGACCAACCGCCTGCCAGAGGACAAATTAGATAAGCTGATAGGGATGTTGACTAGCGCCCTAGGGTCCCGGGTTATGAATCTGGTTAGAGTCTTTGTCAAACAGTGTCTTGCTGTCACCACTGTTTTATCAGCCAGACATGAGCCGGGGCTTGAAGATAGCATGGCCGACGCTCTCTCTCGATTTCAGGGGGAACGCTTTTGGCTGCTGGCCTTGCGGCCAGGCTGTGTCCAGATCCCAGGCCCCCACGGCTGCTTTGGTTAGGTCACGGTTTGCCCCCCCCTGACAGAGTCCTTCAGTGGGGGGACTGTGTGTCACGGTCTGGGAGTTTATCCATAATATACCAGTTAGGGCGTGGGCAGTGGATTCAGTTGTAACAGGCTCCGAGCCGGTGTCTTTGTCCAGTATCTGTCAGGGAACAGTGCTGCTTAATGGCTCCTGCAGGAGTGGGCCCGCTATTCCACCACGAGGATCGCCCCACCCCTTCCCCTTTACCAGTTTCGGGCCATTTATTAAACGAGCGCAGTCTCAATTAGGCCTGCGGCCTGAATTGTTTGGGCTGCATTCATTTGGATTGGGGCAGTATCCATTTAGGATTGGGGCAGCATTCATTTAGGATTGGGGCAGCATCCATTGCGGCCAGCATTGGTTTTTTCCCCCAGGGCATCAGGCGCATCGGTAGATGGCACTCTGGTGCCTTTAAATCCTAAGTGCGGAAAGGTGCCGCCAGGGCTCTGGGTGCAACGCCAGCAGGCACAATGTGTGCACTGCCAGGTTGGCACGATGTGTCAGAGCCATGTAGGCCCTGTTGGCAGCGCTCAGTGAGCGTGTGCCACGCCAGTGTTGGCGAGATGTGTCAGAGCCGAGTAGGCTCTGTTGGCAGCGCTCAGCGGGCGTGTGCTGCGCCAGTGTTGGCGAGATGTGTCAGAGCCGGGTAGGCTCTGTTGGCAGCGCTCAGAGGGCGTGTGCCGCGCCAGTGTTGGCGAGATGTGTCAGAGCCGAGTAGGCTCTGTTGGCAGCGCTCGGAGGGCGTGTGCCGCGCCAGTGTTGGCGAGATGTGTCAGAGCCGCGTAGGCTCTGTTGGCAGCGCTTGGAGGGCGTTTGCCGCGCCAGTGTCGGCGCAGGGGGTAGGTGGGGTCCTGTAAGTTAGCTAAGGTGGACCAGGTCACTGTCCGTGACTGGCCATGGGAGTGAGTATTAGAGCGGAGGAAGGATTCCTCCTTTCTCTTGGCCTGTCCAGTGAGCTTATCTCTCGATGTGCTTCTTTTTCCCACAGGTCCGCGAAGGAGCTGCCCCGCCAGGGTCTTGATCTGCGGACACTCCATAGTTTTTTGGGCCTGGAAGCATGCCATGTCATCCAGTTTCAGCTCTCAGCTGGCGCTGGGTGATGTTGCACACATTGATTGGTTGGCCAAGAGGGGTATGTGTTGGGGCCAATTTTGCCCAGCCATTTTGGAGTACATTGCTGGTAACCCCCTGCCGCAGGTAATCATGGTGCACTTGGGCGAAAACGACTTGGGTCAGAGGACGTCCATGTCCTTGAGGCTCCAGGCCCGCAAGGATTTTGACTCATTAGTCCGTCAGTTTCCCGGGATTACTATCCTGTGGTCTGACATGCTGCCTAGGAGAATTTGGCACTGGGCGAGTTGTGTAAAAAGAATTGAGGTAGCACGAAAAAGGGTCAACGCTTACCTGGGCAGGGTCGTCACGGAGCTTGGTGGAGCGGCTATCCATCATCCCAGCATTGCTTTTGAGGAGCCTGCTCTTTACCGTGGCGATGGGGTTCACCTTTCTCCTATGGGTTATGGGCGCTTTCTTTCAGAGTTGCAACAAGGCTTGGCCCTCTTTTTGGGTGTAGGGAAGGCCAAGCGCGAGGCTGACCTTCCCTTGTGGCGGTAGAAGTGCGGGGTGGGTAGACAGAAGACCTTCTCCGGCGTCCAATCTAAGCCAGCAAGGGCAGGGGTGAGCCAGAACCGCTCTTTGGATGCTTGTCCGGCTCGAGGAGGCAGGCTGGCTAGCCCCTGGTCTGAACTTTGGGGCCTTGCAGGGGTGACCTGAAGGCAGAGTAGTTTGGCTGGCTTACCCTCTTTGGGCGACAGTGAAAGGCGGGCTTAATAACAATTGAGCTGCGCCTGGAGTTGGGTGGACGCCCCATGAGACTGGGGGACGTAGACGGCTAGGCCGTTTCCCCCATTTAGAACCCCGCACTTAGTTTGGGTATTGTTTCCTATTTTGCCTTGTTGCGCTTGTTGTAAGTTAATAAAGTGGCCCATTTAATCCCATACCTGTTGTCGGCTGTATTTATTGGGGAATGCATGGTAAAGGCAGCTAGCGTGCCCGTATGGGCACGCTAGCGCTGATTGCCAGGCTAAACCCCCTATCAGCCGGCAGCAGGGCTTTGCTGCCAGCTGATTGGCTGGCTGGCCTTGGGGGGCGGGACAACTGAGCCTGATCTAGCGCGCAGGCGCTAGACCCGGCTCAGTTCCGTTCCTGGAAGCGACCCCCTCCCACCCGCCCTGTAGCTAGTCTGGGATTAGCTGGTCGTTCTACGGAGGACCGGGTAGGAATTTTTGAGCATTATCTGATTGGCAATATGATGGTGCTTTGTTTTCGCCTACCTCAGACTGGCTATGGAGCGTGTTTGGGTTTGCATAATACCTCTTACTGTCCTGGTCACTGGCGGTAGAAGTGCGGGGTGGGTAGACAGAAGACCTTCTCCGGCGTCCAATCTAAGCCAGCAAGGGCAGGGGTGAGCCAGAACCGCTCTTTGGATGCTTGTCCGGCTCGAGGAGGCAGGCTGGCTAGCCCCTGGTCTGAACTTTGGGGCCTTGCAGGGGTGACCTGAAGGCAGAGTAGTTTGGCTGGCTTACCCTCTTTGGGCGACAGTGAAAGGCGGGCTTAATAACAATTGAGCTGCGCCTGGAGTTGGGTGGACGCCCCATGAGACTGGGGGACGTAGACGGCTAGGCCGTTTCCCCCATTTAGAACCCCGCACTTAGTTTGGGTATTGTTTCCTATTTTGCCTTGTTGCGCTTGTTGTAAGTTAATAAAGTGGCCCATTTAATCCCATACCTGTTGTCGGCTGTATTTATTGGGGAATGCATGGTAAAAAGCACTTCAGTCATATAAAGCACTTAAAGCAGCAGTTCCCAAACTTACTCTGGTCACTGCGCTCTTAACTTCACAGTAATTCTTTTACGTCATTCCTACAGTTCTATTGCTTTAGGGCCTGAATGTAGCTGGAACTTCTGGAAAAATCCAGCAGCACACAGTTTGGAAACTGCTGCCTTAGAGTACTAACATGCACCTATACAGAAAACTACTATTAAGATTTCAAACTGTAGATTTTTGCTTTTTTTATGCAAAGGACATCAGCAATGTTATAAAGTCAGTTTTTATCCTTCTTAGTCTAATTGACAGAACTACTTCTCATCAAGAAACTGTTTAATAAATTACCAGTGTAAACAGATCGAATCTTTCTGTGTGTAAATGCATTAATTTATCTCTCCCACTCAGCCTCACGCTGACTGTACCATTATTGGCAAGCTGCCACAAAACCCTTTACTTCACACCAAGAAATTAACAGCATGCAAATTATAAGGAGCCTCTTGACGTTCAATGACCATAAATTCAGGTCACTAAGGAGATAAGACAGACCAACTTACACTGATGGTGCTGGCACAATCCTCCTCCAAGCTCCTGAACAGAAGACACTCTAAATATTTTGACAGTTCCCCTCCATACATTTTTGAGACTTTAGAAGGAAATCCAAAATCTTGCCTTATCCATTTGCAATAGTATTATCTGTCCAATGTGCTGGCATAACCAGTGATGGCATCTGCCCAAAGCATAGCAAGTCCCAGGACAGGCCTGTCATTCTAACTGAAATAAAAAAAAAATTAAGCATTACCAAGGCACTGCTTCTCACAATTAAAGATTACACTGCCCAACAACAAAAAATTGTTCTGGTGCTTTGGAAATTAGATCTATTTTTGGGTATATTTAGGGTGCCAAATCAAAAAATGGTATCAGTTTGGCCATATCAGCTCTAGTTATACACTCATAAAACAATATACAATTATATTTCTGCACATCAGCTGACATCAGGAAATGGTGAATATTTTGATTCAGGTATTAATTTGAATTTACAGTTTTAGGAGTAATTTTTTTGATCAAGTCTCATATTTAAGCTTTCAACACTGGAAATTAGATTAATTATTCTCAAGAGTGCTTTTGAGAACACATTAATGGGATGCTCATGTGACTCTCACTGTTGTGAAGAGATCTTTGACTTTGGTTGGCACACATGCACTGTGTATTGACACTAATATTAACTTCTGTTAATCTTAGAGCCAGTAGAAAATGAAATATAATTCTGGGTTATTGAGGGGATTATTTCCAATATTGAGGAGAAGAACAAAGGACTACAATCAAGCATAGACAATAGAAAACACCATGCTTTGCAACTGAAAATTATATGGAATATTTATGTTCATGTGCAGCTCTTTTTCTATTTGGCTTTTGGATCCTGTATAAGATGGTTTGTCACTGAAGCTTTCAAACTTTCAAGCTTCAGTGCATGACTGTAAGACATGCATGAAGACATGAACTTTGTGTTGCTGAGAGTGCTCTCCAGGGATGTGTGTGCCTGGTGAGGGATAGACAAGTGAGTCTCATGCCTGTGAAAAGTTTCTTGACCATTGCCTTGTGGCACAGCCATGACTGGGTACCTTATTGGGGGGGGGGGTGATTTCGCAGCCATGGTTTGTGCATTGATGAAACCATCTGCCATCATCCTGCTCTGAGATTTTGTGAGAGCTCTTCCAGTTAGATCTTGGAGGAGCTTGTGAGATTTGGAGTTGGCTGCACCCAAGATAGCTGTGCCCAGTAGTGGGAGAAAGAAGGCTGGTTGAGGATGGAGTTGGGGAGAGACAGAGGGGGAGAAAGAACCAGGGAGGTCATGGGGAGAAGCAGTGGAAAGAGGGGGAGACCTTGATGAGAGGAAGGATGGTGGATGGTGCAACAGTGAGAACAAAGGAAGGAAACAGCCATGGGCCCACATTTTTATGGATGTCCTCTGAAAGTTAACAGGAGTGATACAAAGTTTGCAGCTAAGAGCACTATTGCAATGATTAAAAATGACGTGGAGAATAGGAATTCTCCCAAGTAGTTTTCAATGATTGCAGTAGCTCTCTTAGCTGTAAACTTTGTATTGCTATGTACTATGGTATTGGGTTATATAAAATTATCAGTGGAAGTTGTGTAGGTTAAATGTGTTCAAGTTATTTATGGTAAGTTTGCATGAAATAATCGATTCCACGGTGCTGTACAGGCTTCTGAGTTACTCAGAACTCTTCCTTGGGCTGGCATGAAAATGCAGAAAAGAATACTTATTTCCTGGTAGAGGAGACATTTATGGTTTATTTTGAATCTCACTTTCTACTGTGTTTAGGATTGCAGCCGTAAAGGCGTAAGAAAGAATAAAAAAGCCCTTTGCAGATATGTTTGGTACTATGCCCCATGTAAAGGGGTACAGAGAGGCGCTCTGGGAAGAAAAGCAAAGTTTTCCTTTTGGAAATCCCAAACCTAACAGTTACCAAAATCTACTTTTGCTGGAGAATAGAAGTAGAGAAAAATATGGCCGTCATTTATATTGGCAGCGGTGGAGATGAATTCTAGTGGTTGGGTGACTGGGTGTTCCTTTAAACCTGGGGTGTTTTTGGCAGGAGGGCCACATCATCTCTCTGACACTGTGTTGGGGGCTGGGGAAAAAGAATTAATTTACATTTAAAATTTGAATAAGTTTACATAAACGAATATATTAAAGATGGGACTTATATGAATGGATGAAGGTCTCGTGATGGCTCAAGGCCTATAAAAGACCTTGTGCAAAGCAAGGCCAGCCTTGCCTTTGCTGCCGCTGTTGCTTCACAGATGTGAAACAGTAAGCAGTGGAGGGAGCCCCAGCCTGCAGCATGCTCGAGAGGTTAAACAGTTGGCCCTTGTGCTGAAAGTAGTCACGTCAGGCCAGCGCAGGCTTCAGCAAGTCTCCGGAGGACCAGAGGCTCATTGGAAACTGGGGGCTCCCAATGGGCTGGATTGGGCCAGGGTTTGGGCACCCCTGCTTTAAACTAAAAAATATTGTTCTTCCAGATGAAGTAATTTGGCTGATAAATCTTTTATAAAAGGACGTTTCACACACGCATACCCTGGAAGAGTTTTGTGTAACCTAGTGCTTGTATATCACATTATGAACCAAGATTGGGCCTAATAAAGGCATGTTAGTGTCCCTTTTTGAATTTGGTTCTAATAGACTTTGATTATTCATTCCAGCATTAAACTGTCAGTTTAGACTATACATATGTCTCTCATTTAAACACTAATATCCTACTTTTCTCAGATTGGACTTGGCATTTATTTTTAATGGCATTGTTTGACACTATTACAATGACTTTCATGTAGTGCATCAAGGTTCATTATGTGCTGAGGATGTTCATAATTTGAGCATTTGTCTCCTGAGATCACATCGCTTGGAACTGTGTTTAACTTAAAACATTAGCTAGTCAGACTAGATTACTGTTTCAAGTTTGAGAGGTACGGCAAACAAAAATTAAAGGGATTAAAAAAAACAAACATGATACGTGAACGACCGTGATCCATACTAATCCATAGTGTCACAATTAATTCTGATTTTGTTTGAACTTAGCGCAAACCTTGCAAGCGAGTGCAAGTAATGTGATTACATTTTTATGTATCTGGCCAATATGAGGATCCGGTGCCACAAAAGGGAAAGATTTCATCTAAAGGAGTAGTTCTGGAATATGATGGGCATAGCCGAAAATTAAGGAAGATTATTTACTTACTACCCCAAGGGAAAACTAATCAGCTGGTTATTACCTTTAAATTGCCTAGGATCCACATACTTCAACGATGAGGTTGCCCACTTTCAAAATAAAGACACAACAAAAAAGCTAGGACCTCAGTGGAGCAGGGTGGAGTCTGAAACATATCAGGGAACACAACAAGGGGGTGGAGCCCAACTATTTTGGGTGGATCTGAGGATGAAATACAGCAGCTTTGGACATGACCAAAGTGGAGCCAATGGCAAAGGGTATCTGTCCACCTAAATGGTCAGTGCAGTGATTTTCAGCCACTATGCCATGACACATTGATGTGCTGCAGGACTTTTTTGGGGGGAGGAGCGGTCATTTTTCAGTAGGGCCATTGGAGGATGTGAGCCCCCCACTTTATCAATGGTCAATAAGGGGTGCTTTATCAATGGTCCAAAAACCAATGGTGCACCCTGAATATTTTAGTGCTTTGTCAGTGTTTGGAGATGAAAAATGATGGGAAATTGCAAGGTTAATGAAAATTGCTGTTCTGCATTTTTGGCCCACTACTTTGCCCTCCCCCTTGTTTTTGGCAAACAATCTGAAGCAAATAAAGATATTATCTTGCCCATTTTTTTCTACTTGGTTGAAAAAATGGTGCTGCCCATCTCTGCCTCCATTTATTCCTTGTGTAGCAGCAATTAAAAAAAGGTCCCTGTTTTAACTGAAAGAAAGCAAAAAACTGACAGCATTGGTGTATGCATTTTGCTTGAGGAATGCTGCCTTAACTTGTATTAGTTTTAATCCCATTTGAAACTGTGCTTGTACTGAACTATGCTTAGCTAGCACTGTGTAGCTTTTTTTTTCTCTTTTGCTAAACCCTTACATTAAGGAAAATAATTTTGCCTTTGTTGAAAGTTTCTAATTAACCCTGGTTGGTATGTAGGCTGATCCTTGGGTATCAAAATCAAATCTGAATGCAGGTGATCCTTCTACACCTGCACACAGCTCAATCTGTTCCAACAGTCGAGACAATAATGTACCCTTCAAGCATGGAATTTGTTTTCTTGTGCCAGTATTCTTGGATGACATTATCAGATGTGCTGAGCTATGCCAAAAAAGTGCTTTAAGAAGACACACTTTTTAGAAAGGCATTTAAAAAGCCTTTTCAGTAAATTAGTCAAATACATATTTTCTGTGTGTCTTTGACACAACTTGCCTATGGTTTTCCCATAAAAACTTGGCTGGGCTTCTACAGCAATATGTTTTTGCATGGTATGGAGTCTTATTTCTGAGCCGACCCACATGGTAAGTCATTGTGCATTTTTGCTTCAAAAATAATACCAAGTATGGCAGGCAACCCTTCGCCTCCCCACAGAGAACACCAGCCCTTCTAGTTCTGTTGCTATGATCCAAGAAAGGAAGAAATGATTGCAGTGGAAAATATTGATGAATAGCAGGGATTGATCTGTAGCTCATTCATGAATATGAACCATTAAAAATTGCACATCACTAATCTGTGACTGTAAACCCTAGAAAACCACCTAGTGTCTAATGGCCCAATCCTATCCAACACTGGCACAGTGGAGCCACCAGGCCTACACTGTATCCAGTGCTGGATTTGAGCAGGCAGGAAGTCTCCTTGGGGTAAGAAAACATGTGTTCCTTTACCCTGTGTAGCACCCTCATATGCTCAATGGAGCTACTGGGATCTGCACCAGCTATTTAGCTGGCACAGAACAGAGTAGCCCATGTAGTGCTTTCAGGCCCAAGATGGGGGTTAGGATACAGTGGTGGCCTGATCCACCAACCTGAACCCCTCTCAGACATAAACCGCCCCCTTCCCACCTCCCCTACCCCCAAACATCCCCTTCCCCACCTCTGGACGACCCTTTCCCCACCTCCCCACTGCCCAGTGCAACACTAACCTGCCCCAGTGCCCATCAGGTGGGATGCAGCATCTGCCGAATGGCACAGGCCTTCTTGTAGGCACAGTTTATTGTGTGGTTGTTTAAAAATGTTTTACAGTGAACACGCAGCAATGGTGCTGTGGCCACAGCGCTGGGACTGACTGGCAACAGGATTGGGCTGTAAATTATATTATGTTTTTAGTGAGTAAGAAAAATCTACTTCTACAGAAAGATGGAGAAAAAGTACAGTAGATAGAATTGCCATTGTTTATTGGGTTGTGGATTGGTGGTTAGTCCCAAGTAGGAACTTACAAAATGATGTCATTATGACCTCCTACTTTTCAGCTTTACTTTCAGTTTGAGCAGAATCTAAATAATTGTGAAAGCATCAATTCAGTGGCGGACCTCCCCAGCCCCGTGCCCAGCACAAAGGTCCGTGGTGGCATCCCCCCTGCGGACTGTTGCCGGCCCCCCTGCACAAAACGCCTCCCCCCCCACTCACCCGAGGCTCACGGAGCCTCCACCCACTTCGGGGAAGCCTCTCTGAGGTTCCCTGATGCTTTAAACTGGGCTTCCGGAAAACCAGAAGCACAGTTTCTGCCCCCGCCAGGAGCCTCAGAGAGGCTTCCGCAGGGTCCTAGTGGCTTGCGCCTGGGCCTTTTGCCCATCGGACTTTATGGCAGGTCTGCCACTGCATCAATTGCTAAGCACAAAAAACTGGAATATAGATTTCATGATGGCCAGCTATGAAGCAATGCTGCAACAGCAAGCATGTATGTTGCTGGAATGCTATTACCTGTTTTCAGAACATCAGTGTCTGCTTATGAGCTGCTCATTTTCCTCTTCCTATGTGATAGAAATGTTGTGTCTCTGAGATTGCTGAAATGAGGCTATGCAGTCTCATAATGGAGAGGCCTTCACTCACTGGAAGAGCATCTGCTTTGTGTAAAGATGGTCCCAGGTTCAATCCCAGGCATTGCCAGGCATTATAACGATAAAATCTTCTCTGAAAACTTGGACAGCTGCTGGCAATCCTTATTGACAAAACTGAGCTGGTTGTACCAATGATCTGTCTCATAGCACCTTCTGTTTCTTTCTTCTTCTTTTTGCCCTTGCAAGGGAACAAATGTATGGAGGGATCTCAGTTTGTCCTCCACAATATTATAAACCAAACTGAACTAGAATGATTTATTTTCACCAAATAAATCTAGCCTGCTCTTGTGACTGACAGTCCCAAGACATAAGTCCTGATAGCTGTGAAGTACCCTGACTCTAGCTTCCACACTACTCCAGCAGAGTCAAACTCTCACTCTTCTCCCTTTCCCTCCCTCCCTCTCCCTCCCTCTTACTCTAACTAGAACTCAGCAAGCCCCTGCTCTCTCTCTCTCCCTAAGATATTTTATTGCACATCTCCATTTGGCCACTTTCCAGGTACATTCCAGACCTGAGTGGATGGTGATTGGCCTAACAATTCCAGACAGGAGGGACATTGCCCTACCCGTCACACTTACCATGGAAATCTTTTTGCAGTTGACAGGCACCCCCATGTTGGCCTATTTGCATATAAGAATAACATTTCATCCCAAACAAGGAAGGCAGGGAAGAGTAGGAGATGGAGCGAAAAAGCTGCAAACCTTATGAGGAAAAGAAGGAAAGCTAATGGGAAATGATGCACAAATCCCACTATTCCAAATGCTTTTATACACATCAACTCATATTGGTCCCTTTCCCCCTTCTGCAAATCTCCTTTGCTGCTGGTGCAACTCACAGCGTGCAGCATGAACGCCTATCAAGAGAGCCAAATTCAATTCCAAATCCAAACATCAGCAACGCTTGGAAGATGGGAAATTCCTTTGAGGTTCACCCAACTCCAATTTTATCCTCACCCTTAAGGGAAAGCATTTTGCCTTTGAAGCGTCTGTCTGCCCCAGTGCATCCTGGGCTGGAGGTTTGGGTTGTGCTCTAGGGCAGTCAACTCCAATACATTTTCGGCACCTAACCCTTTCATTAAGGCTCTGCGTAGATGAGTGCGTGTGCAGGATGAATTGATGCACAATTTTGAAAGTGCCATTAAGCGCTTGAAAGCAGGGCGAGGAAACATTTTTGCCTTGGAACTGTGGGTGTCTAAATAGAAGACAATTAGAAATGGCAAATGCCATTAATCCAGTTGCTTCAAAGTTTAATTGGAATGTTGATTTATCATTTTCCTTGTATATCTCAAAATTGTTATGGTTACCGCAAAGCTATTTATTGGGCCATTTTCTTGTTTGCAAGTGCCATGGGCAATAATAAATGTTTGAAGAGTGTTTTATTTTGGCTGAGATAAAAGATAAACTATTATAACTGCTTCCTGAGCTGGCACATTTTAAATTAGGGTAACTGGGGAAAAAAACAAAACATAGATTAGATAGAAGAGAGACCGGCGGGAGAAACATGCTTAATAATGATATTTTGTCCGGTCAGCTATTATCAATGTTAATATCTAAATGAGTCAGCAGAATGCAGCCGTGTATTGTGGTGTCTGCCGTGTGTACTCACAAACTGGCTCTTTCGCAACGGCGGATAGGGCAATTCTATGTCGCCATTCTTTTGGCTGCTGTGTTTCCAGTTTAGATTTGAGTTCCTGTTTGTTCTAATGATGCATGGTGAGTTCACAGCATTGGAGACCTGATGGATGAAAAGCGAGATACAAAATAAATAAATAATTTGCAATCTTATACATGCTTTCCTGCGAATAAGCCCCTTTGAACCCAAGGGGGTTTGCTTCTCCATAGATAGCCATAGGATTGTGCTGTAAGGAAGGTCTTCTGCCTTGTCAGATATTTAAATATGTACTTAATTTATCCCTGAAATAATGAGATTTAAAAATGTTTCAATTTGCCCCAGTTGCATTCAAGGAAACGGTAGACACATTTTAGGAGTTGATGGACAAGACACAATACACAGGGAAAAAGTTCTCTCTGCTTTCAGTCGCTGGTTCTTATAATGTGGTGTGGTGTGATGATTTTATGGCTGTTGTTGCAAACCATGTGATTTTAACTTCTTTATTAGAAATTCTGATTTATTTATTTTTAGATTAAGCCAGCCAGCAGGGGTCCTATTAAGACAAATATCTGAGGGTAAGAGGGAAGGGAAAGTAGTAAGGAAGAGCACGTGAACACAGGTGGGGCTTTTTTATTACTAGACAATGTGACAGAATGTCTGATTGCATTTGTTGGGTTAAAAGTGAAAATGTGTGTGGTAATCAGGAGAAATCCACGCAATGTGTCTAATAAGATGCATTCATTCAAAAGCACATATTTTGTTGAACAAATTACATAGGCCTGCAAAATTGAGGGTCAGGAAATTTTTGTTTTTCAAAATTAATGATGGTTTTATATGAATTGGAGGTGCTGATTCAAAAAATGGCATCGGTTTTGCCCTCTGAAACCATTCCCTGTTTTGAAGATATGGCATAGCCTTGGTGGTGTATGATTCAAGCAGGTTAAAGAAAGCCATGGTTCAGGAAAGCATGGCATAGGCAAAAAGGGTGTTGACCTGTGTTATCAATATACAATTTGAATGTGCAATTCAAAACATGTTTCAACTTTTACGTCTTTCTCAGGGGCTCAGGGGCCAGCTATTTAGCTGGCAACAAGTTGTGCATCAGGCTTGCACTGTTTGTGGCTTCCCACCTGAATTATTGAACACTTGACAATTCATGTTTTCACACTCCCTTGCAGGAGACAGAAACAGGTGTCAAACCTGTGGTGGGCTGTATTTGACTTTGGCATTTGGTGGGTCACTAGGGTTGCATAAGAAGAACTTCTAAAAAGTCCCTTCCATTTACGTATTAGGTGAGATTTGGAAAATTTGCTATCTTGGCTCTTAAAAAAATTAGCCTGATCTAGTTCCTCAAGGGTAGGGGTGGAATATGAAACTGGAGTTACAGAATAAGCAATTAAAATGAAACCAGGACTGGTTGACATGTAGGTTCTGGAGTGCGCTGCCATGGGTATAAATGCACATCACATGATAAGAAAGTAAGATATGGTTACTGTACGTAGTGTGATTGACTGCATCTGCTTACCAGCTGTCAAACAGTTACTGCTACATGTCACATACCATCAAATAATGATCTTACTTGTCAAGTGTTGGTTATCTAGTGCCTTGTTTAATATCAAATACTCACAATCCAGAGAACAGCCAGAGAATATTTGTTGGCCATGTTTGAAGCATGACATTTTGAGGACAATGCTGCCACTCTGTCATTACAAGTGGGGCATCCTTCGCTCAGCCCCACTCCACACAAGGCAAAATGGGGGAAAGCCGCTCCTGATTGGCGCACTGGCTGTGGTCTGAGTTCCCTTGGCGCTTTCTCAGTGTGGTTCGTCGGAGCTCTTCATTTGAAGCTCAGGTGATGATGCTGCACCTACCCCATCCACCCTATGGATCAGCTGAGGTTAACTGGCTGCCTTTGAGGGCCAGATAGGAGTTTTTTGGCTTTTCACCTAATTGGAACTTGGTTTAAAGGTTTGTTTTTTTTTCACCTACCCTAGACTGTTTTCTGAGCTGTGGTGTTAGCTTAACCAATTTGGTCACAGTTTGGACTGAGAGTAGGAGTAGGGATCTGGTGTGCATCCTAAGGTATGCAGATCTCCCTTCAGGCTTGAATTGCAAAGCCCATCCTAAAGGCTATCCGGCTTGAAATGAGTTGGCTGGGTAATTTGGCTGCCCAGCTACCCAATCCTATTCATTCATTACGCCGCTGGACAAGTGTTCTGGTGGTGTAACATGTTTCCCTGCTGTCACAAACGTGACATGCTGGAGCACATGACCTGGCCACTGCCACAAATGCAGAGTGGTTGGGACCATGTGCCAGCAGACTAGAGACACCTGCTGCCACCAGTAAGTGGGCACAGGGGGGTTGAAGGGAAGTGGGGAGAATGGGGAGGGGAGGTGATGGGGTGGGGAGAAGAGTGAATTGGGCCTGGGAAAGGGATGGGTTTGGCAACAGCTGCATCCGTTGAATCCTAGCTCGATCGCCAGCTATATAGCTGCCTCAGGTCTAAATAAACCCACCAGGCCAGCATGGGCCTTCCCTGGGGCAAGGGATCAAATGTTCCCTTGCCCTGAGGAGGCCTCTGGAAGCCAAAACTCCCCTACAGGAAACAATGGATGCCCATGGGTGCTGCTGCATCACTGTGTGGGAAATTAGGATTGGGCTGTTGATCTCCTTTCCAGGGGTCAGTGGCTAGAACCAGAGGTTGGCATGAACAGATCTCTGGTTGGAGCTAGAATGCTAACACCCAAAGGGGAAGTGGACAGTCCTGTCTGTCTCCCTCAGGGTAGATGGCCGCATTACAGGGGGAGGGGTTTAATAGGATCTGCTGCAGGAGTTAAATCAATTGGTGTAATCAATCAAGTGGCCCTATTCACATCAAACAATGATGTTGTCTTGTATTATTTGTGGTGAGTGCTTGAGCAAATAAGAGTAAGGAGCACATTTGTTTCAGCTCCAGTTTCCATATTAGATGAAACAGGCAGTCATTGAGTGGGTTTCATTGTAAATTCCTCAAGCCCAGGATCATGTGGTTATGTGACAGTCTCTGTTTTTCATTTGGCAAGTTTGTTTGTCTGCGTCTTTGTGGTTGTAGAAGGGGACTGTTCCTTGGAAAGCACGTGTATAGTTTTTTGTTTTACAGTTATGCAAAGGAAGAGTTGATCTGTTGTTCAACATCTTCCTAAGCCCTGTGTGAACTGTTTAGCATGCTGGCTTCTGCAGAATGCTCTGTTTGCTTTGGTGCATGAAATGGGTTCAGTGGCATTCTCAGCTGATCTTCTTACCTGGCCTCTTTCTTTAACAGCTTGTGGTTCCCCTTCAAGAATCATGTTTCTCCTTCTTCTGCCTGGTATGGCAGGCATCCATATTTGAATTCAGTTTTAATTTGGCTGCACATATCCCTGCATGCTTCAGGAGGTAATATTGAACTACTAAATTTTGAGTCATCTTCCCTCTGCTTATATTTAATTTAATTAACAGGGTCATATAGACCTTTGAGTCTTTTTTGCCGGCAGGGAATATTCTCCCGTTATGGTGATTTTGTGGTGATCATAAAGTGCTTACAGTGTACGAATTGAGTTCAGTGAGACTCATTCTGAGGTAAGTGTGTATAGAATCACAGCCTTAGAGCACCCTCAAAAGCTTGTTATTGCAATGGAAGTCATTATATAACTCCAACCACTTCAACGTCCGTATGATATGACTTTTAGAGAAATGACTTCCAGTTTATGATCTAGAATTTACTGGTTTGCTTTATTACGAATACAAATGGGTGTGTTAAGGTATCGGAGCAGCTCCCTTAATTTTACATGTGATTGCCAACAGTGCCCCAATCCCAGGGAACACAAGGCGAGGGAAAAGGCTGAAGGGCTGGCCATTTCAGCAATGACTAGATTTTGTTTAGGCTTTTTCACAGTCCTACTAATAGCATTAGTGGGAAGGTCTGTAAAGGAAATACAGAATTAAGTAGGACACAGGTGAACCTATTATGGTCTGGCAGAACTGTTGACTGTTGATGTTATCTCCAAAGGGGGAAAGCAATCTTACAAATCAGAGTCAAGAAGCATAGAAATCAAAGCACTGTGCTTAATTCAGAAAAGAAAGCTGCTGAATATATAAAAAAAACTTTCACTGAATCACAGTTCTCAGCTGCTGTTTTTAATCATGGTAGAGCTTTAGAAAGTCTCTAGTCATTCAGACACAGAAATAAGCTGCATTGTTTCTGTCTTGTCAGTATTTTTGTACTGACAATATTTCTATGAGAGATGAAAGCAGATTATTTTGGAAATTTATGCATATGTGTACCTTTTTTTTAAATCTCAGTGATATAGAAACCATTCTTGGTTGTTGGTAACAGGCATGTACAGGATACTTACAGTGTTCAAACTGCTTAGCATACATTGCACTGGTAATGCTGACATCAACCTCCATAAGATAAGGTTATGCTTCTATTGCATTCTTTTCTATAGTGGGTTGCTTAACACTATTTAAAGAATTCATGGAAGAGCTGAGATTTCAACTGGGAATGTCTTGGTTCATAGCGTGGTCTCTTTAACCATTATGTTGCTGTTCCACCTTTCTTCTATTACAGAAGAAGAGGCAGCATGGCTGGGGTTCCCAGGCAGCCACCTGTCCAGTCACTGACCAGACCACATACTTAGCTTCAGCACATTGGTTATAATGTCAATCCATGCTCTGGGGTTAATATGCCCTTTGTTCACATATGTTTCTGTGGTCATACAGTTCTGTGGATGACAAATCAGTCTCTCTTAGAGCGCAATCCTAACTGGCACTTAGGTTGGTTCAACGGACTTGCGCTGTCTTCCGGGTGTCATGAAAGTTGTAAAGCACATTTGCGCCACCTTGGGAGTTGTGTAGGCCAATACCTGTTCTCAGACTGGCCTCCCAGTGATGGATGTGGACTGGCAAAAGTAGTTCACTCTAGCCTACAGAGGCCAGCATGGGGTATTTGAGAGTGTAGCGGAAGGGTGGAACGGAGATGTTTTTGGACAGGAGAAGGGCAGGCCAGTGAGCAGAATAGGCCCAGAAGGAGAATGGGACTATCCTGGGCAACTTAGGCCAGATCCTAACCGCCCTCCCAGCCAGCCCAGTGTTACAGCAGACCATTTGGATTTGCACCAGTGACTTTGCTGGCACGGATCTGAGTTTGCCATAGGGGTGGCTGGTATGCGACATAGGGTAAGGGGATAAGTATCCCCTTACTCTGAGGTGCCCCACGTTCACCTCCTAATTTGTGCTTTATACAACAACAGATCAGTGGCCTGCCTGTTCCAGCACAGGTTAGGACTGGGCTGTTATTCCTAGAGGTTCATTTATATGCTAAATTTTAGGTTAAAAACACCTTACAAGGTGGTTTATATACAAACAATTTAAGGAAGCATTAATAAAAGCAATAGAAAACAGAAGCAGAGAAACTAAGCCAGGATGGAAGCAACGGAATCATACTGAAAGACACTAACAGCCCCATCCTATCTGTGAGATATGCCAGTATATCTTTGTGTATGCCAATGTAACGACAGCCCTGCAAGTGTGGATTACAATGTAACGACAGCCCTGCAAGTCTGCCTGACTGGATTACACTGGTTGCCTCTTTGTTAGCAGATAGAGTTCCATTTACTCCCACCTTTAATCCCTTGTCTGGGGGGGGGGGCTATGTCCCTCTATGGTCATGCTCTTCTGTTATTTGCTGCCATCTGTCAATGAGACAAACAGAGAGGCCAGTGCATCAACAACAGCTTGAAAACTGCAAACAAGCAGGATGGTGGATTTAAAATTTAAGTGCATTTTTTGGATGGGGGATTTGGAAAAGACAAACGGTTGTATCCTTCTGCTTGTGGAGCCTTCAGATTATTTTGATCGTTCCTGCCCTGCTGTCAAATGAGGTGCTGCATAGCAGAGATGTCTACCACTCCGTGTTTGTTCTAACCTGGTAACACTGACATCTAGTGATGCAAGAGAGCAAGATTGGAATCCCTGAAGGTCACCCATGACTTGAAAGAAAAGGAATTTATTTTATTTTATTTTACAATTACGTAAAAAAGATGGTATTTGAAAACTGCCAGTTCCTTGAAAAATCATTTTGTTTTTATCTTGAAACGACTTTAGTGTCCTGTGAACTTAACAATGATAAATCCTGCCATAGTTTAAAGGCTCATACATTTATTGCAACATCAACTTTCCTGGACCGTTTTGTTCATATGCATGAAGAATTCACCTCAGTGGGCAGATTACCAAAGGTACAAACAGAAAGGAGGGAGGGGTGACCTCTGCTAACTGAGAAAAAGGGTGGCTCTTTTAGATTGAGTGGGGGGGGGGGAGAGCTACTGTCCCAGTTCATCCCAGCCTTGCACCCTTTTCAGTGGCTGTTTGCTGGTTTCTCCTTTTCATTCATTCATTCATTCATTCATTTTTAAATTGTGGGCTCCACTAGGACAGAGAAGTATCTTTTCATTTCTTTTTCTATGTCAATCTCTTTGAGAACTTCTTTGTTAAAAAGTGGTATATTAATACTGACCAGACTTCTGTTTACAAAATGAGATCAGAGATCCCAGCAATGGAAGATCGGTATGACAATAAGTTTTCTTACACATTCCACAATGTTCTCATCTTTGCTGCAGCATCAGCAGCTGTGAGACAATTGTTCAATGCAAGAATGAACAAACTCTAAGCAGGAAAATGGGTATAAATGAAGAGCGCTACTAATTTATGTACTTCGAAGTTGTCGCCTGGTGTGTGCCTGATCTTGATATCAGTTTAAGACAATCACATTATTAAACTGTTCTTGAACTTCATTGTGGTGGGTGTGGGGGAGTTGCATGTTTGAATGACCTATCATAAATTGACCTATGCATCCAAAACTAGCAGATCAGAGGAAAGGGCAAGTCTAAAACCTTTATCTGTCATAGAAACTTTTCATTTGCAGGGAAAGTTTTCTTTTAAATTTGGGACACAATTCAGCTGGATCAAAAGTCCCACAAAAGCAATTCAGAACTTCATCTTTGAAGGCAAATGCTCTGTGTGCATCAGTGCTCTGAATTTTCCTACTGCATGCACAGTACATTTCCCTGGTCAAAGAAAATCTGTTAGCGCCATCCACACTAGCAGCTGGTTGCCCCACTCCACCTTGTGCAGCCAGACTGGGTCGAGCTTTCCCATTGGCTGCAGAGCTGGGAGCTGAGCTCTGGTTGGGTGTGCATGCCCTCTCACCTTATGTCTAGTCTGAGCTGGTCACTCATTGGAGGGCTGGGTAGGAATTTCTTGCCATCATCCATATTGGCCTGGGTTGTCAGTTTTTTCGACTACCTCAGACTGGTGAGGGTCAGAATGGTCTTATGTTCGTTAGGAGCTGTAAATTGGTCACTCGGAGTGATGTGTACATGGCAGGGTAGCGAGGGTCCATCCTGGTGTCCAATTTGAGGCTATAATTATTTGAAGACTGTTTTTATTATTGTTTTTAATTGTTAATTTTGTATTTTTAATTGTTGTAGGCCGCCTTGTGTGCCCATGGGGCAAAAAGGCGGGATATAAATCAATAAAAAAATAATAATAATAAATAAAAGGTCAGAGGCGATCCAGGGGAGGGCACCAGGATGAGGTCTCTTGTTATCTGGTGTGCTCCCTGGGGCATTTGGTGGGCCGCTGTGAGATACAGAAAGCTGGACTAGATGGGCCTATGGCCTGATCCAGTGGGGCTGTTCTTATGTTCTTAGGATTGCTCCAATGATGCCTGACCAGCTCGATGAGGTTGGCTGGCAAACCCCTTGACTGAACTTGCAAGGCTTAGCAAGGTTTGTCCTGCGTGCTGAGCAGTTTGACTGCCTTGACCCTTCAGGGGCGACTATGAAAGGCTGAATCAATCCTGGGACTGAGTTGGCCTCTAATCAGATGGTTCGCTCAGGAGATTCATGGGGGAGGTAGACAGCTAGGACCATTTCCCCCGATTTAGTGCCCTGCCTGCTGGGTTGGTGTTGTTATTTACTCCTCACCCAGCCCTGCTGCAATTGTTGTAAAAGTGTTGATAAAGTGGCCCAGTTTAAAACCAAGTCACAGTCTGTTGTCTTTATTGGTGGGTGCAGTGTAAAAGACCTGGGAAGCCCTCGCACGTGTTGGATCACAGCCATGGCTCACATATTTGAAAGCTTTTCTCCCCCCTACCTTGAGGCTTTTTCCTTGTAAAAACAACAACTGCAATACTTCAGGTTCTGCATTTGCCTGCAGGGCAATTATTCCACATCAAGCCCTATATTTGATAGAGGTCCTATTCTGTAATTTACTTGGCATAATGGTTATCTGGCAACCAGCTGTTAACTAAAATATGTGCTATATTGGGGAAAATCCCCCTCGTTGTTTTTTTTTAAAAAGAGCAGTGAAGGGAGTTTGCGTGTAAGGGTTCTATCTATGTAATAAAACCAACTGTGCGTTGAAGTAGAACATATTCATAATTAGGCAGGTTCTTTAATCTTTTCTCCCTGAAAGTTCAAAAACATCTGTTTACCTTGGTTAAGCAGAATAGCTGTGGTGAACCGGCATGTACACACCTTGAACATTTTGTACTTTTACCCACAAAAAGGTATTTTGAAATAAAAACTTCTCTGTGATGGTCTTGGATAGTTTCAAGATTTCTTGTTGCTTTCTTAACTGGAGCTTCCATTTTGTCAGGTTTTCAAGCACGAAAACCGGGGAGGGGTATTGCATCAAAATAGTTTCGTTTTCAAGTTGCATTTTCTCTGAGTGTGGGCCCAATCCTATCCAACTTCCCAGCACTGATGCAGCCATGCCAACAGGGTGTGCGCTAAATCCTGTGGTGGAGGAGCAGTCATGGAGGCCTCGTCAAGGTAAGGGAACGAAGGGGCTGCGTTGGCTCTGGAAAGTTGGATAGGATTGGGCTTTGTCTCATTTGATTGCAACCAAACTGCCTGAAAAATCATACCTTTTGGTCTGTTTTGGTAAGGATTCAGTTGCCTAGTGGAATTTTGGCCTTTTAATTTTAAGTGAATGATGATGTAATAAAGAACATTTTACTGTCTTCCTGTGGCTTGCTAGCACTAGTGCAGAGCCTGCTGCGCCAGGGCCAAACATCATAAAAGAGCTGTAAAGTGTTTTTCAATGACTCAGGTGTATGAAGCACCAGTGGGAAGCCTGTGCCTTCCTGTCAACACTGAATCCAGACCTGTGGCTGCCAGGGCAGGTACATTCTGCACTGGGTAGTGCAGGGGTAGGCAGGGCACATGAGAGGGGGTAATTTGTACCCAGGCCCAGGGTAAAAAAGGGGGCCCAAGAGTCAAAGAAGGGGGCCCAGGAATTTCCTGGGATCTTACATTTTCCTATCTCACCTGGACTCCCAGCTTGCGCTGGGTGCTGGAGGCACTACATGGGTATGCGGTGGTGGGTGCTGCTGCAAGCCATACGCACTAGGCCCAGGAATGCATACATGATAGTACAGTATCAAATCTGGGAGGAAACTGGCCTGCTACTGGTTCTTAGGCTTGTGCAGCCACTTACCACGAGTGTGCAAGAAGTGTATAGGAGTTCAGGAACACAGCTGTGGGACTACAGCTGCTGCAGATGGAGGTTTTGGTGCACACAGAACATTTTCCATTCTAGTGTGAGCCTCAATATGATGATGCTAATTTTCTGCAATGGTTTTCAGTATTTAAAAGATTTTAAAAAGATTTTGGAGTGTGTTTGTTTTTCTGTGTTACTCTATCAAGCTGCCAATGCAAGCAGGTAGACCTGGGCTGCACATCAGAAGCCTGGTAAATCTGGGCTCCAAAGACTATTCTGGCTGTTGCCACCTTCCCCTGCCCTCTTTTGACCCCTCCCCACCCCCATTCTGTCTATTCATATCACTACCCTCCCCCTGTAGGAAAGGAAAATTTGTACCCCCTGATAAAATTCCTCTCTGGAACAGGGAGAGGGTGTAAAGGGACGGGGGCGGACAGAAAAGAGTGGATCAGACCCTGGAGGGAGTCAGTGTTGGCGGAGGAGGCCTGTGCCATATTCTAACCCCCATCCTAGTCCTGAAAACCCAGCATGGGGCTTCTCAGACTTGCACCAGCAATTTTTTTTGGATGGGAGACCACCTAGGAAAACAAGTTGCTGTAGGCTTATACCATAGTCTTTCGAGACTGAAGGTTGCCAACCATTTGTTCCCTTACCCTGAGCAGACTTCTGGCCTGCTTAGTCAGTTTCAGCACTGGATACAGAATGGGCTGTGTGGCCCTGCTGCACCAGCACTGCATAGGATTGGGTGCCCATCGCCACAGCAGTTCTTATGGGTCTATATAGCTGGTAATTTCTCCTGTTTCTCTTTTGCTGACATCTCTCCCCGTTCACTCTGCCTCAGAATCAGAGAAGCAAGATGTGGCAATAGGCTAATTTGTTTTAGGAAGTTGTTTTTCTCATCTATTTGCATAATTCTGCCTGTTTGCTGAGTATGTGGTCAGAGTGGCATCCACGGCCTGCAGTATTATTTGGAACGTAACTTTATCTTCTGGAACCAGAGATCAGTCTTGGCTACATTCATTGCTTCATGTGTATTTATCATCCATACAGGTAGCTGCCCTTCCACCTGTGTGAATTTTATATTGACGTCAGTCAAGAGTATCCAGTCCATTGATTTTCTTTCCCTATTTAAAGCATATTTTCAAAAACTAATTTATATTGGATTTCTTTTTAGCCTTTCACATATTTTAAATTTTACGCAGTCACATTTTCAGGATCATGGCATATGAAAATGCAAAAAATCTTTTTTTTTTCATTTTTTAAAATATTGTGATGTAAAGAGAATACACCCTAGTCTGCAGAGACAGGAAATGTAGCTTCTCATCCAGTTCTTGAAATTATTCTAGATTATTCTATAGCCTGGGAATTGGATGTTGCTAGAGAGGGATAGCAAGCATTTGATAAAACATCTTGGTGTGGTTCACATGTAAGTGATGATGTGCACATCTTGTTCACATGTAAGTGATGATGTGCACATGGTTTCTCTTCCAGCATATTTACCATGCCACTTTTATCACTACACCTCCCAAGTGTCCAGGTGTCACTTGCTGCTGTAGTAAACAAACAGGTGAGTCATGTGGACTTAACCTGTAACCAAACTGAAGTAAGAGCAATTACTGAGGTGTTGGCAACCATACTCCTACAGGTATGTGTGACTGAACAGCCATGTGTCTAATTTTGTAGTACCTCCCTCTTTCCCCCTGGTTTTAGAAGTTCTACCATCATCTTTCAACCAAGATCGTCATATCCCTGTAAGCCTCCAATAGGTTTCCTTGGATTTATGCAAACTATTTAGCTAGTGTAAGTTCAAGGAGACCCAGGGGATGGTTCAAGGGAAAGGGGGATAAGATCATGTGTGGAGGCTGACACTAAGGTCCTCCTCCTTCCACCCCCAAACTGTCCTCCTGCTCTGGTAGGCCTTCTGTGAGTCACTGTTGTGCACATGGGGCTCCAGCCATTTGAACTGGCAGCCCGGGTACACACGACTGCAGTGCAACTTTCATACCATTGGCCTGGAATTTTCAGTGGCAGATCAAGAGATCCACCACTGTAAGCCCATAATAGGATTGAACTGACAACCATCCTGCCCCTGAATGTAATAGGTGTTACACGGTTACATTTGGCAACAGTGTTCATGTTTGTGAGAGTGTCTTTTGTAGTGCCCATCAGCCATCTTCCTTGCCTAGCAGCCATCTTCTGTGTGTCTCCTATCCCCTGGGACCTGTCTGTTTCCCCACTGGACTGTTCCCAATGGGAGGCTGGGAAGCTGGGCCCAAAACAATGATCTCAACAGCTGTAACTGCCCAGAGTTATGAGAATGGGGTGACAGAGATGCATTCCTGCCTGTTTACCCCCAAAGCTCAAAGCTGTTTATTCTTCATGTGTATCAACTTAGCTGCACCTGCTTGATAGTTTTTCTCCCAAGCGATGGGACTATGCCTTGTTGTACTACTTTAGTTATAAACACTTAAGTCTATATAAGCCCATGTATTCAGCCATTTCTTTGCTTCTGGGGCATGTTGAGGACATTAGCAGACTACATCAGGCTGGTGAGTTGCCTGAAAATACTGCAAGTCTTATGCCTGGAGGTGTCCCTGAAAGTTTCTTGCGCTTAGATTTTAAGCAAATGCTTCTTTTATGACAACCTTAGGCTTGCTTCTTTCTCAGAAGCCAAAGAACCACCAGCTCACAGCCAGAGTGGGGCCCAGAACACCTTTGTTTTGGGGACCATCATGTATGTATTGGCAACCTTCAGTCTTGAAAGACTATGGTATCACACTCTGAAAGGTGGTTCTGGCACAGCGTCTAGTGTGGCTGAAAAGGCCAATCCCTTCCACACCGGGAGCAAGTGCAGTCTGTCCCTGGTCTGTCTCCCTGGCTATGGGCCTTCCTTCTTTGCCTCTTAGCCTCAGACTGTTGGCCAAGTGTCTCTTCAAACTGGGAAAGGCCATGCTGCACAGCCTGCCTCCAAGCGGGCTGCTCAGAGGCTAGGGTTTCCCACCTGTTGAGGTCCACTCCTAAGGCCTTCAGATCCCTCTTGCAGATGTCCTTGTATCGCAGCTGTGGTCTACCTGTAGGGCGCTTTCTCTGCACGAGTTCTCCATAGAGGAGATCCTTTGGGATCCGGCCATCATCCATTCTCACAACATGACCGAGCCAACGCAGGCGTCTCTGTTTCAGCAGTGCATACATGCTAGGGATTCCAGCACGTTCCAGGACTGTGTTGTCTGGAACTTTGTCCTGCCAGGTGATGCCGATAATGCGTTGGAGGCAGCGCATGTGGAAAGTGTTCAGTTTCCTCTCCTGTTGTGAGTGGAGAGTCCATGACTCACTGCAGTACAGAAGTGTACTCAGGATGCAAGCTCTGTAGACCTGGATCTTGGTATATTCCGTCAGCTTCTTGTTGGACCAGACTCTCTTTGTGAGTCTGGAAAATGTGTTAGCTGCTTTACTGAAGCGTTTGTTTAGCTCAGTATCGAGAGAAAGAGTGTCGGAGATCATTGAGCCAAGGTACACAAAGTCATGGACAACCTCCAGTTGGGGACCATCACAGTTACAGAAATTGCTGCAAAGTGTATCCGAACATATGGTTCACATGGTATCCCATGCAATTCACAGGTACAGTTCATATTGTACTCCCTGCAATTATGTACATAGAGACAGCTTCCCCTGGGGAATGCATCCAAAAAATGAGCGTGTGAATTGGCCCATTGACTTGATTCAGTCCTCTGAGTTGGCATCACTAGAGGGTTCAGTAACTGCATTGCTGGCAATGATTAATAGAACAATAAAGAAAATAAAGAACTGCACTTGTAGTATTCTGTATGCCCACAGGGAGAATCTCTTAAAATACTTGTTTTGATACCAAGCCAACTTGAGCAGAGGAATTGGCCGAAACAATATCCAAGTTAACTAAGTGTGTTCTAGAGCTGGTGAAGATTTCAGTGGAAAATCAATTAGGCCTTCTGCATCCAGCAGCTCTAAATGTCTAGACTTATTACTAGATATGTCATTATACATGCCAATACTTGAGACAAATTATTCAAAATATGAATACATTTTGGAGCAAAGAGATATTGATCAGAAGCAGGAATAGACTGGTGGAATATTGTTGGCACCAGCTCCAGGATTCAGGAGCCCTCAGCAATTGTCCTTCATGGGCCCTCTGCAATGTGGTTGAGCCCCAAAAGAGTTGTTCTGCTGCTACTAAACCATAGCTGTGAGCACAGAGAGCCCCTATGAGACCCTGAGCTTTCAGCAGCTGTCCAGCAAATGCAACCATTGACACTGGGATGGGAAGCTTCTCGCTCCAAATACCTGGCAGCTTTTGCAATGGCATTTTCTGAGACTTGTTGTTGTTGTTGTTATTAACAGTATTTATATACCGCTTTTCAACTAAAAAGTTCACAAAGCGGTTTACAGAGAAAAATCAAATAACTAAATGGCTCCCTGTCCCAAAAGGGCTCACAATCTAAAAAGATGCAAATGAATATCAGCAGACAGCCACTAGAACAGACAGTGCTGGGGTGAGGTGGGCCAGTTACTCTCCCCCTTGTTCTAGATGTTTCAGCAAATGATGAAGCCAGAAAGGTTAAGGTGGGATCTACCAGCCCTGATCCTCTCTCTCTCTCTCTCTCTCTCTCACCATGTTCCAGCTCAGCAGTCTCCTCCTCACCACATTTCTTGTTCCTTTCTGTCCCTTTCTTCCTTTTCTAACCCAGGGAGTGGAAGAGAGGAGCTGCGGAGGCAAGTAGGTGGACAGAGATAGTCGCCTTCCACCACCGATCTGCGGTCTGCTTCTGTTGGCCTCATGTATGGGCCAGCCCCGGATGGGCCCTTCTTTCACTATAGAAGTGAGTAGTGGGTGATAAAAACAGTTTTAAAAGGTGCTATACACCTGTCTTTTCCCTGGGGCCTTTTCCTTTTGCTAGGGCTGTTCGTCCTGCTCCTTTGTTGCTCCACCACGCTTCTCTTCTGTCTATGCCTTGCTTTTTCCGTAGGGTCTTTGCAAGGTTGGCTTCTGAAATGAGCAATGAATGAATGATTGATTGTGTAATATTGATATGTAGTCTTCACAACCAGCATCTATTAGGTTGATTTTCATACTGACATACGATTCATACTGATGAAGAAGGAAATGAAATGTAGGGGGAAAGCAATGTGCTGGAAATGGGAAGAGGGGAGCTGCCTTTTACCTGAGAATGTCAGATGCAAGGGAGGCACCAGGATGCAAGTCTCCCTGAGGCATCTGGTGGGTCACAGGAAGCTGGACTAGATGGGTCTTGGACCTGATCCAGCGGGGCTGTTCTTATGTTTTATATTATTTCTTATGGTGCTAAAAGGTAGGTTTGGGACTAGCCACAAAGAGGCTAAGCCATGATGCCTGTGTGGTTTTGCATGCGGACATTCTCATGCAACGTCCTTATTGATTGCAGACAGGATACATTGGGGTTTTGGAGATACACCGCAAACTGGAAAGGAATTTTCTGGTGTGCCAGATTCTTGATGGACAAATCACTTTGTATTTGCTTCTGAACCCAGATCTGTAGACACGTACAATGGAAGATGAGTCAGCTCTGAGAGGTCGTGTTCTTACTTAGCAACTATATCTGCCTTTTGAGAGCCTTATTTTTTTTTTCCATCATGAACACAGCAGGAAAAAAAATTCTGAGTTGCTTGCATGTGTAATGTATTAAATGTATTTGTGGTGTATGGTAAATTTTAAGTCCAAGAGTTCCTCATGACACTCCCATGTCCCATCAACACCAACACACACACACACACACACACACACACACACACACACACACACACACACAGAGAGAGAGAGAGAGAGAGAGAGAGAGAGAGAGAACCAAGTTTAAATTTCTTCATTAGAATGTTTTCTTGTCCCACCGCCTATTTCTACTTTAGAACTTATACTTCACCGAAAGATCTAGATGACATCTCAAAATCTTGGTATGGATTGCAATCATTTGAAAACAAGTGTCTAAAATTTGAAACATGGGATTACAAAATATTGCAAATAAATATGAAAAGTTAGAGGGCTAGCCTTTCATTCATGTTTATGAATAAACATGGCTTGCATGTTTATTCAGAACTAAGTCTGGCTGTGTCAGCACTTAGTCCCAAGTAAATTTGCCTAGGATTGTACCATAATATAATATTAATTTCATATTGTCAAGTAGCCCTTGGGAAAGATGCTAGTTTTAGACCAGTGGTCTCCAGAGGCATCCCCGACATGTTTACTGTTCTTCCAGGGAGCCTTCTATTCGCACTGCCAATATCCCTGAAACGGCACCCCGGTCTGCTGTGTCTGCCTGGAAATCCAGGTGCTATGGCTGCTGGGGCGACAGAACCAAGAAGCGGCTGGCTTGGAGCGCACTTCAGGAGAGATTGACGGCGTGAACAGGAGGCCCCCCATGGAATGGTAAGAGCTGTTCCTGTGGGGGAGAGATTAGGCAGACTGCCGGATCCAGCCTGTGGGCTGGAGTCTGGAGAGCCCTGGTATAGACATTAACAGATGACCCTAGGCACATTTCTCAGTTTGTCCCCTCCTGAACCTGATTCTTCTTCTTAACTAAGGTTCTTTGAAAAGGGGGCATGAAAGCAGCAGTGGGGTGCTCCTGTTGCTGACATCATTGCTGCTGCTGTAGGAGAAGTCATGGAGCTCCCTGCCTACTTTACACAGCAGGCTGTGAGAATTTTGTTAAGAAGATCACTTCAAGGTTTGCAGTTTTAAAGGAAATTACCTTTTGTACAATAACTCCATAGACAGATGGGGTGAGGGGAGAGAGAGGGCTTACATGCTTGCTGCCTCGCTGCAAAGAAAAATCTGGGGAAAAGAAGGAGGAAGGAAGGACATCCTGAGATTAGCAATCTGCATAGCAGAGGAGAGCTTGCTAAAAAGCAAGAGGGGAAAGCCCGGCTCACTTGCTAGATACAGCGAGCCCTTTGGGTGCAGGTGCTTGTGCAGTGTTGCTGGTCCTTTCTCTACCTCCAACAACTACAGTGCTGTATTTATATTTAGTCTGTACCACTTGCAGATGCATTGAGACCACATGTGCCTTGTGACGGTGTGCTCCAGTTGAATTGTACATACACTTCCACATGCTAGTCAAGGGGATTTGATAATTTTGAACCAGTTATATTTTATCATCACAACAGTTCTGTGATATCTCAGAGAGAGAGAGAGAGAGAGAGAGAGAGAGAGAGAGAGAGTTGTTCAAGATCACCTGATGAGCTTCTTGAGAGAGGATTTAAATAATAATTTTGCTGGCGGAAGGAGAGCCAAGGGGAGTTCCGAAGTGGGGTTTTGGGGATAGGATCCTGCCAGATCCAACCCTTCCATCTCCAGAAATGGCCCCTGACCTTCCCCAATCCTCCTCCAAACCCCCCTCTCCTGCCCCTCCCCATCCACGACATGCACTTGGCCTCCAACTCACCGAGGCTGATTCGACCTGAGGTCCACAGCAGCAGGGATCTGATGCTGCCACCACTTTGCAACAGTGGCTGTGGCTGGCTTGGCAATAGTGCATTCTATGTGCCATTGCTGGGCATCGGATACTCCTCCTGCTGTTGCAAATAGACCATAAGATGGAACCATTAAGCTGATGTTCCTCATCGATCTTATTGGGAAAACTGGGATTTAGGGAGGGAGCAGTCTTTTAGAGGTGCTGGTCCCAGACTATTTAGAGGTATGTGGAATGTTACAAGCACCTTAGATTGAGACTGGCAAGCAGTAGGGAGCCTGAGTAGACTCTAGATCACCAGTATCAAGAATTTCAGATGATTCAACCCAGCTTGAAGGTGGGCAGCAGGGTTTGGCAGTAGTTGAAGCTTCTAAGCAGTTATCAAGGGCAATCCCACATAAAACGGGAATGCAAGTCCTATGCAGATGTTATCATCTGCATGGAGGGAACCTTGTGGTAGTCATGGAAGGGCTGATGATGTGCTGTGTTTGAGAACACTGAATGCCCAGCACACCCAATCACATGAAAAATCTCTTCTTAGGTAAATTGCTATGCTAACCAATGCCTCCGAGGTGGGGTTAGGGAGCATACTGATATAGAGATGGGGAGTGCCAGCATGCTCCTGCCCTTCCCCACATAATCTTCTCTATCTGCATAGGATTATAAAGAAACAACCATTCTTCTGTTCGTGGAAGGAGAATTGGGCTTCCAGAAGTACCCCTCTCCATCCATGAGTGAAAAGACAGATGTTCACAGAGCACAAGCTCAGGACACATCACAATATGTTTTATAGAATTAATACATACTTTGTGCATGCTCTTATTGTGTTGCACGTTTCACTGGGTCAGATTGTTTCCAGTATCCCACTGCATTTTCTCAGGTACACAAATGCATGTGTTAAACGTATTAATATAGTCTCCCTTCTCTGCTTTGTTTCTCTTCCCACCTGTCAAAGAGGCCCTTTTATCCTAAGCTGGGTTGGAACATATACCTTTGGAACGGAACCCAAGGTTGCTCTTTTGTGTTCACAACACCTTCCCATTCCCCATCTACATCTCCCGATGCTCTACTTGGCTTAACATGACACTTGGTTTTGCTGCCCCAGTTGCCGGAGTGAATCTGTTTTAGTCATGCATGGTTCTGTGGTCCTGTATCCAGCTGTAATCAGCATTTTAAAACTCAGTGCTAGCTTTTTTTTCCCCTCACGCTAATGTGAATTGGGAATAAGGACTTTAAAGGCAATGAAATATTACCACTGCAAACTAGGGTTGGAATGAATTGGCCATAGCTTATTTCTGAATCCACACCAGGTATTTGAATGAATGCACCAATATGGATTAACTATGTTTGCAAAAGTGGTTAAATCCAGCATCCATTGTTACTATGGGCACAATCCACCAGGACATTATCCTTTGCAAGAACAACTGAAATGAATGGGAGTGATGCAAGACTTCAGAAATTGCAGTTCCTCTTGAATTGCAAAGGTTAGGCCAAGAGTTCTGCTAGGGAAAGAAGTTGTGAGGTGAACAGTCTAGACTTCAGCACTGTAGTCAGCTATAAAACTCAATTAGCAAATCGCTCTGCTTCTCCAGACTCCAGATCTTCTGATGGGTCCCCATGTTTTTATTGGCAGGCTACTACAGCCCTGTAAGTCAACTATGTCCAAAGATCAGGATTGTGAGTTCTGGGATTCAGATTCATGTACTAAGGTTGGAGATATCACCTACTGTAACTACCCAGGAATATGTATTTCAGCAGAGAATAGGAATATATGACATCACCCTCTGAAACACTCAAGCAACATATTCTAGAACAGGGATGTCAAACGTAAGGCCCATGGGCCAAATGGAGCCCATGGAAGCTTTTTATCAGTCCATCAGGCTCTCCAAGCACCACCATCAGCTGCTCTCTGAGCTGTGCTGGGGTGTCACTGCCAAATGGGCAGCCCACATAATAATTGGGCTCTCCCATATCTTGAAAATATGGTCAAGACCTGTGTATTTTCTCTTCTGACATTTGCAGCTAATGAGTTCTTGAGGGGGAAAAAGTGCTTATTTCTGGTCATGACCTGCTTAATGGCATCACTTCCTTCTTAATGACCTCACTTCTGACCCCCAGCAGGCATCATGAATGCTATTCAGCCCATTGTATGAAACAAGTTTGACACCCCTGTTCTAGAATCACTAGTGTTCTGGTTCCAGGTTCAACTGGTGGTCTCCAAATGCACATTTCACATGTGTCTTTAAGAAATCATTATATGAAAATGTTGATTTGCAAAACAGGTTGGTTCTTTTGTTTGAATATGCGATTGTTTCTTTTGGTTTCATAATGTAGATTAATTAGGTTATATAGTTAAACACCTCAATCCAAAGATTGCAGCATTTCATAGGAAAATGTAGGTCATCTGTTTTTATGTTCTTTTCTGGAATGCCAAATGCTGTTTTCTTTTTGAGTGTATTTGCAGTCTGGATTTCTGTTGCTATTAAAAATCCTTCTTAGGATTTTCAATAAGGATGTTCAGGTGTTTCATATTTTTTTCTTCTTATATTTTATTATCTCCTTTTTTCAAAAGAGAAAAGTCAGCATCTAGTAATCAAATGCATATGTGGGAGGACAAAAGTGCCAAAGTAAAAAATTTAATGTGGGGCACACTCTACTGCACAAGCCTCATTGAAATGAATAGGATCTGCCCAAGAACCCTTCACATTCATGTGACTTTTTCTTTTCTTTTCCATTCTTCCTCTTCTGTGAAATTTGTGCCAGAGAGCATTCTAGCAGATTCTTCCCGAAGTGTGCATGCAAAGCATCTTGAATAATAATCTCATTATAAGCAGTTGCCTAATAAGTGGATCATTTCCTTTGCTTAGAATGAACTAGCTTCACAGAGGCAGAAATTAGAGTATTTCTCAATCAGGCACTATATTGCCCATGAATGCTACCTATATATAAGCAGGCAAAATCTGTTTATAATCAGTTCTAGCCAGCACAATTCATTTTAGAACCAAAAATGGCATTTTTATTACTGTGTTATTATTTACTTCGCAGCGAATATATAATCTGTCTTTGATTCAATATACCAGGGGTCTCCAAACCCCAGCCCGGGGGCCAGATCTGGCCCACGAAGTGCCTCTATCTGGCCCATGGCCAGCCTCTGATCCCTTGAGAGCCTCTGGCCCAGTTGACCAAACACAACCAGAGTTGTGCTTGTGTGGTGGGGGAATGGGGGTCCATTTAAGTGTGTGTGCTTTATTTCTTGGGCTGTGTTCGTGCTTGGAGAAATCCTGGACATTTGAACCCATTCATTCATTCATTTCAGTCATTCATCTAAGTTCCATCTCTAATGTATTTATTTAAATTTTATATTTAACTTTTTTTTTTCCAGCCCTCAACACCTTGCCAGATATTTGATGCGGCCCTTTGGCTGAAAAGTTTAGAGACCCCTGCTATATACCAATCGCTGCTGTGTCTGTTGGTCAGCCTTTTCCAGAACTGCATTGTTGATGTGGCTGGGAGAAGCACCACTGGAAAGCTGAAGGGATAGATAAAAGGTTGCATTTGGAAAACTTGCAGCCTTTCACTTGGGAAAGAAAAAAGCCCTTAAATGCCCTTTCCTTGGGCAATACTCAGAGCAATATCACTGCTTCCTCCTACTTCACAGAACCCTCTTGGCATTTGTGACTTCAGTGGCCATTTTGACAGGCCCCACTTTCATCTCATATTTAATTGTCTGTATAGAGACAGATGCCATCCTTCACAGGCCTGGAAGGGTCACGTTGAGCAAGAATCTGGAGAATGTGGAATGTGGAGAGAAACAAGACAGGCTGGGCATGACTTTGGGAGGCAGTGGCACATCCTTTGGGGCAAAGCAGATCCTGGGGATTGCGTCGCTAAGGGTGGCGAGGGGGGGTGCTTGTGCCTTACTTTGCGTGATGCTGGGCTGCAGCAGGCTGCAGGAGGTGCAGGCAACCCTGCACAGCGCTCCCCGATGCTTGGAACCTGCAAAAGAAACGGGCGCAAAGCACTTCCTATATATAAGAACCCACCTCGCCCCCCTTTGCAACACGATCCTGGGGATTGCTTTGGTGCCCTAGCCCCTCCCACACAAGAACTTACTGAGGGAGTAAAGCTCCCTCAAAGTTTGCAAAACCCTGCTGTAGAGCTTCCCACCTCTTTTTAACCTTTCTTTTTTAAAACTTGGGCTATGTCAGAATGCCAGATGCAAGGGAGGGCCCCAGGATGAGGTTATCTGGTGTGCTCCCTGGGGCATTTGGTGGGCCGCTGTGAGATACAGGAAGCTGGACTAGATGGGCCTATGGCCTGATCCAGTGGGGCTGTTCTTATGTTCTTACGTTAAAACTAATTTTTTCACCATTGCAGTGGAGCAAATCCTAGAACCCATTGACTGCCAGCTGCCCTGGGTATTTTTCCCTGGGTGACCTGGATGCCTCTATGTCCAGGCCATTGGGGGGGGGAGGGGAATGGTGTTTGGCATTTGCTGCCACCACAGGCTGTGATAAAAATTACCATAGTGTAAATAAGGTTTTAAGGGCTGCCACAGATAATAGTAAGTAAACTCCCTAAATCTAATGAGCATTTCTGTGCTTCCCCCAAATCACCAAATTCACTACCTATGAATGGAACATTGAATTTAGGAGCCATTTCCCATCAGCCCTACATTTCAATTAATGGGCTGGATAAATAAGGTGATAACACAGGCCAACACACTTTTTCCTGTTTTAACAACTATACCTATTCCTGGATATATTAGGGGTGCTAATTCCAAAAATGGCATCAGTTTTGCCTTATTACATCTAGTTTCCAGAGATACTGCACAGCCACAATAGTGAATGGTTCAAGCAGCTATCACTGTGAGGAAGTCTGCGCCATTAATGAAGCTATGCTGTATCTCCGAAACTAGATGTGATGGGGCAAAACCAATGTCGTTTTTGGAATCAGCACCCCAAATTCATATAAAACCACCATAAATTGGGGTGGGGGTGGGGTTTTCCAGACCCTCAGTTTTGCAGGCCTGTGTAATTAATGAACTTATTTTTTTTTTTGTCAGTTGTCAGCCTTTTTCTGAACATACGTGCCTCCTTGGACTGAAAGGTGCTGTTCCTTGGGCAGAGAGACATGCCAGTTGTGGTGTGCGCTAGACAGTGAAGCATGCGAAGATCACTTATTCATCTTTCACACTGGCACCAAGCCCCTGAAAATACATCAAAAGCTTTCAAACACAAATCATTAAGGTGCCATTCAGGCAACTTCAAACAATAAGGCTGGCTCCAGACGATTCTTATTTAAGCCCTTTTAGTGAAAGAAATTGTCCTGTGACATCAAAATGATTGTCCATGACTGACATCTTAGAAAAACCCAGCGATCTGTCATGCGCCTTTTAGCAGAGAGATGAACTTGTCTTTTAAACATAAGACAATTAGCTGCCATGAGAAACTGTTTGCATGAGGTTGTTAAACACTGGAGTAAAGAAAGGATTTGTGTTAGAGAAATAGCTCTCAGGAGACGGAACTGAACTTGTGTCCTCAGCTATTGCATGATATTTCAAGGCAGTCACTGAGGGTTCAATAAACAGAAGCAGATCTTGATTTACGTAAAGCTTGAGAGGTAACCTGGAGTTCTTAGTCCACCAAATCAGGGATGGAGGCTGTAAGGTGAACCTCCTAGTCTAAGAAAGCAGTCCTAAAGATGCGTTCAGCTGGTGCAGGTCCCTTGCGCTGGCCTGGGAGGGTCACAAACATGATGTGAAGCACATTTGTATCTCTCTCAGTGTAAGCTGCACCAGCGCAAGGAGGTGTACTGGCCAGCAGAGGTCAGATTCAGCTTCTGCAGTGGTGGTCTGTGCTGGCCGAACTCAGCCAGCATGGGAGTCTGGGGGGTGTGGGGAGGGCAGGGAATAGGCTTTGGGGTGGGTTAGGTCAGGCGGTGGGCAGGCCCATGGGCAGGTGGGCGGGGAGCAGGAGGTGGGGCCAGAATCCAGCAGTTATGATCCTAGCCCCATTTCTGGGTGGCACTGAGCAGTTGCTCCGTTTTATTTACATCTGCACCACCTCGTCAGGTGGTGCAGATCTGAGTAGACCCATTGAGGCTGCTGTAGCTCTCCCTGGGTAATTTCTTCCCCTTGCCTCAAGCCGAGCCTCAGCCAGCCCCAAACTTGCGCTGGATACAGTGCAGGCCCGCCAGCTTGCTTGTTCCAGCGCAAGTTAGGATTGCACTGTAAGAGCCCAACCCAATGCATGTCTCCTCAGCAGTTAAGTCCCATTGAGTTAAATGAGAATTATTCCCAGGTAACAGTCCAATCCTATCCACCCTTTCCTGGGAGTAAGCCCCATTGACTGCAATGTGATTAACTTCTGAGTAGACATGCTTAGGATTGGGCTCTTAGTCTCTCGCAGCCAGAGAGACTTGAATTTTGTTTGATTTTCATTCAATGTAGCCCATCATTCTGTTCAGGCAGCCATTACATCATTCAACCAGGCATCATTCAACCAGGCAGCCGTTACAGACCAGAGCCTTAGTTGGAAGTTTCTTGCTAAGAGTAGTATGAACTGTTTGTGTAGTCAGCTTAGAGTTGCCTCTGAAATTTCACCTGAAGTACTATTCAAAGTGAATTTGGGATTTCTCATCAGATAAGGCATCTGTGGAATACTGTGGGAAGTCAAACATATTTTGATGTGACTAGTAAAATTTCTCACAGGTATTTAGTCAGCTCTCTCTTCAGTTGTCAAGGTCAGTACTTGAGGAACTGGTTCTTGCGAGAGTTTTTGTACTGAAGGATGGTTTCCTTCATTTCTCTTTGAATGCGTGCAGCATGTAAATGTGTTTGTATACCAAGGTCCTGCTGTGTGGTAGACTTGCCGCACCCTGCTCTCAGGGGCTGAATCCTTCTATCCAAATCCTTCTATTAATCAGCAGGGCTGGATTCTTTCCAGGTGTATTTGAGCTGAATGTAAATTAATCTCTAAGGAAAACTTGCAAATTTTCAAATGCGAATTAGAGGCAATGCCGATTGTAGCTACCTTGTGGATCGCAATAGATAGGAAGGTATAAATATTTATAGGAGTATAATTATTTTACACACATAAATTGACTGAAACTGGAATTTGAAGTGAATTGGTATGTTGCCCAAGTGAGACCTCTGAAGGAATTTTGATAGACGTAAAAACAATTTTTACCATGATGAGCAAACCATGTTCAGATGTGCATAGCCAGAACTGAAACATCATTTGCAAGTATTCAAAATTCACCTATTCCAATTTAGAGTGAAATTTGAATTTGAATTGTTAAAAAAAGATCAGAATTGTCCAAAAACTGAGGCATTTTTGCCTCAAAATTGGAATGCTTTGCACTGTCAAAATCTCTTGATTTTGGAAGTCCAAATACGAAAACTTATATGCTATCAGTTATAAGAAACCGACTACCACTGTATGTGATCTAGCAAACCAGGTGAGAGTCTAACTATCAAGAAGCATTCGGTGGATAATGTTTTACAACCACTGCTTATCTTCCTTTGCAGTGTGCAACTACAGGGGAAGGCTGGTTTGCTCTGTATCACAGGTATTGTATTTAATGGCGCAATAGCAACCCAAGTTAAACAGACATATATCCTAAAATACATACTGGGGTGCTTGGTAGATGTTCAGGGCTCAGTGGTAGATACATTGATGTGTGCAGAGAGAGGGGATGAAAACTACTGGGCATGGCATCTATGTTTGGCCACATTGGGCACTGGCTGAAGGCCCATGTTATAGACTTCACTGGTGGCAGTGGTAGGACCCAAGACATCATCATAGTGGTATAGGGGGTGTCATGAGCTTTGCCACAGGGTGCCAGCCTTGGTATCCATTATCATGATGGACTAAAACTGTTATGGCAGCAATTTTCAACCTTTTTATCTCCCAGCACACTGACAAGGCATTAAAATTGTCAACGCATACTGTCAGTTTTTTTTTTTAAAACAATTGACAAGGCAAACTGCATTGGTGATGGAGGAGCCCAGTGGCCCCCAATGGCCATACAGATGAATGACCCAACGCAAAACATTCATGACATACCAATGTGCTCTGGCACAGTGGTTGAAAATAGCTGCATTTTGGGCTAACTGCATTATATTGTTGCATTATGCCAACTGTAAAATCCTGTCCATAAGTACCTGTGATATCAAATTGTGATATGCTGGCTCCCTGCCAAAATCTCAATATATTTCAGCTCTTTATTAAAGAATAAATAACTGAAGGATACTGAGATTTTGGCAGGGAGCCAGCACATCACAATTTTTGATGTGATTTTTGATTATTCAAATTTTGACACATATCTAGGAAATGTTGGAGTATACTGAGGACTGTTGAAGTATATTGAGAGTTTGGGGAGCAAAACTAGGTATAACTCTAGTTCCAACACATCTCTAGCATGAACTCATCTTGAACGTTTTTAAAATTTTGGAAGCTCTGGAATATGGCAATATATTGTATACAGGCGTGCCCTGGTATCCACGGAGATTCTTTTTCTGGAGGGCTTCTGTGGGCCTCCTAATGCTTTATGAGCATAGGCAACCTTCAGTCTTGAAAGACTATGGTATCGCGCTCTGAATGGTGGTTCTGGAACAGCATCTAGTGTGGCTGATTATCTTATCTTATCTTGAAGAATCTTATAATCTTGAAGAATCTTATAATGCTTTAAGTCATTAAAAACGTCACTTCCGGTTTTATGGAAGAACCAGAAGTTGCTTTAGATTGTCCTAAGAAATAGTCTGAGTCCGGCAGAGGCTGCAGCTGGATGCACGCGGCCTCTGCTGGGCTCAGAAGACCCTCCAGAGGCGAGGGGAGCAGAGCTCCTTTCACCTCCAGAAAGGGTGTGTGCAGGGGCACACACGGGGCCCCACAGACCCAATTCATGGATAAGTGAATCCGTGGATATGGGATCTGCAGATATTAACAGTATTTATGGGGCCAGATATGGGGCCCTCCTGTGCGTAACATAAATTCTCACTTGCCAAGCTTAAAATGGAGATGCCCTACTTCACAGTTGAAATTGAGACATGACACACAAGAGGAGGGGACACACGTGGGGGGACCATGGACCTGATTCGCAGATAAGTGAATCTGTGGGCAAGCCCCCTCACCCATGCATACACTGACACTTGCCAAGCTTAAAATGGAAATGCCTGACTTCGCAGTTAAAAATGAGATGTGACACACTAGAGGAGGGTTAGGAAACAGGAGGCAAAGAGGAAGTGAATGAAACGGAATCATCATATTTAGTAATAAAGGGATGAAACTGAGAGAAAGGCATATCAAAAGTTCATGTGCTTCATTATATTGACTTTCTCAGTTTCTGCATGTAACTGTTTAAAGTAATGAACCGTTTCAGTTTCAGTGTCATGTAAACAACCTTGTCATATTTATCCTCGGTGCCTGAACTACATAAAAGTTTATTGCAGGTAATCTCTGAGCCTTTAGTGGCAACCGCTAATTGTACCCAGAAAGCAACAGGATTAGCTAGGCAAACAGAGCTCCTGTTCTGCCCTTTCTGTGTAACATGCTTCCCAGTGCAGTCAAGGGCAGTATCTTCAAGAAGGTAGTTATGCGAATGGCAGCTATATTCGAACACACCTAATGTTCTTACTTGTTGCATAGGGCAGGCCTAACCACAACCAGAAAGGCTAGAACAAACAAAGTTCTCTTCAATTAATGTATCAAATACATTTCCTTTAATTAGATATTTGGAATCAAGATATTTCAGTCTTTGAAAGCCTTATTGCCTTAAATTGATATTAAAACTCATTTCTGTCCAGCTCACAGGTGTATACATTTGATGCCTGTTGCATATATGCAACATTGGGAAGAAATAGCTTAACTGAATCTGTTTTCACACCATCCCCATTTGTTTCATGGAATGTTTCACAATTGGTGTCATCAGTTTGCTTTCTTTCCAATAATTGTTTTGCAAAAAAAAAGACAAATGTAAGTACAAGAAAGGGTTAAAAACCACTAGCCAAACAGATTTATTTCCAGGCAATTTAAAAGCAAATGAACTCTTCCTCTCCCTTGGACAACTCTACAGGGAGTTTTTCACTTGCACTTGGGTGATTCAGAAGCAGTGAGACATTTAGTTTGGATGACTTTGGTTCAAGCCTGCAAGTCTAGCTACAGCTCCTGTCTTCATATAATATTGGGCTGGTAGTTGATCAGATTTGGCTTTGATTCTTTAAAAAAAATGTTTTTAATCCATATGAGAGAGAGAGAGAGAGAGAGAGAGAGAGCCTACAGCACCAGAAAAGGACACTGTTATGTAGTTAAGCCAGAATTAAGATCTGGTGGGGCTGCAGAGGCTTTTTCAGTGCTCGTGGGCTATCAGCCAAAGTTTGGATGATATGATCCAAAAACACCAATTGAACTATGAATCATGGGATGGGTTGATGACCTAGAACAGTGGTGGGCATTATAATTTGCCAACAAGAAATAAAAGTTCCAAGTTGCTTTGTTGTATTTGTAAACATGCACTCTTTTGCTACTGGATCCCTTACGAGTCTTTACAGTGCAAATAACAATGGACTGCAGAAATTACACTACAATCCTTACATGAGAGCAAGCCCCCTTGAACACAGTGGAACTTTCTTCCGTGTAAATGTGCATAGATTGCACTGTTAGCAGGCTAACACTGCAATCCTATGTATGTCTACTCAGAAGTAAGCCCAATTGGTCAACAGGACTGATGGCCCAATCCTATCACCTGATTTATGGCAGCCGGACATTGTCTGGCTGCCACACATTGGCTGCTGAGGATGTGTAAAATTACATGCCACTGGCGGGCATTTTCAAGCCCCTGTCACAAAGAGGCAGCAGCAGCAGCAGCTCCAGTGGCGCTAACGCAGTTTGTGGTTGGGGAGGGAGTGTAGCAGGGTGTGTTGGGGGCAGAACCACGGTCATGTCAGGTGTGGATCCTGCAGCAGCCAGATCTTACCCCCGCTTTTTAAAACCTCTCTGCCCCTTTTCTCTCCTTGGACATACGCCACCAAAATGGCTGGCATATGTCTGAGAAGACCCATAGGTAGTCAGTATGCTTATGTGGAGGTCAGTAAAATTCTTGCCTTCAGGTCACCCCCTGCTATAGCATGTAGTATGTGCCTTTTTGGCATCGCTGCGTGCTTATAGCAAGGGAGGAAATAGGATTGGTTTTTTTTTTTTAACTCCCATGTGATTTCGCATAGGATTGCAGCCTAAGCTTCTGAAATATTTCAACTACTACTGTCAAGTCAAAGCTCACTTTTCAGACTCCGGGTCCAGCTGCAAACAACTTCAGCAGAAGTTTCATTGGATGAACTCTTGCTTGCTTTTCCTGGGTTGTGCATTTGTTACCTGCCTGGAGTGTTCAGGATGTGGTGAGCTAGAAACCTAAATGCATCTTAATTCAGAAGTTGATTGTATCTTTGGGAAATTGCTCCTTGGTTCTTGCTATTTTGTTCAAATTCTTTCCAGATACTAGTGAACAAATATTTTGTAGGGGCCAGAGATTCTACAGTCTCTTGGCTTGGAGCAGTTCCTTTGGAAATCAGTTTATGATCAATGGTTTCATGGGACTGCTCAAAGTGTATATTGCTTGCATAGTATGGGGAAAGTATAAGGGACTTGAGCTAGGCTCCAAGACAGGGAAACCAGTGCATTGAGATGGTGCATTCAGCAAAGTTCTACAAATTGTAGACAAATGCAAAAGTCATAAATCAAGTGGACAGGACACCAAACTGGGATTTATTCAAAATGATGGAAGGCTGTAACACTTTTGCCAACATTCAGAGCCCAATTCGATGTATACCTATTCAGAAGTAATTCCCATTAAAGTCCATGGGGCTTACTCCCAGGTAAGTGTGGATAGGATTGGAGCCTCAAAGGCATAGAACAGCTACCTAAGGAGATGGTGGATTTGCTCAGCTTGTGGTTACTTTGCCCAGCCTGTATCAGTATTTCATTCTTTCTCAAAGTGTCACCAACAGCCACTGGATAACCAGAAATACCATTTTCTCTAGGCTTTTTGCTTTGTGGTGTGTGACTAATATTGGGAAACAAACGCCTGCTTGCTCTGGCAGCTCCTTTCTTTGAAAGCGTGCAAGGCTACCAGTGGTTTTTTTTAATCCAGCTTGTATCATACAGAGGCATCAAATGCATGGTTTGGATAGCTCCCCGTATGATTATCTGTGGAAGTGCCTGGAACTATAAACAGGATTACTGTACATTCCACCCGGGATTGTATAATGATGCCAGTTTTATGAACCATTATCTTCATTGGGTGGTTATATATGTGGCCACTGTGATTTTCATTCATTCTGCTTATTTATAAAACACCTTCTCTCCAAGTAGTTCAGTGAAGTATGAACTGCCCCCCTCATCCTCCTGATAAACCTGCTAGGCTAGACTGAGAGAAGATGACTAGCCCAAGGTCAGCCAGGAAGTTTCATGGCCCAAGCAAGGATTTGAACCTGGGTTTATCCAGACTAATAGCACAATACTTATTATCCCCCACCAGCCTGGACAATTCTGCGGTACCCACATGATGCATTCTATGGTGAGGAAGGCAGCCAGATGTCTCAGGAGAGGTGAGTAAAAATCTTATTTAAGCATGAAGATCACAAGCGACTCCATGTGGACTGGTCTGCTGAGGAATCCTGGTGAGCCTGCCACAGGGAACCCCTGAATGTTGCATAGGATTCTAGGTCATGTTACCGAATGTATAATCAGTTCTCATGGGATAGTGCCCAGGTTTGTTAACCACCAGCATAATCACATGCCAACAGAGAACAACACACCTATCTGTACACTGTGACTTCACGTGGGAGGAAAAGACTGGAAGTGGTGAGCAAGTCTTATAAGAAAGTATGTCCACCATTATTAGTAATCTTCCCAGAGAAGTTCTTTATCAGCTTTCAGTGAAACCTGCAGTGCAATCCTATGCGTGGTTACTCAGAAGTCAGTTTACTGTATGCACTGGGGCTCACTCTCAGATGCACATGTATAGGATTGTAGCCTTATGGCCCAATCATGTCCCCCCCCCCCCGCCACTGGAACTAGCATTCCGGCAGCAGGTTTTGCTTTATGGCTATTGTAAACAGCCTAATGGAAGTGCATGGTGCCAAGCACTTCCATTCTGACACTGGAGAGGCAGCATCTGGAGTGGCTACTGTTGGTAAGCAAGTAGTGGGGAAGAAACGGGGGTGAGGAGAAAGTGAAACTGGCCAGGGAGGGGGAAGAAATGGGGTGAGGTGGCAGTGGATCCAGCAGCAATGGCACATGCTGGATCTTATCCCCTCCATTTCAAGGCAGGCTGCTCCTTCCTAAAGAGCTGGCGCAGGTCCAAGGGGACCCATAGGTGGCTGAGGGTCTTACAGAGCTGAGGATCTTGTGCTAGTCAGTGGTGTAGCTAGAGGGGGTGCAAAGCAGTAGGTTTGGTAGGGAGCCTCACCACGCCCATGCAAGCGGCCTCTCCCCTTTGGAGCCATTCTGGGCGGCGGGTACAAAATGGAGGCATACGCCTGGATTGGCTCCAAAGGGGAGGGGAAGGGGCTGCTTGCACGCTGTGGTGAGTCTCCCTGCAAAACTTAGTGCTTTGCACCCCCTCTAGCGACACTACTGGTGCTAGCCACATGACAACAATAATGACCCCTGTAGGTGGGTTGCTCTTAGACAGCTTGTCTTGGCTTGAGATGAACCTCTGACTGTTTCTTGCCAAATATGCATACAACAGAAGACATCCCACCCCTCCCCACAGGATATTTTTATGTTTTGTGATTGGGATACAGATTGGAGGCAAGATTAAAGAGAGCCATCCAAACGACCCATACACTCTGGACTGCAAAACCTTAAATCTTCAGGATTAATCATCCAGCAGGTATATGACAAACACAAAGATGTCAGGCTGAAATAACATGCCTGAGTTTAAGAAGAGGGAGGGAGAAAGACAGTCCTTCATCCAGCTATCCAAAAGCAACAGAAAATGTGCCAGATAACATGGGGTGACCGAGGGGGGGGGGGGATAACTAGATTCCTTATGATTCCAGCCTTATGCATTTGCCATAGCCACTGTAGGAGAAAGCCATGTTAATGGAAACTTATGGGAGAAATTTCAGTAATGCCCCATTAAATGTTGGAATTGCCAGTGCAGACTTGTCTTTATTCTTTTCCATGTGTTTGTTGCAACTGCTGCACAGAGAATCTATAGGGCATGATGAAAGGAGGGTTGCAATGTTGCATTAATTGGTTGTTGGATTTTAAATTTTTTGATTGACTAACACAGCGATTTTCAACCTTTTTAAAATCTCATGGCTCATTGACAAGGTGCTAAAATTGTCAAGGCACACCATCAGTTTATTGACATGCTGCTGGGGGGGGGGCTCATATCCCCCAATGGCCCTACTAATAAATGACCCTCCCCCTAAGTCCCGCAGCACACTTGTGGACCATTCACCACACACCAATGTTTGGCGGCAAAGTGGTTGAAAATCGCTGGACTAAAAAGGTGCCTCAATTATAGTTCGAATTAAGGCTGCAATCCTATCCACGTTTACCTGGGAGTAAGCCCCAGTGACTACAGCAGGACTTAGTTCTGACTAGACATGCATAGGATTGGCCTTTATTTTATGCACTTTGCCCATTTTCCATTAAAGGAGTCCATGTTTAGTGGGTATTTTCACACACAGTGAGCCTTACAGAGAGATTGTAACAGAAATGCAAAATTTTCATTGGTCAGAATGCCGGTCTTGCCTTACGTAACTATGGTTGGAGACAGACAAAAGTTTTCAAGAGAGTGGGTGGCATGATGTAGGCATGAGTGCCTATGGCATACGCACTCTTTTTTTTTAATCCCACTAACTAGTAAGAGAGGTTTTGCAGGTTTTTGTAGTGCTTCAAGAACTGTAGACAGCTCTTTAAAGACCACAGAGGAACAAAGGAAATTAGTGTGTATGCCATTAGCAACAATGGCTCTGTCATTCTGCTGTCTCTTGGAAAATTATTCTGTTTCCAGCCATTGTTAGATGCCTGGAGATAAGATTAGAGAATATGTCAGATCTGTTTAGAAGTCAGACTATAACTAGCTGCTATCCATCTTTGCTCAGTGGGTAAGAGGTGCTTTTAAAGTGGTAACTTTCTTATATTTAGCAGAGGGAGAGCAACTGTCCCTATTCATCCTGGCATGGAATCCTTGTCACTGGCTGTTTCCTGATGCCTCTCTTGTGTCCTTTTTTTTTTCTTTTTAAGATTATGAGCCTTTTTGAAACGGAAACATTCTTTTTTATTCCTTTGCTATGTAGGAATTTACCCAAATTCCCTATGGGAATTTTTTTTTAAATTGAAAAGCAGTGTATGAATATTTGAAGTAACAATAATAACTGCCAGAACAAAGGGATCCAGGATTAGATTGTCACGTTGTGTGCAGTAGTCATAAAATGGCTGCTGATGGAGCACACACAGGGATGGGTAGACCTGAAGAGGAACATTGCTTACTTCTCAAATTATAAGTTTGATGCAGTCATTCCATGTTTCTTTACCTATCTGGAGATCTTCATAACATCCAAGTTCTTCAGGCATCCATAATTCACACATATGGTATATACTTTTTTCAGGCCCAGGAAGTCCATGTTGAAGGCAGTCCATTGGGTACGGAATGCCTGGGGCATTTGGTGGGCCGCTGTGAGGTATAGGAAGCTGAACTAGATGGGCCCATGGCCTGATCCAGTGGGGCTGTTCTTATGTTCTTATACCTATTCCTTTTCTAATCTGTGAAAAGACTTGGGCTTGCACTTCTGTGCTATGACCATGTCATCATGGTAACAAGCTACATGGTCAGAAGAAGAGGTGGGATAGTCACTACTAGGATGAGCTGTGACATTCCTATGTCAAATCATGCATCTACTGCGAACAAACTTCTTCATTGTTCTCTTGGGAACACGCTTGGTCGTTGTTCTCTTGTCCTCAGCTCCCACTTCTGCAACATGGCAGTACGACTGATGCTGGCTTGTCGTAGGAATGACTGACATCATTTGCAAATGCTGAGCATGACTATCAGGGGACCAGGAGGCAGGGCTGGATTATTGCATGGGTTATAAGAGAGGCAGAATTTTCTATGGAGACTGTTTTGGCCCAAGGAGGAATTCCAAACCAGTCTTTTGGGTTTAAACCATCCGCTAGGCTAGGAGAGAGACGCCAGCATGATAACGGGAGTCATGCATTGCTTCATAGCCTCCCAAGAAGTGAGGCTCGCAGGCAAGGGTCACAATATGGGTGTGAAGAAAAGAATTTTGAAGAAGGATGGAAAGCAATCCAACATTCTGAAGAACACTTTCTGGCATTTCTGCTTTCCTTGTGGAAGAGTCTTCATTGGAAAATGCCAACGACAACAAACAAAATACCAAGTTTCAAGCAACGGAGCATTCAAATAGATTCTCCATCAAGTCCAATCTTGCCCCGATAATGACAGTGGCTCTTTTTTCCCCTTTTTTTTAAATATTTGGCTTCAGCTGCTCATCTTTCATTTAGATAATTATCTACACATGTACCCTCCTACTAAAAAGCAGTTCCATAAATTTCATGGGCAGTTAATCACTCCTGTGCTACTCAGTGTATTAAAGTACATAAAACAGATAAATAATTTTTCTTTTTTGGCCTGACCAGCTTAGCATGTGCCCATGCAGAGCTCCTTCCATGCAGTGGAATTCAGCTATGTGGGTCATATGAATTTGGGTCCTTTCTCGTTCTTTCTGTTCCATACAAACCATTTTTACTGTCAACTCATCTTGTGCCATTCTATTGCTTTGTTTCATTCCAGTACACCGTAACCTGAGAGTAACAGCCCAAGTAAGGCCACAGAGGCTGCAATGGGTCTCCTCCAGTCTGCGCTGGCACAGACTGGATGAGCTCCGTGGTGGGCTTTTCAGCGTTGCTCTGCCAATCCCACCCCCTCCCGCTCCAGTTATTCCCCCCACCCTCCTCCCTTGCCCTCCTCCTATCGATTATAGAGCCACAGGTCGATAATCATTGAGAGAAGCAACTACTGTCTGCTTAGGAACTGGCACTATAATAGATGTCTTCAAGCAAGTAGGGGCAGAGCACTGTGACAGAGAGAAATTGAAAATATTTGTAAAAACTTCAGTCAGCTCTGCAGCACAGTCTTTAAGGACCTGTCCCAGAATTCCATCTGGGCCAGCTGCTTTCCGGACGTTAATATTCTGTAAAACCCGTCTCACATCATCAGGCTGCAGGACAAGTGACTGACCATCAGTGGCTGCAGCTGGAATGTTGGTGGCTTCTATCTCCTCAAACCGGCCAAAAAACTGATTAAGCTGCTCTGCCATGGAATCGCTACTGCTGGGCAGACTATTTTTATAATTCTGCCCAGTAAGTTGTCGCAGGTCCTGCCATACCCGGCAGGTATCCAAACTTTCAAAATGCTGCTCAGTCCTCCGCATCTCTGGTGCCTTTTTTTAAGTTCGCTGTGGCCGCACTGTACTGTAGTGTGTTTCCAGAATGGAAAGCAGCATTCCGGACTCTTATCAAAAGGCGCACGTCTCTGGTGACCCAGGGCTTATTATTAGGAAACACCCGTATTTGTCTGGTGGTAGTGACAGTGTCCATGCAGCTTTTGATATAGAACAGTACAGTCAGTCGAGGTGTAGATGTCAATATTGTCCTCCGCAAATAATGTCCAATCAGTATGCCTGAAGCAATCCCAAAGTTGCTCCAATGCATCTTCTGACCACTGTTGTATTTCTCTGAGAATAGGCCTAATTCTGTTGAAAGAGGTCTGTACAATGGTATCGAAAACAGAGATATATGGTCAGATTGTCCCAGATGGGGCAAAAGTATAGTCCTGTACCCGTTCACAATATTACTATACACATGATCTAAGGTATTTTGCCCTCTAATGGGACATTGTACATGTTGATTGAACTTAGGGAGGACAGTCTTTAAATTAGCTTGATTGAAGTCACCTGCAATTACATACACTCCATCTAGGTGGGCCCGTTGTTGTTTACTAATAGCAGTTAGCAGATAGTTCGTAGCTAGAACAGTATTTGCAGCAGGAGGTATATAAAATGCAGTAATTATAACCACAGTAAACTCACGAGGCAGATAGAAGGGGCGGCATTTAACAGCCGTATACTCCAGGTCAGGAGAACAATGGTTAGTTGGCAACCTTCAGTCTCGAAAGACTATGGTATAAGCCTACAGCACCCGGTATTCCCAGGCGGTCTCCCATCTAAGTACTAACCAGGCCTGACTCTGCTTAGCTTCCGAGATCAGAGGAGAACAATGTGTATCCATTATTGTGGCGTTTGTGCTCCAGTTGTTATTTATGTAAACAGAAAGCCCCCCCCCCTCTCCTTTGCTCTTTCCTGAGTCTGCAGTCCTATCTGCTCGATGTACAGGCATGTGGATGTGGGAGAACCTGTGGATATTAAATATTTGGATTTTCAGAAGGTGTTTGATATGGTCCCTCACCAGAGGCTGCCGAGAAAACTCCACAATGAGGGAATTACAGAGCAGGCCCTCTCCTGGATTAGGAACTGGTTGAGGACCAGGAAACAGAGAGTGGGTGTCAATGGGCAATTCTCACAGTGGAGGGAGGTGAAAAGTGGTGTGCCCCAAGGATCTGTCCCGGGATCTGTGCTTTTCAACCTGTTCATAAATGACCTGGAGACAGGGGTGAGCAGCGAGGTGGCTAAGTTTGCGGACAACACCAAATCTTTTTGAGCCATGAAGACCAGAAGAGATTGTGAGGCGCACCAGAAGGATTTCTCCAAACTGGGAAAATGGGCTACAAAACGGCAGATGAGTTTCAGTGTATAGTAAGTGAGTGTACAGTAAGTAAGTGTAAGTAAGTAAGTGTAAGTAAGTAAGTAAGAGTAAGTAAGTGTATAGTAATGCACATTGTGGGGGAAAAATTCCAAACTTCCCATATAGGCTTATGGGTTCTGAGCTGCCTGTGACAAATCAGCAGAGAGATATTGGGGTACTGATGGACAGCTCAATGAAAGTGTTGACCCAATGTGCAGCAGTGGTGAAGAAGACCAATTCTATATTTCTTATAATTAGAAAAGATATTAAGAATAAAACAGCTAATATTATAATGCTGTTGTACAAATTGATGGCAAGGCCACTCCAGAGGTACAAATTGATGGCAAGGCCAGAGGTGGCGCAAGTCCGAGGAGACCCATAGGGGTCAGCAGTCCTTACCTTGGGGGTAAGGGGAAAAGCTTCCCCTTGCCTCTGGCTAAGCCGCTTATGGTCACTATCCTGCACTGGGTACAGCGCAAGCCTCCTGGCTTGCCTGTTCCAGCGCAGGATAGGATTGCGCCCTCAGTTAAGAACTGCACTGAAACCACTTGAGAGGGCTTGTGGCTCTGTGTGATAGCACCACTGCACATGTTTTCCATGTGGAAGGTTCCTAGTTCCATCTCTGGCATCTCCAGATTGGATTATGAAAGCGCCTTGTCTGAAAGCCACTGCCACTTCCTGTTAAGACAATACTCAGCAAGCTGAATCAATGGGCTGACTCAATATAAGGCAGTTTAATGAAGTCATGTTTGTGTATTTACTTGGCATGCATGTTACACAGCTTTTCACCTCAAGGGCTCCAAGTGGCTCACAACGTACTAAAAACATAATTATGAAGCCAATAATGACAGTAGAAAAGATCTCTTGATCAGACAGCATGAGATCAATAAAACTTTTATGGCAGAGATACCTCCCACACAAGCCTCTGCAGGTGATGGCACATGGAGCAAGACCTCCCACGATGATCAGGCCAAGAAGATAGGCAGTTTAGGACAATGGTTTCCAAACTTTTTCATCTGACAGCTTCATTGACCTACTGGGCCATTGGCTGCAGCTCCCCATTAAGGCTACAATCCTATATATTGCACAGGGTGGCAGATTTTTCATGAGGATTCCGTGGCTCCCTGGCTGGTTTCCATGGCTCCCTGGGGAGCCACAGCTCATAGTTTGGGAACCACTGCTTTAGAACTTTATAAAGGGAACGTGAACCTCTTGCATTGCTGTGGGAGTAAATCAGGACCTAATCAACAAAGGGGTAAAACATTCTACTCAATAGGCCCCAGATAGGAGCCTGGCAGTGGCATTTTCTACCCATTGTCTTTTCCAATGCTTTTCAAGTATAGCCCCATCTATGGTGCATTGCAGTGATCTCAGCAATATGTGACCAGCAGTTGACAACACAATCCTATGCAGGGTCTTTGCAGAAGGAAGTCCTTTGCAGAAGGACTTACTCCCAAGTAAGTGTGTGCAGGACTGCAAGCCTATGTGACCTATAAAGGGTTAAATACCCATGCACTAGCAGCTTGGGGGTGCTTTGAATCAGCTCTTTTGGTGCACAACAGAGTTCTGTTGCATACTTGGCATCAGAGTTAATCCAGCCCTGATGTGTAGTGATGATCAGTTGAATTTACTTGAGGAGGAGATATATGAGCAAAGCCCATCGAAGATGAGCCAGTTTGACTATAAACAACAATGCATGTAATGAAGTAACATTTATTTCAATTAAGAGAAAATATTTCTGCTCCTGGCACTCAGCTCTGTGCTGGATCATGGTGGTCTTCACGTTGTTGCAGGCTGTGCTTTTGGCATCTTTTTGTGCCTGATGGTTATAATCTGTATATTTCATTAGAACTAAGCCCACTCAGCCAATTATGACATGTCTGCTGAGTTTTAAAAAATGCATGGCTAAGCCTGTGTACTTTCCTTTAAGCCTTTTTTCCTAGAAGCAAAACAACTTTACCAAGATTTACATGGAGGTTGCATCACCCTAAGACATGGGTGCTAAAAATCAAGGCATCTGCAACATGTCCTTCTATGTATGAGCTGGAAGTCAGAGTTAACTATATATCAGGAGGCTTAAAAAATACTAAGGTTTAGAGAGCAGCCTCCAGCACAAAGACACGGAAGACCTGATTTATGCATTAATATTTATACCTCCAGTACAAACAGTGCTTGAGTTTACAGGGCAGAGTTCATACATCCACCAGTGGTTGGATGGCACACACATTAAATTGTCCAACATGGAAATGGCAAGTGGGAAAAGATCAGGTTTTTACTCTGTATGCAACATTCACAGTTGGTGACTCCTTTAATGGATATGACCCTTTCAACACTGGTACTCACTTGTATCCAAGTTTGGAAAAGGATGAATCAGCCTTAAGATGACATCTTCTATTGCAGTGTTTCTCAAACTGTGGGTTGGGACCCACTAGGTGGGTCATGAATCAATTTCAGCTGGGTTCCCATTCATTTCAATATTTTATTTTTAATATATCAGGCTTGATGCTACCATGGTACTTGATGCTAAAACTTGATGCTAAATGTGACTGCATTTGGGGAAATGTGACAGATCTGTATTTTTAACAGGCTACTATGCATTTATGTATTGGCAACCTTCAGTCTCGAAAGACTATGGTATCGCGCTCTGAAAGGTGGTTCTGGCACAGCGTCTAGTGTGGCTGAAAAGGCCAATCCGGGAGTGACAATCCCTTCCACACCGAGAGCAAGTGCAGTCTGTCCCTGGTCTGTCTCCCTGGCTATGGGCCTTCCTTCTTTGCCTCTTAGCCTCAGACTGTTGGCCAAGTGTCTCTTCAAACTGGGAAAGGCCATGCTGCACAGCCTGCCTCCAAGCGGGCCGCTCAGAGGCCAGGGTTTCCCACTTGTTGAGGTCCATCCCTAAGGCCTTCAGATCCCTCTTGCAGATGTCTTGTATCACAGCTGTGGTCTACCTGTAGGGTGCTTTCCTTGCACGAGTTCTCCATAGAGTTCTCCATAGAGGAGATCCTTTGGGATCCGGCCATCATCCATTCTCACGACATGACCAAGCCAACGCAGGCGTCTCTGTTTCAGCAGTGAATACATGCTAGGGATTCCAGCACGTTCCAGGACTGTGTTGTTTGGAACTTTGTCCTGCCAGGTGATGCCGAGGATGCGTCGGAGGCAGCGCATGTGGAAAGCGCTCAGTTTCCTCTCCTGTTGTGAGCGAAGAGTCCATGACTCGCTGCAGTACAGAAGTGTACTCAGGACGCAAGCTCTGTAGACCTGGATCTTGGTATGTTCCGTCAGCTTCTTGTTGGACCAGACTCTCGTTGTGAGTCTGGAAAACATGGTAGCTGCTTTACCGATGCGCTTGTTTAGCTCGGTATCGAGAGAAAGAGTGTCGGAGATCGTTGAGCCAAGGTACACAAAGTCATGGACAACCTCCAGTTCATGCTCAGAGATTGTAATGCAGGGAGGTGAGTCCACATCCTGAACCACGACCTGTGTTTTCTTCAGGCTGATTGTTAGTCCAAAATCTTGGCAGGCCTGCTGAAACGATCCATGAGCTGCTGGAGATCTTTGGCAGAGTGGGTAGTGACAGCTGCATCGTCGGCAAAGAGGAAGTCACGCAGACATTTCAGCTGGACTTTGGATTTTGCTCTCAGTCTGGAGAGGTTGAAGAGCTATGCATTTAACAATGATAGTAAATGGAAATTACTCCTGAGTAAGTGTGGGTAGGATTGCAGCCTAAGATTGTTAAAAATTTTCCTGCTTGATGATGTCACTTCTGGTCATGACATCACTTCCAGTGGGTCTTGACAGATTCTCATTATAAAAAGTGGGTCCTGGTGCTAAACGTTTGCGAACCATATTGCTTAGTATGTCTGGATTGTTGGAGGTATCCCTCTCGTCTTTCAAAACAATATGTTCCGTTACATTTTTGGAAAATGTTGAATGCTTAAAGTTATGCACTTTTTAGTTTTTGTACTTAACATGACATTTTATTATTTGTCGTTTTACTCTGTGTTCTTTTTGTACTTAAAGCTGATGCAGTTGTATTCTGAACTGCAAAAGCACATACACATGATCCTGAAGGTCATATGTGATTTATAAGTCCATGTTGGAAGTGGCAGTCTCATCTCATCTCATCACAATTTATGCAGCTTGAGCCTTCCTTCCTGTTTTTTAGACATCCATGCCTAAATGTGAGATTTCCTGTTAATGAAACATGTATTCATTAATATGCATGTTTATTCACAGCACTCTTGTGTACTTGGACTGGGTAGCATTTACCTTCTAATTTCTATGTCCTGATGACACTTAGCATTTACATTGGTTGGCAACCTTCAGTCTCGAAAGACTATGGTATAAGCCTACAGCACCCGGTATTCCCAAGTGGTCTCCCATCCAAGTAATTAATTAATTGATTAATTAACAGTATTTATATACCGCTTTTCAACTAAAAGTTCACAAAGCGGTTTACAGAGAAAAATCAAATAACCAAATGGCTCCCTGTCCCAAAAGGGCTCACAATCTAAAAATATGCAAAGGAATACCAGCAGACAGCCACTAGAACAGACCGTTCTGACCCTGCTTAGCTTTAGAATGCAGTCCTATGTATGTCTACTCAGAAATAAGTCCTATTGTGTTCAGTGGAGCTTATTCTTTGAAAAGTGTATATAGCAGTGGTTCCCAAACTTTTCAGCACTGGGACCACTTTTTAAAATGACACTCTATTGAGACCCACCTATACTTGCAAAAAATTTTTTACTAGCCACTCAAGCATCTATTTATTATCCTTTTTAATATTGGAGCACTGCATTCTGGAGCATTTGTTGAGCTCCACGTTAATAATAATAATAATAATAATAATAATAATAATAATAATAATAATAATAATAATAATAATAATAATAACTGGGTATTTATATACCGCCTTTCTTGGTTGTCAGATTTCTCCTCAGACTTTAATTCAAGGCGGTTTACATTCAAGGTGGTTTACATAGGCAGACTGTTCTAAATCCCTGTAGGGATTTTTACAATTGAAGAAAGGTTCTGTCTTTCAAGAACCACACATTTCAGATGGATCTTTCCTGGTCTGGTATCGCTTCTGGCTTCCCAGTTGCATCCCACGCAGGCTGACGAGCAGCTCCATCATCTCTCACTTGAAGGGTGGCCAAGATGCTTCTTCGCTCACACCAAAGAGTAGGTGGAATAACTCAGCTCGGCTTGTCAGCTGCTTCATGGTCTTGCCATTCACGGTGCCGGTGGCCTCGAACTGGTGACCTTCAGATGTTATCTTCAGGCAAACAGAGGCTCTACCCTCTAGACCAGACCTCCTGCCCAGACCAGACCTCCTGCCCTTCATTGTTCATCAGATCAGGACTATTCTGGTGGCCTTGTGTTCCCCTTTACCTGGCCTTCAATAGGAGCGAAAGTAAATTCACCTACTCATGAGTAAACATGCATGACTTCCTTCTTGAGAATTTGTTGGAACTTGCGTTCATTGGATTGGGACCGTTGTGGTGGTGTTGCATTCCCCTCGGCCTGCCCTTCAAAATGGATCACAGCACAGTTGCCTACTCATCAGTAAACACACATGGGTGGCCCTTTCTGTTTCCATAGGGCTCAGTATGTTTTCCTCATCAGCTATCAGTTTTGCAACCGGCCAAAAACTTGGGTCATGATCCATAGTTTGGGAACCACTGGATTGCAGCCTCAGAGTGTTCAAAGCACATGGCATACATTCAGGTAGGTCAGTATTGCTTTTTCATATGGGGATGTGTGCTTAAGCTAAGAGAGGTTTACTTGCCTAAGCTTACCTAGTAAGTTCATGGCCAATGTGAAATTTGAAATGGGGGATACTTCCTGTGTCTAATTCAGCCTCGTAGCCGTGCTGCTGCATAAACTTGTCAGTATTGCAGACTGCTCTTTGGTTCTTTCCCTGGTAGGGGGCCATCCATCCAACAAGAGCAGCCTGATTATGATTAGCATAATGCCTCTCTCCCTTCTCTGTGGTGCACTGTCCTTTGTGCCCTATGATTATCACATCATCATTATGCACATTAGACACCAGATGACCCGCTGTTTCTGCTCCTTGCTGTTGTTTGTTATGGGCTCTGTAAATGCAGTGCGATTGCTTCAGCAGATTCCCGCAGCCAAAACATAACAGCACAAAATGAATTGCCTCTTCCTATTAGCCTGTGCCGAGGAATGCATTCTTGCTGAATTAGCCTTTAGTCAGGGATGCAGCTTCGCATCACATGCTTTCCTGCTGACTGTTTATCTGCACTGGACCATCTCCAGAGCAAGCAGTTTTTGTGAAACTGTTACAGTATAGCCTCTTGGGGGCAATGTGCGTTACCTCCTTAAAGACAAAAAGAAAGCAAAGCATGAGGAATATTTTACAATCCAGATTTCTCTGCCCCACCCCTTCCAAATGGAAATCACCTTGGCTGTAGCCAAATGACATGTCAGTCCTTTGGTCCAAAGGAAACTCAGCTCACACCCAATGCGAAAGGCATGGCTTCAGTTCCCATTGACAGGTAGATGGCTCTCACTCTAATCAGATATAATCTCACTTTGAAAACTGTTTTATGATTTGACTTTTCCTTGGACGAGGATCAGAAAAGGAACTAACTTTTTGACTCTTGCAGTTGGATGCAAAACTGTTTTGAATGCCACGCCAGTAAAAACTGAAAGAGCCACTTAAAGATAGGATCCATCACTCATGCCAGACACTACAAAAGCATTTTCTTTAAAGCACATACGCACAGAAGCCCAGTTTTTAGGCAGCAATAAAAATTGAAATCTTGAGGCTAACATGACCTAGGGAAGAACATATAAGATGTGCAGCTCAATACTATTTGTATTTTTTTTTTGGGAGGGGGGGGAGCAAGGATCATTGAGTTTAATGTCACCCACTTCCAAGGACACATGCTTTGAATTTCAGCCTTCCTGCAATTAATTATCATACTGGAAAGACAGACATCATAAAGATGTCCTCTGGTTAAATCTCATGGTTGCTCAATGGAGTGTGTTCAAAGGGGTTGCAGCAAAAAAGAGGGCAGCTCCCAAAAAACAGCAAATGAAGATGAAAGGTGTCTGAACAGGTGCAGAGAACACTATTTATTAGAAGGCATCATGAGATACATTTGCAAGCCTGCTGCATTTCAGCCAGGGTGACTAGATGTCATAATTGCAAAAGAGGACAAGGCACCCCAAAATGTAGGACACCCAAGAAAAATGTAGGACATGACAAAATAAAAGCTAAGACACTCCGATATGGATTTCATATGGTTAATTTAAACACTATATTACTTATTAGATTTAAAACTGTGTTACATATAATTTATTATATATAATTTATTAATTACAAGAAGGCTATGCGCTGCCTGCCGGGGCCTGCTCATAAAAAAAGGAGGACATTTCAGTTCTTTTCCAGGACACGAGGCTAAAAAAGAAGATATGTCTTGGAAAAAGAGGACATCTAGTCACCTTGATTTCAGCAAAATGCCTTTTTTGGGGGGACGGGACTTTCTGCACCAGTGAACCCTCTGTCATGTGAACTATGTTGGCAAATGTCTGTCCTTTTTTGCTATGTTTGAAGGGAGGGAGCTAATACTGAGCTCACTGATCTGGTCTCCACTTGGACCAAATACTGTGCAACAATTCTCAGTATATAGAAAAAGGACCTCTTTCAGAAGAATGAAACAGGCTTAGGAGAGTCATGCAGTTCTTCCAGGTCAGTTGTTGTATGGACTTTTAGTGGACCAGAATGTGGAAAGTGTCCCAGCTATGTCCCAAAAGCAGATTTTGCCACGGTCATCTGTATCCTGGTTATATTTTGTGTCATTTCCTTCAACATCTGCTGTATTTGGGCTGCCCCAGAATCATTCAGAAGCTGCAACTGGACAGAATTGCAACAGCCTCTTAGGAAGAGCGGAGTGCCCCATACCATTCATTCAACATTGGCTTTCCATCTGTCTCTAGCTGCAATGGTTGCATTACTCCTATGCAATCCTGCCTGCACATTAGGTTCTTCTGGGGGAGGAGGCTCCACTCCAAATGCTAACACTCAGAGAGTCCTGACTGGTGAGGACATGGAACAGATCCATTTTCAATGTACCTTAGGAGGGTATGAGTGCCTCCATCTCTCTTGGCCCTTTGGAGAACTGAATATTTCATACTTTGAATGACTATGGGTCAAATCAGGCTTGATGTTAATTATCCCTCAACATATGGGTCTCGCCCCACTTGAGGCAATAACCACCTGGTTCTGTTGTATCTCTGCTTTTCTGCATTCTCATGCAAGATCTATCTCTTTCTGTTGTGCTCTTCCATATGACTGAACGATAATGACTTCATGCTTTGCCTCTGCCAAGCTAATTGCATTCCTGAGCACCTCTCTACATGTTTTCAATAGTCTCTGTGGTTAAATGCTAACTGTTAGCTGATAGATTCAATCCGTGACTGGGTCCCCTTTGGTGGGGGGGGGGAAGAGGAGACAGGATAGAGATATGGTAAATAAATAAATAAAAAGTTTGCAGGGAACCTGATATTGAATGCAGCATGATGCATCTTGCATGTGATGAGAGAGAGAGAGAGAGAGAGAGAGAGAGAAGACATGCAAGTTTGAAAAGAAATGGAAGTACACACACATTTATCATCGCTTATGGCTTGACCCTAATAGGAATGAGGTGCTTCTGGTTGGTTGATCCATGAGCTCAGTGTTGTTTTGCTGTGGTTCTTACTTGTGTTTTTATGGAGTCGCTTTTATAATTTAAATATGTTGTGAGTCACCTTGAGGGCATTTAGGTGGCAAGGCAGCATTAACCCATTTCTGCCCAGCCCACAGGTGTACACAAGGTGTACCCTGTTGCATATATGCAACGTTGGGCAGAAATGGTTTTTTTTAAAAAGCTGTAAATAAGTGATTGGCTGTGGAATGCTGCAAAATGGAACACATGCCAGGATCCTGCGGCTTGCATGGGACCTGCTGGGGAGAGACTGAAGAAGTTGAATGCCTGTCCGTCATCTTTGCTCTTCCTCCACATAGCCTTGCTCCTTTTTGGAATGGGCGTGGGCAACAGGACAATCATACACCATAAACAGCCTTAATGGAAGCACACTAAATGCATTTTTTCTAGTATTACTTATATCCATACTGCAGTTCACAAAAATGAATGAGCACGGATCAATTTTGATGCAACATAGTTTACCTGCCTTCCTCCTTTTTACACGAGCATCGCATGTAATTTTAGACATGACTGCATTATCCCACTGAAGTTTGAATTGTTCAGAAACTGAGGATGTTTTCTTGTGAGGCAGGATTTTTATACAGACTTTCTGTGTGTGCCTGGGGTTTGTCTCCCCTTGGCCTGACTGCTGCTAGGGGTCACAGTAGCAGATCAGCTGGCAAGCCAGCCCAGTTGGGATGTATGTCAGGTGAAGCAGCTGCCATGAGTGGTGTTTTGGGGGAGTTGTGATCAAGGAGGATCAAACATGCATACCCCATGTTTCCTGCTGCCATTATTGGTATGTTGCCAGGCTACTCTGGGTAGGCTGCTGCAGTGACGGGGTGAATTATGTGGTTGAGATCTGTGCAATCAGTCCCTGCCCACTTGGCTGGCCCCTTGAAATATCATCCCAGTCTTGTGGGAGCCACTCGCAGAAACGCAATTCCCATGCAGGTAGAGCATTATTGAAAGAACCCCTCGGGCTGGACAATATTCTGTCACACAGACGTCTTTCCCAGTAGGAAGTCATCTACCAATAGGATTGATTAACCAGGTATCTAAATGAACCCTTGGATAGAATCCACGGCTTGGATCCTATTATACCAGTTTACATTTCAATTGATGTTGGGTGCATTTCAATTCATTCAGCCTGAGGATGTGGACAGATTGTTCAGGAGTGTGAGGTTGACCATGTGCCCACTGGACCCTTGCCCATCTTGGCTGCTGAAGGCTGCTCTTTGGGTGGTTCTGGGACCAGCAGTGCAATGTTCCATCTGCAACCGCAACTGACAAAGCCCTCCCTAGACCCCACTGTCCTTGCTGCTTTGTGGATGTAATCTTAAAAGTTGTTTATGCACAAGGTTTAATTCATGAGTATCTCGGAAATGTATATTATACATAGGCAATCTGAAAAAAGTTAAATTTAGAATAAAATGACCCCCCCCCCAAATTCCTCATTGTTCATACGGTACTGCCACCTAGTGCTCAAAATGCCATTTACATATTTAGGACTAGCAGTACATCCAATAGCCTTAAGAACTTTATTCTCTGAATATTTCTTCCCATCCAATGTGTTTCAATAGCCTTCAAGGAGTAACTTGCGTCTCTTCGACACATAATGAACAATTTGATTCAAACAAGCTGCCTTACTTAGAGCCCCTTCACAAATGATGATTTTCAGATGACTACGAGGACATATGAAGCATGCATGTCAAGTCTTAACATGGCAAACTTGTGTTTGGAAATGCCTGGCTCATATAGGCACATGTTAGACTGCAGTTAATGGTCACAACTTCCTGATGAGTATGCACTTAGAGAGGAACCTGGGTTTGCCTCCATGAAAATATGTGAATTAGCCTTGTGAAATTAATTGGTTGTATTCATAGTATTTTCAAAGTAAATCGAGACTTTCTATTAATATTCCTAATTGCAAATTCCATCTGTCCCTCATCTTTTCTCCATGAAGCTCAGAAGAATACACATAGGATTTTCCTTTTCTTTCTAGGTGATAACACTATGAAGTAAGCATACAGAGTAAACATGTGTGTTAGTGCTCATGTGTCTTTCCTTCCATCCCGGTGTCACCCAATGAGTTTCATAACTGTTTGGGATTTCAGCCCCAATCCAAGTGCAGCATTCTGATCATTATACTATACTGCTTTTCACTTATTATCCTTACATTGCTAATCATATAGTTTTTGTAAAATGACTAGAACACATCCTGCACATACACCTATGGTGTTCGACACACAGTTTGCAGATGCTTCAGGCCATTCATCTCCAGGCCTGAGTGGGGGGGGGAATCCCTGATGCCCAGGCTTCCAGGGGTGCGGGCCGTGACAAAACTACACATATCTACACTACACATAAAACAAACTATACAGTACAAAGCCAATTTATTACAAAATAAATTTGGGTACCTCAATCTCAGACTATCCAGGGCTATTTCCACTATAGTTTTCATCCAGTTTCAATGCATATCTATTACCCAATGCATTCTGAAGATTTCAGTTTGTTAAGGTAGCTCTAACAGCTTTCAGATTCCTTAACAAATTACAGTCAACCCCCCACCCACCCCGAATGGTGGAATAGAAGTGCATTGATAGTGAATGAAAGCTGTAGTGGAAATGCAGCCCAGGTCCTCTCCATAAGCACCCACATGTATTAGTACAATTCAAACATGGGAAAGTGAAACTTTCACCGTCGGAACGGAACTACTAGGCCCCAGCAATAGGTCACCCACTAGAATTCACAGAATTCCCAGGTTCCAGTAGTCAGTTCTACCCCTTCTTCCAGTTTACTGTGTGTCTAGAATACATGGCTTTGGATCAAGTTGCCATGTGTTTTGGCATTGTCTGAAGATGAAATTAATAGTAAGAAGTACCAATATATGTCTAGAGCAGGGTGGGCAAACATTGTGGCTGGCGGGCCACATCATCTCTCTGACACTGTCAACGGCTGGAAAAAAAAGAATTAATTTACATTTCAATTTGGAATAAATTTACATAAATGAATATATTAGAAACAGAACTTATATGAATGAATGAATTTTACTGAGCTTGTTTATAATACACATGAGAACTATAATACAGGCATGTGAGAACTATGAACCGTTTGACACACACCTCTTGCACAGTGAAAACATACAGACCAAGCCAGAAACACATGGAGACATAATTTGTTCAGAGGCAATTGGTGGTGGTGGTGGTGGTGGGGGGCTTAAAATAACGCCTAGGGAAAAACAGAAAACTCATGGAGATTATAAAAGGCCTTGCTCTAACTCTGCCTACAGCTTGCATCTGGTGGTCACAACCAGCAGTTGCAGGTCACCGCGGGCTCCAACAGTCTCGGATGGGCCAGAGGCTCATTGGAGATGGGGGTCTCCCTACAGGCCAGATTGGGATACCCTGAGGGCCGCAAATGGCCTCTAGGCTGGGGTTTCCCACCCCTGGTCTAGGACAGGGGTGCTCAAACTTTCAACTTTAGGGACCCTGGACCTTTAAAATTGTGTAGGAGAGATAATTTCAGCAGGTGCAGCTTGTCATCTGTGGGATGACAAGTTGCACCTGCTGAAATTCTCTCTTCTATACACTTGTTAAAGGTCCAGGGTCCCTAAAGTTGAAGTTTGAGCACCCCTGGTCTAGAGCACAGAAAGGAAGAAAAAAAAATTTAAAAGGTCTGGCAAGATCATTCCACCAGGAGGGAGATAGTGAAAGCCAGTCCTTGGATGCCCTACATTATTGGAAGAAGAAAAAGCAAATGAGAATTTTGCTGAGGTAATAAAAAAGAAATGCAGTAGCACTACACAAAGTAAGGAGATCATCCCATTCTAATAAATGTTTTCATTTAGTTTCAATTTTCTCACACTAAGTTATCACTGTCAATTAAAAACTTGTTTAAAAATGGTTGTAACATATAATTTATAGGAAAAATAGGAAAGAGGGACCTAATCAGGCATCTTGTTCTGCGCCCAATGCCAGCTTTTAGCGGCCCTGCCTGGATGATTATGTCGCAGTCATTGGCATCCCTGGACATTTGTGTCCAGTTATTTGTATCCCAATATATGTATATTTATATTAGATGCACTTTTAATTTTGAAAATGCAAAGGTAGGGTTAGCATGATCCCCTGTTATATATGCTAAGAGTTTTAGCGTATATATCAAGGGATTTGTTGCCCAGTTATAGTGGAATGCAAATGACCAGGGTGCAATAAAACCGGATACAAATGCTCAGGGAGCGCAGGGTTAAGATTGGACTCTGAATCTTCCTTTTACCAGGAGCTCTCCAAGTAGCCATGTCCAATAGGGAAGGTAACAATTCTGGTTATCTTCTAACACAGTGATTCCCAAAGTCCTCCATGGGAGGAGGGAACCACTTGACTGTTTGTGGGGGCGGGGCTGCAGCAGTGATGCAATCCCCAGGATGCACTGCTGCTTGGACAGAAGGGGGGAGTTACCTTTCAGCAGGTTCAGCGAGCTTCTGGGGGGTGCAGAGGAGCCCTGCAGAGCCCTTTGCAGGGTTCCCCAAGCCTCCAGTTAACTTAAAATAGCTATCAGAAACCACTTCTGGTTTTCGATTATGAAACTGGAAGTGGTTTCCAATTGCTATTTTTAGTGAATCGGAGGCCCGGGGGCCCTGCGGAGGGTTCGATGGGGCTCCCTGCACGTAAGCTGGTTGGACCTGCTGGAAGGCAAAACCTCTCCCCTTCTATCCCAGCAGCGGTGCGATCCTGAGGATTGCGTCGCTGCCTTTCCCCCTCCCCTCCCTTAAAGGGGAATAGACCAGTGCTTCCCAGGCTGGTGGGTTACAACCAACCAGTTGGAAACCGCTGTTCTAACATATTTTTTAAAAGACTTGACTACCTGCCTGGCTGTTTTTGTTTTTAATAATGCTTGTATCCTGCTGTATAAATCATGCTACATGGGAAGGTCACCCTCCCTTGCCATCAGGATCATTAGCCAGTCTAACCGGTGGCAAAATATTGCTCCTAATTCTGAGTGCAGTAATAATGAACTCAGTTAAGCAGAGATCCAGAGGGATTCAGCATATTCACGTAATTATGCCCACATCATTAATATAGCTCATATTTAATTTGCAAATAGGTTCTTAATGGAATACATTTCTGATATGATAACTGGCAGTCCTAGGGAGGTTTTTACTGCGGTCAGCTAAATACTTGAGATCTCTGTTTAATTTTTTCTTTAGCTACATGCATAGTTAGAATAATTTGGTTTTTGTCAGCAGCCAATATTTTGCTGGAGCAACTAGTAAATCTCTCACCTCTCAGGTTATCAGTTGCGGAGAGTGAACAATCGGTAAACTCCAGGTAATATCATGCTATAGCTACAGCGAGCCAAATCCTGGTGTTGCTTTGCCCAAAGCCAACATATTCTTCCGGAGGAATCAGATTCCTCCCCTTCTTTTGTCCTTACAACAACTCTGTGAGGTGGGTGAGACTAGGAGAGAGTGACTGGCCCAAGGTCTCCCAGAAAGCTTCAAGGCTGAGTGGGGATTTGAACTTGGATCTTCCAGGTCTAAGTCAAACTCCTGCACACTGTATCACTAGCCATCCTGGTTAGAATTTCTTGCCTCCAATTCTGACCGGAAGGGGCAAAAAAGAATGACCAACTTCCTTCTGAGGGTATGCCAGGGCTGCTCTTAATGGGAAGAACTAGTTTAGACTCTCTGTAGGGTTCTCCATTCCTCAAGAGAGCTGTAGCAATCTCTTCCTCTTGTGCCTGTTGGGATGGATCAGTCAGAAGTACGTATAGCAGAAATTTCACAGGTGTTGTGGAGGAGGGAGTTGATAAGTAAGTCGCCCTGGGAGTGAAGTGTCGTCCTCCCAGTGAAAGCCATTTAACTTGCACACTGTTTGCTTTCACAAGATCCACAGCAGTCAAAAGTCTTGAGACGAGCTGGTACCTTGGCCTCATATCAAAGCCTCTGACTCACTAGATTTCCTTGACATTGTAGGCAATCTTGTATTGTTTCAAAGATGCACTGTTGCTATTGTGAAATGGCCCCAGTGGTATAAAATACACACCCAAGGAGTGGCAGGAGGATAAGTGTAATGACTCACCGACCACAACAAAGCTCTTCCTGTCACTCAAGGCATACCTGCCAAGATGCAAAGGATGTGAACTTGATGGGGACATGAGAACGATTAAAGCCATAAACAAAAATTATATGGGCCGCTGAAATGGCCCACAGGTTAGATGATTGCACTTCTGAGACCAAACGTTAATGTCTAATTTGGAGAAGAACAAAACGGATTTACGTAGTACGGAGTTGTAAATAGTTAGAGGAATGGCAATGGTGATGGCTGAAGAGCTTTAATAGCGATGGTTGTTTTCTCTCCGTCACATTCCGGTGAGGGATTTAGTCTAGAGCAGGGGTCTCCAAACTTTTTGGCCAGAGGGCCGCATCAAATATCTGGCACGGTGTAGAGGGCCAGAAAAAAAATTAAAATATAAAATTTATATAAATAAATTACAGATAGATGAGTGAATGGGCTCATTCATTCAACCTCTCTGGCCCTTAGAACACCCTCCTGATGCAGCCAGAGTACAGCTCCAATCATGTTCGGCCAAGTGGGCCAGAGGCTTTCAGGGGACAAGAGGCTGGCTGCGGGCCGGATAGGAAAGTTAAAAAAGAAAAAAAATCTATCCGGATAGGGCCGGATAGAGGCTCGCCGCAGGCAGCATCTGGCCCCTGGGCCGGAGTTTGGAGACCCCTGGTCTAGAGGCTACTATTGCATAATGCTGGTATATAATACAACACCTGCTTTACATTTTGCCAGGAGTGACAGAGGACTGGATTTGCAAGAGCTGATTTGCCACCAGTATGCAACAGTTTCCAAACAAGTGGGGATGCAGCAAGCAAGAGGCTTGCCTGGTTTTTTTTTTTTGCCTGGGTAGACGCTGTGTTTCATAAGTGGTTTGAAGTAACACTAAACATGGTTTCCAGCATTCTGGAGCAGGAGCAAAAGAAATAAACAGAGGCACTTCTTCTCCCTATGCTTCTGAGTCATGCGCATCTGTTGAATTTCCAAAGAATTTCTAGGCTGTTGAACTTGAACTTATTTGCAGACGTGGCACAATTTTATCAGGCTTTAACCATGATTGTTCTTACTAAAAACAGTAATTATTAATCACATGCAAATTCAGGCCCAACCCATGAAGACTGGGTGGGCCTCGACCACATCAGTAGACTTGATGAGCCATTATAGATTTGATGATCTATTCTGATTGAATCATGATTGTTTCCGTTGATTGACCCATATGGTATCCCTGACATCTTTAAAGATCTTTCAAAATCTCTTACTTCTGGCACAGGGGCCTTGCACTGGCCCCAGTGCCAGATAGGACTGCTTCCCTAATTTTTGTAAGGGTTAGAATTTGCACAGTTTTAGTAATGTGACTCTTTCCATGGCTCTATAAATACAAAGCGTTCAGGTGCATAGATTAGATTAGATTAGATTAGATTAGTTTCGAATGAACAGACTCATTTGGCTGCTGCAGCATGACACAGGGTAAGGGGAAACAGTTGCGGACCTACCATAAAGTCCAGTGGGGCAAAAGCCTCGGGCGCGAGGTGCTAGGGCCCCGTGGAAGCCTCTCTGAGGCTCCCGATGGGGGTGGAAACTGTGCTTCCGGTTTCCTGGAAGCACAGTTTATAACGTTGGGGAACCTCAAAGACGTTTCCCTGATGTGAGCGGAGGTTGTGCAAAGCTCCAGGAGCCTCAGGTGAATGGGGGAGAGGAGTTTTTTGTACGGGGGGGTGATGATAGTCCGCGGACGGGGCGCCATCACGGACCTTTGCCTCGTGTGCGGTGCGGTCCGCTGCTGAGGGGAAAGGTTTCCCTTTGCCTCTGGCTGTGCAGCTTTAGGCCCCAAATTTGCCCTGGATGCAGTGCAGGCCTGCCTGTTTCCAGCGCAAGTTAGGATTGGGCCCTAAGATGATTAGTCCTATCAATTTTAAATTTGAATGCAAAGATGCTTAGGGTAAGAGGTACAAGCTCTAGGCATTCATAGGATGAAAGGGGGCTAGTTTAAAAACGGAAGCAGATAGTTCTTGCGTGTTTACAGGGGTACATCTGTACAGGGGTACATCTTTTGCTTATATATATATACAAACCTTTAGTTTTTATTGAAAAGCAGTATACAAATATTTGTAGTAGCAGTAGTAGCAGTGGTAATGTAATAATAGATTTATAAATAACTTTAATTAGTAAAGGCAGCCAGAAGTCACCTTCCTCTGCCACGCAGCAGGTCCGGGTTGTGCTGGCTGGCTCCTTCTGTGTTCCAGCATGTCCAAAACAGTCAGTGCTCCAGGACTTCCTTATTTTGAGCACACTCAGTACAGCAGCAATGAAGCCAGCAGAGACTCCAAAGTGCTGCCAGCTGGCACTGAAGCCGTTCCAAGCTCCACCTTGCTCTCTTGCCCCTTTCTCCAGCTGTTGGAAACATACTGGGCAATGCCAGGGGTTAGGCTAGTCTGCTCAGACTAAGTCCAGCATGTGATGGAGAGTTTGAGGTAGGAGTGAGTGTATAGCCAGGCTAGGGGAAACTAAGGGCGCGATCCAAACTTGCCCTTGGGCTAGCGCAAGTCCCTTGCACCAGCCCGGGAGGGTCACAAACGTGCCATAAAGCACATTTGTGCCTCCCCGAGTTGGCTGGACTGGCGCAGGGACATGTGCTGGCCTGCGGAATCTGAATTCATACCAACATGGTCAGGGAGGGTTGCATCAGCTGAGCTCAGCCAAAGCAAGGGTCTGGGGTGGGTGGAGAGGAGGTGTGTAGGGGGTGGGATAGAGGCATTCCAAGGCAGGGGAGGGCAGGCGGAGGGTTGTCCCAGGGCAGGCAGGCGGGAAGCAGGAGGTGGGGCTGGGACATAACATAAAAACATAAGAACAGCCCCACTGAATCAGGCCATAGGTCCATCTAGTCCAGCTTCCTGTATCTCACAGCGGCCCACCAAATGCCCCAGGGAGCACACCAGATAACAAGAGACCTCATCCTGGTGCCCTCCCTTGCATCTGGCATTCTGACATAGCCCATAGATATGCTGGATCATAGCCCCTGCTTCTGAGCAGTGTGGAGCGACTACAAGCCACTCCACTCTCCTCAGACTTATGCTACCTCTGGAAGTGGCACATGTCAGAGGGGACCCATTGGGGCTGCGGTGGCTTACCCAGGGGTAAGGGGAAGAGTTTCCCCTTACCTCTGGCTGAGGCACTTTGGGCCCCTGTCTTGTGCTGCACCTGTCTTCACTTCTAACATCCATGCTTTGGGGATTATAAAGACTTTATATGAGTCTTTTAAACCTCTGTAAACCTTGGTTTGCATTTGAATCCAGAATTTCCATGTTTTACTTGCCATAAACTGCACATCATGTAAGAAGTTCAGGCATTGTGCAGCCTCAAATATTCTGATCACTTCCCACATTATACACTCTCACATTGCATGCTGTTTCAGCCCAATTCTATTCCTCTGCAGGTTGATCGGAATGATAAAAATAAGGACAGCATGGGAAAGTGGGGGGCTCACTTCCTACCCAGCATTCCTGATGCTTTCATTTGTATAAGGAGCAGGGCACATCAATACAGGGTGTGGAGAGGGAGACCAAGCCAGAGGCAGCTCAGCACTGGGGCAAGGGCCATCTCATAACGAGGCAGCCAAGTGCTCAGGACTGTTCTTGGTGAAGAAGTATGGTAATGGGTCTGCATGGACATTGCTGGGAGGCAGGGCAGGTGGAAGGGGGGCAAGAAAAGTGTATATATTGCCAATGAGGAAGAAAGAGGTGTTGGAGGAGGTCTGTTGGAACAGAGCTGAGAAATCTGTGATATGTAGAAGCAGGAGAAAAAGATGAAAAATAAAAACACATCTCTGCTTTCTGCACTTCTCATGTTTGTGAAAAAAAATCAGTTAAAAATTAAACTGTTATATTTAGTTTTTAAGGGTAGAGTGATCAAATACAGTAGAGCACAGAGGGCCCAATCCTATCCAACTTTCTGGCACCGGTGCAACCGAAATGCAGCCCCGAGGTAAGGGAACAAATGTTCCCATACCTTGAGGAGGCCTCTGTGACTGCCTCCCCACCACAGGATGCAGTGCATGCCCCACTGGCATGGCTACACTGGTCCTAGAAAATTGGATAGGATTAGGCCCAGAGTGCCTATATCTTTAACCATTGTATAGTCTCTTGTTATCTGGTGTGCTCCCTGGGGCATTTGGTGGGCTGCTGTGAGATACAGGAAGCTGGACTAAATGGGCCTATGGCCTGATCCAGTGGGGTTGTTCTTATGTTTTCATGTTCTTAAGAGGGAATTTTGGCAGGTGCAACTCAATATGGATGGGTTTAAAAAGCTGCACCTGCCAAAATTCCTTCTTTTATACAATGGTTAAATGTATAGGCACTTCTGTCCTCCATTGTATCTGGTCACCCTATTTAAGGGGACGGTACATGGGCAATGACTGAGGCTGCATCTGCTGACACGATAGCTACAATCCTATCCATGCTTTCCTGGGAGTGAGTTTGGTGAGTTTTGCTGCTGAACGGTGGTCCTCCTGTGACATCCCAGGGAATGCCTCGCAATGCCCCAGGGCGTTGTGAGTCGGGACACACACACTGGGAACCACTGGGCTATTGTATCTCTGTGTACACTGTATATAGATATTTCATTTGCTACCTAAAACTGGTTGTATGGGCTTGTTTGAATTTTTTTCCCCCTGGTGTTGATTCATGTACTCTTTGGTCTACACAAGAATGGAGGCAGTAGAAAATCTGCCCAATCCTGACTCAGATGCTCTGTGTTTGTGCCAATCTTTTGTCATTCTCTTCCCACATGCCCCCCCCCCCCGACACACACACATACAAACAAAATCCCTGTGTAACTCAGGCCTTCACTGATGGGAACATTCCATTTCTTGTTATTTACTCAGTGTAAAATCAAAGTTTGGTTGGTGTTTATTTAAGAGAAGGAAGAATGAAACCTGAATCGTACTCTTCCATTAGTCACATACTGAAATAATATTTAGAATGCATCAGCCAATGCCAGGGGGAAAATATACCACAGAGCCAAGAAAACAACACAAAAAATGTGTTTTCAATCAAAACGAGGCTTTGTTTGCCCGTCTTCTTTCTCATCACTTTAGTAACAACCTGCCTTCATACCCTGCCGTTTAGCTGTGCCAGTTAGGCTTTTTGTGTGTGTGTAAAGTACCTGACCAAAGTTTATTTAAGAGGGAAAAAATGGAGGTAGGAGGGTTGGAGTGTTTGGGGCTCCAAGGTAATGAACAGGCTTTCCTCCAAGCAAGTGTTCTATCATTTGTTCTCCTAGTGAGCCCCTATAAGAAGAGCCCCGCTAGATCAGGCCAAAGGCCCTTCTAGTCCAGCTTCCTGTTACCTCACTGTGGCCCACCAGATGCCTCAGGGAGCGCACAAGACAACCAGGTACCTGCATCCTGGTGCCACTCCCTTGCATTTAGCATTCTGAGGTAGCCAACTTCTAAAACCTGGAAGTTGCACAGACCCATCATGGCTTGTAAGCTGTGAAATTTTCCTCCAGAAATATTTCCAATTCCTTTTTAAAGGAATCTAGGCCAGACTCCCTCACCACATCCTGTGGCAAGGAGTTCCACACATCAATTACATGCAGGTTAAAGAAATATTTTTTTTTTCTTATTTAACTTTCCTGTCGCTCAATTTGAGTGGAAGGCCTCTGGTTCTGGTGTTGTGCGAGAGGGAAAAGAGATCCTTCTATCCACCTTATCTATCCCTTGCTTTTCTATGTCTTAATCATGTCCCCCCTCAGGTACCTTTAGACCCCCTGGATGAGAAGGGCAAGAAGTCCTTCCGCATGCAGGGATTGGGACATTCTTGCTTCTCCACTGTCCACAGTCTCCCTTTTTCTGTACTTTGTAGGCTTTGCTTGCACACAAACACTTCCAGACAAGTCTCCTCCTCTTCAGTGGTCGTCATCCTCTTGCCAAATGCAGGCAGGCTGTGAGAGCTGTAATTACAGGCTTGTCGGCTTGCATGTTTCGCATCCCATCTCAGCATGTCCCCATTTACCCAGGGTGTTTTCTTTTTTTCTTTTTTTCTTCCAAAGACTCGTCTGCCACCTGGTTAGCGTGATTGCTTTGGCTGTGCAATACCTCTTTCTTGTTCTGAAACGTGACTGGCAGGATTCCAGTGCGAGGGCTGTCATCAAAGAATGTGAGTGCAGACCAACCAAGCTGCACAGGCTCTAAATAAACACCATCTTGCTTTGAAGAAATGGAGGCCTCGTATTGAAAGGGACCGTGGGGGGCCCATGGAGTTGAATTCAGTCCTTTCACAGAGGCAAAACTGAACCTCAAGCATGATTGACAGATGCCTCCTTATTTGAGGAAAAAAGCATGTGGTGCACTGGCATACTTGGGGGGTTGGGGTGGCAAATGCCCATGGTTCCTTCTGGTGAGGGGTACCACCATGGCCCCCTTCCCCGCCTTCTTTCCCTCTCTCTCTCCTAAAGGCCCCATTGCAGGTCCTCTGAGGGCTGGGGAGGCTGTGAACAGAAGGTCTAAAAAGTCACATCCAGTTTTCGCCAGATGTTTTTAGGTTGGGGGTGTGGCATTTTACAGTTCTGGGCCCAGGGGCACAGACTCAAGGATAGCAACTGGTGTGTGACAGTCCTCCTGAGGCTGTACTACTTTGTGTGAATGCAGGTGGCTGTCCGACTGCATAAGGGATGGTTGCCAATATTATTTATCCCGTGTACCTTTAAAGTGCAGGGCAATGGTGACTGCCAAAGGACAGCTTCTTGGCTTGCATGTATCATATCTGGTAGTGGTAAGGACTACTTACCTGGTAGTGGTAAGGGCTACTTGTTTATGCCATTCAGTTTAAGGCAGTATGTGTGTACGTCATCCTCAGGCAGCTCTAACCCTTTTAATTGTGCCATTTATTCACATTTGCAGGGACTACATTGGAGCTCTGTGCCCCCAAGTACTTAGCCCTAAGATTGGACCACTGTGTGGGTTTCAGACGTGTAAATATGAGACAGATTTCCTGAGTCAAAAATGAGACCGATTTGCATCATGTAGAAACTGTAAGTATGGGCTGGATTTGAAATTATTATTCAAGTGTAGAGATGGATACAAAATTCTCCTTACTTGACTTTGGGCGCAGTCCTAAGCAACTCTCTAGCATTGGCATAGCTGTGCCAGTGGGGCATGTGCTGCATCCTATAGTTGGGGGGCAGTCAGGGAGGCCTCCTTAGGGTAGGGCAATGTTTATTCCCTTACCTTGGAGTTGCATTGCTCTCATGTCAGTGCTGCAAAGTTGGTTAGGATTGCGGCCTTTGTCTCTGCATTTTGGAGTCTTGAATTATCTTGTTTTGGTTCCCAAGTTGAACATTCCAAATTCACCATTGTTTCATTTTTTTTCCTTTCCAAAGTTAATGGGGGGATTAGCCTTCTCTGGGCCTAAGTAACATGTCTGATCTTTCGTTCCCATGCTTAGACTTGGCTGTGGTTTCCTTCTTGCTTTGCTGCCCTTAGTATTAATGTGTTTTTTATCAATTAAAATGTTATTTAATGACTGTTTGATATAAACTGCTTGCTTTCGTTCATTATTCTCAGTGCTGAGATTACTAAAGGCTGCTTGGATGCTGAAGACAAGAATGGGCATGAGATCAGTCAAGAGCGACCTTAAATTGTAACATGGAAAAGAAAAGTGATGCTTTGGGTTTTGCAGAATGCACTCCTGAGATTCTTTGAACGTTGTTGGACCCAATCTATGAAATCATTAATGCACAATAGGTATTGTATGCAGGGGATAGAGGGGTGATATGATATTGTAAGTGAACAACACTAATGGATTTCAGAAAAGAGCAATCAAGACAGTAAAGGGATTGGAGTACATTCCCTATGAGAAAATGGAAACATTTGTAGCCTTTTGGTATGGAAAAAGATGAGCGAGAGGCGTGGTGAGGAAGGCCACCAATAATAATATTTACCTTTTGTATAGTGCTCTCTGTGGGCAAAGTGTTTTGCATGCATTCACTTGGTGTTATCCTTCCCCATAAGATAATTATTATTATATCCAGATTGCAGCTGGGGTGCTGAGGTTGAGAGTGGATGGCTTGCCTAAGGTCACTTAATGAGTTCATGGTAGAAATGAGATTTTAACTGGGGAAGTCCTGATTTGCAGTTTGATATTTTATGCATTAGACCGCACCAACTCATCGTGCCCCCCCAGCCCTACCTTAGGTACCAAGCCAATGAGATAGCGAGATTCTAGTAATGGAGTCCTAATAGAGAGGAAGATAATAAAGGCTCCAAGCTTGGCGCGATACCTGGTGAAGAAGATCACTGTTGCAGGGAGTCCAACGCTCACCAATAGGAGGAGGGCAGAGACCAGAAAGATTGTGGAGGACTCAGGAAGTGGAATCGGCACTCTCAGACAGGGCCAGAAGAGGAAAGTGCCGTTCTTTCCTGACAGCAGTGGAGGAGAGAGAGCTTACTGATGTTGAGAACAGTGCCTGAAACGCAGGGACAGGGGAATGAATAAGAGCTGCTGCAGCAGGCCTTAGGAGATGAGAGTAGATATAGGCATACTTGGGACACACCATCGCAAGTGGGAGATATTTAAGAATGTGCACACTCTCTCTTAGAAATCAGTGGGACTAAAAGCACTTAGGTTTTGACTGGATTGTGCCCAAATGTGTGCCCACGAAGGTAGCCACTAGATTTAGATGACTTTAAAAAAGAATAGATCAATTCATGGAAGATTGTTGTAAGCCGCCTTGGGTCCCTGTGGGGAGAAAGGCAGGATGATGATGATGATGATTGATGATGATGGTTCAATCCTAACTAAAGGCTGCCCACAGAGTGCAACAGTACTGGCACAGATGCTGCTGCATCCTTCAGGTAGCCAGAGACCAGGAGGGGGCAGAAAGGTAAGTAAACATTTCTTTTACTTACCTTACTCCATTACTGCATGAGCCCCATAGATCTATTCAGACCTGTGCCAGCTCTTTAGCTGGCACAAGTCCAAGTAGAAGCAAGGAGATGTGCCAGGGCCAAAACGAAGCGGAGGATATCAGTGGAGCCATTGCTGCCAATACTAACCATTCACCCACACCTGACATGCCCTCCTCCCCACCCCATTCTGCCCACCCCATTGGCTTACCGTCAGTGTCAGGGGTAACTGGGTCTGGCAGTTAGTGTCTGGCATTGATGTCATTAGCTGTGGCACTTCTAAAATGGCTGCTGGCTGCATGCTGCCTGGGCCTCCAGAGGCCATTTTACGACAGCGGAACCATGTTCTGCTCTCATTAATGCTGGCCCAGTCCTAGTTAGGATTGGGCTGCTAGCCTGTCAATAGCTTGAAGCCATGGTAGCTAAATGTAAATGTACAAAGACAGCAGATGAAGGGAACAAACAAGAGAGGTAGGATTATTGATGTCTTCATGACCTACCTATCAACTTCCAAGGGGAAGCCGATTGAATGTGCTAGAAACATAATACTGGGCTATATGGATCTTAGTCTGAACCAGTAGGGCCATTTGCATGCTCTTATGATTTTGAAGTGCAAGCTGCACACCTGAGACTTTTTATACTTCGTTGGGTCCCACAGATCTTAAAAGAGAAAACCTAGAAAGGTATCATAGTGGGTGATATAGTTGTAATGATATGAAGGTACTCCTTTTTTTTGAGGCATTAAATGATTGTGTAAGACGGTATATGTTACACTGAAGAATTCCAGTACCCTTCCCCCCCCAAAAAAGGATTTTCTTAGTGTGTGATATTTCCCTCCCCCTCCAATAAAAATGTAAGTGAAATTGCACTCTGGTGGGGGCGAGAGAATTCAGGCTGGCATGTTATGCAAGAAAGATTCCCTTGGGTATAAATAAACAGAGGCAGGGAGGGATTTATGGATTATAAGTCAGAACGCAGTAGAATATATTTTATCTTTAAAGGAATTGTCTCTTAATTGAAAAAAAAATAGTAAATTAAAATACCAAAGTTTCCTCCAATGGGCCCCAGTAACCAAAGCAAACACAGAAATGGAGTAATGAATTTCAGAACCCATTACCTCTGAAAGGGGATCAGGTGGTTCCTTTGATGAAATGTGAAAATCACCCCAAATCAAGCATGCCTGTACACAGCTCCACACATCTTTGGACTGAGCGCTCGCATGCTTGCTCTAGGCACATTCAAATGTAACCTGGTTTGACAAGTTTTGCTGGATGAATGCCAGGCTAACAAATCTACATCTCTTAATCTACCCAGCTAATATAAACATACTTTTGCACAACCTTATTTCTCATTAAATGCAATGTTTCTTCATTGGCATGTTCTCCCCCACCCCCGTTCTTCCAAGACAAAGATGGCCAACTTCTGTGTTCTCAGGGGGTCATTCCGTTTTCCAGACTGTGCTCTGGAGAGCAGGAAGTGTGGATTGCAACACAAACTTGCCCCCCTCTCAGATGGTCAGATACCATCTAGTGGTAAGTGCTGTGCAAATATGGCCTTCCATGTACTTTGCTGTGTTTGGGCTTTATTACTTATAGCCGTAAGTAAGGGCTCATGTGTTTGAATATCTATCTTTTTTCTTTTTTTAAGCAATCACTGAACGTAGAAGACTGGCATGGCAGGAAGAAGGCTAGGGTAGACTCGGCTAGTTTTCTGCGTGGAGGGATTCTTGTGTATATAAGCCTCCAGCTGCAGTGGTGCATCCCAGACACAGATTTACCACCTCAGTGAGATCAAAGCCTGTCTGTTCCAAGGCCCACAGCAGAACAGGAAAGGGGAAGAGGTCTCCTAGGTCAAGGGTGTCAAACTTGTTTCATAGAGTGGGCTGAAGAGCTTTCATGGCGCCAGCTGAGGGCTGGAAGTGATATCAGTAAGTAGGAAGTGACACCAGTAAGCAGATGATGGCCCAAAATAAGCCCTTTATTCTCCACAGGTTACAAATCATGATAGGCATGTGCAAGCTCCTGGTTTTAGAGACCTCAGAGTGCCAGATGCAGGGAAGGGCGCCAGGATGCAGGTTGTGTCTTGTTGTCTTGTGTGCTCCCTGAAGCATTTGGTGGGCCACTGTGAGATACAGGAAGCTGGACCAGATGGGCCTTTGGCCTGATCCAGTGGGGCTCTTCTTATGTTCTCACCTAGAAACTCATTAGCTGCAAATGACAGAAGAAACAAACATGCAGCCCTTGATCATATTTTCAAGTTGTGAAGAGATGCTGCAGAAGAAGTGTTATCTTGTGCAACAAAATGTGGTCAGGAAGGAATTACCCTCCCAGCTGATGCTGTTAGCGTGCCCTTAGGGCTGAGCTGTTCTACTCCATGCTCTGTTACGCACTTCTCTGAGTGTTCCATTTTATATCCCTTGCAGTGATATTACACATAACTATAAATACATTCTAAGTGCCATTACATGTTCTAATGTTGATAGCAATGTCCAAATCACTTGTTTAGAAGTAGTTCCACTGATGTCAGTAAGATCGCCTCAAGTCCAAGGTGAGTACCAGTGACGTTTATACATGTATGTTCATCACCGAATGACTAATTGATGATAGTCTAGTGATCATTTGCATGCATGAAACAGCTATCAAAGGTCAGGTACCCTGCCACATCAGCTCATGAGCAATGGCTCCAAGCCAGAGAAAGCACATCGTGCTTAAGTCCTATTTAAATTAATTTCAGTTCAATTCAAGGAACAGCAGTTTACAGTGGACACACAGTTCATAAAGTCATTGCACCAAAAGTCATCAACTTATAGGACACAAAGTGAGCTACATGCACAAGCAAGTCAACCAAAACTGACTTGCAAGTCAACCAAAACTGATTTCACAATTCTAACTTGAACTGAGCTGAGACTTCTACTGTGGTTTGGGAATTGTTTTAGATTTTTTGTTTTGTTTTATTTTAGATTTTTGTTTTGTTTGCAATTCATTGTTATGATCCTTTTGAAAATGCCATCAATTTTTTTTTTTCCAAGCAGAGAAACCCTGTCCAGATATAGGGAATTCTAACCAGTGTTTTTAAAACCCTACGCCAGTATTCCCAGACTTGTATATGCATCATTTCAAATGGATGCCTAAAAGCTAAGTCTGTGCAGGTTTTCATATAGACTTCATATAGGGAGAGGATGGAACAGGGGACGGATCAGGCCTGGGAGGGGGTAGGATTGGCGGAGCAGGGCTCTGCTGTATCCTAACCCCCTTCTCAGACCTTGTGGCATTACACCAGGCTTCTAGATTTGTGCCAGCTAAATAGCTGGCAAAGATCCAAGGAGTCCCATAGGGCAGACCAGGGCTTTACCGGGCATAAGGGGAAAAATACCCCTTACCCCAAGTCAATCTCCAGCCTTCTCCTAACCTGCGCTGGATACAGTGCAGGCCATGCGGTCTAACTGTGCCAGCACAGGTTAGGATTGGGCTATGAGCTGTTTTTTCTTGAAAAAAGATAAAATAGTTTGAAGTTTTGTTTCTTTCACAAATTTCATGAAATGTCCGCAATTATTTAAAAACATTAAGCAGTGCAATCTCTGTTTATAACATTTTATTTGAAGTACACCTTGTAGGGATGTATGTGAACCTTTTCCTTTCACTTCTGCAGTTCTGTGTCCTCTTTTGCATGCACAGGGCCTGCTGATTCAGGGCACGCCTGCAAAAGTGGGTACGTAGTTTTTGCAGTCCAGACCTGAGTTGCATTTTTGCTTGATTCGTGCCTACCGTCATCTACAATTGCTTTAATTACTCATCATTATTCCTCATCCAGGAGTGCTGACCTTTCGACGAGCATCTAATACTGATCCCAATTATTGCTGTGAAGGAGAGGTAAAACTGGCTTATGTAGACATTAGTTTGCCTGTCCATTTGAGACTTTTTTTTCCCCCCTCAGATCCAACAATAATATTCTCAAACCTCCCGTCCAATTGGGATTGCTTATCTTCAACAGTGACTGTGTGGTTTTTTGCATCAGGAGTGGAAAACCACAGATAGTTGTGGCATCCTAATGAAGCAATGTTGAGTCTGCCTGCTATTCCTTTTGCAGAGCTTGCTGTAAACTGGGAACAGACAATGTACAGAAATTCCGATTCAGAAAGTTTGTTGCCCTTAAGCTCTATTGAAATCAATACAGCAAGTTAGCAGTGACTAATTTAAAGTCCCATTAATTTAAACAGGACTTAAATGAAACTCACTTTTTACAGGTTGGAGCCTTGCATTGATGGCAGTTTAAAGTCTAAAATCTAGAGTTTTCGCTCATCCAAATGGCTTCAAGCAAGAGGATGGACTGGAAGGTCAGCCCTAGCCATTGCATCCCAAGAATGGACTTTGAGTAATGTACAAAAGAGAACTGAATGTTGCATCAAGCAGTCAAGGGAGCTCATTATACAATCTCATTGTATGGATCACTCCTGGTGTTTCTCCTTTTATGGTGAGAATCAAATAGTAAAATAGGTTGCCATGGCAAAGTAGACAGCGGAACCAACAGTGCCTCTAAAAAAACCTGATTTACTATGGTCCTGACGCGTTTGGAGATACAAACATTTTCTGTAAAGTTGGCAAGACTAGTGGGTGCCAGATGATAATTGATACAGGCCCTGGAGGCAGAAGCTCAAGCCAGGACTTACTCTTGTTAATCACTGGGGCTGTGTAAAGGCCAGATGCAGTGTGCAATTAAGCCAGACTCTTGCAAAGGAGGAAGCGGGTCACGTGGTGGAAAGGTATTTTCTATTTGGCAGGCCACACCAACACTGGAGGCAAGCTTGGGAAGCTGTCATGCTGTCACATCAAGCACATTCCTGTGTGTAGGCGAGTTGAAAAATAAGCTGGTTACAGCAAAACAAACAAATGAACAATACCTGAGAGGGACAGAGAAGGCCAGTGAGTTTATACAGTCCGAAGAGCCAGGAGGCAAAGCTCTTCCAGGACTCTGTTGCTTGAGGCTGATGACATGTGGTGCAATATTTCAATGTTTGCCTATGATGAGTGGTGGAAACTCCCTGCATGTAGAAAACTAGCAAGTCAGGTAGTTCAGCCTAATGGAATCCCGGATATAGTCTCTTTTGGAGTTTACTTCTGAATATGGAAACATGCAATCCTCACCCACAGCCTGAACCCAGGAAGGATTTTACACACCCAGGAAGGACTTACTACATAGTTGTGAGAATTTAATACACTGGCGCAGAGAGAGACAGAGAATCAAGCTTATGAAATGGTTAAAGGCATGTGGTTGTTTAGCTTTTGACAGAGAATAAGTTTAGCAGAATACTGTAAGTCCTTAAAACCATGAGGATAATTGTGTGATTCTTTGAGGAGAGGAAGGAATGCAGGTTGGGCGATGATAGTAGAGATACTTGTACAGGCTGTGATTCTGTTTGCACTTGCTAGGGAGTAAGTTCTGTTTAATGGACCTGCTTCTGAGAAGACCTGTTTAGGAATGCACTGTAAGAAGCCTTTACATATGTGTAAAGGAATTCTCTAGATCAGCCATTTTCAACCACTGTGCCATGGCACACTGGTGTGCTGTGAATGGTCCCTAGATGTGCCGTGTAAATTTGGGAGAGGGTCATTTATCAATAGGACCATTTGGGGATGTGAGCCCCCATTGACAGCACAGTGTGCCTTGTCAATTATCAAAAAGCTGATGGTGTGCCTTGACCATTTCAGTGCCTTGCCAGTGTGCCACGAGAGGAAAAAGATTGAAAATCACTGCTCTAGATCAAGGCTCACAGAAGGGCTAATTTACACAATCATGTTCATCACTGGATGTCTCCTTATGATTTAATAGCCAAATGAATGGTCACCACTTAAATGTGTTCAAAGTGACAGTGAGTGATGCAAAAGTTCTGTCTGTGGTGATCAACCTGTGAATAGCAGACAAACGTGTTGAAACTTCACTGGGTCCCATGGTCCACAACAGGTGAATTTTAATCCCATACCATAAACCTTTATTGGCATTAAAACAATAAATAGCAGTACAATAGCCAGCACAGTGGCTGTGTTGCCAAAAGGGAAAGTCGCAACAGGGGACTAGTAAGAATAAGAGTAGAGGAGACAAGAGGGGGGAATAGGATCAGGGGGGGTTAGCTTAATGACTGCGGAAAGAAATTATGCTACTGCGTTGGTAATGACCACAGAGTTGTCGCTCAGGAGGACAAGTAAGGGGTCAATAGAAGTGTCAGAAAAAGAGGATAAAAAGGGTTCCAAGTGAGTATCTCTGAGAGATTGGTGGGCCGGGCAACAGAGTAATATATGTTCCACTGTGTCCGGTTCTAAAGAGCAAAAAGGACATAATCTGCGATCTTGTGGAATATTGGAAAATCTGCCAGAATGGACAGCTGAGGGGAAGATATTAAATCTCGCGAGCATAAACGTGAATTTTAATTTGTGAACCTTGATGGTGTTAGGATAAGGGCTGGCAGATATTCCAGGTGTGGCCAGATGGGAAATGAAAGAATTTCTTTTGTAAAGCCCCCCCCCCCCCCCAGTTCCCATTTTGGGAATGGAAATGAACTTTTCAGAACTCCTTTTGGATAACGAAAGGGAAGCAACCTGACTGACTGAAAAGTATCTGTATTAATATCAGAATAACTAGTTCACACAAAGAGCAAATGCAACTGTTTCTGGACTAAATTGTTTCAGAGTACCATTCAGACCATCAACACCGGACTTAGGAGCCACAGGGCCTAATTGAAAACATTTTTTTGTGAGATCCCAGGTTCATAGCCAAGGTCTGTAGAATTGCAGAGATATAAATAAAATTTATTATACACTTCATCTCTCTATGGTAGAATGGAAAGCAATCAAAATGTGCACTTAAAAAGTGCATATGAGTTAAGGGACCAAGTAGATCTAAGCACATTTTAATATAAAATTGCATACATGTAAGCCTATGAGTAAACAAACAAAATATGTAGATTACCTTTGACAAGTAAATAGTTACAAAACCACTTGTTTTAGTGTCTGAAATGATTTAGTAAAACTGTGAATTTTATTTTTTCGTTTCGAAAAAACAAATTCAAAATGTAAGTAAATAGCAATGTTGGGAACAAGACTAGAGCAGCTTACCCTAGCACGGGGGCGGGATGCTTAGGCGTGGGGCCCAATTGGGAGCAGTTTGTCCAACTGGTTAAAAGCTGGCCCTGCAGACCATCTAAGATTAGAGTTGAGCTAGAGGAGAGAAGGATTTTCACAAACATTTTTGCTCTCAGCATCCAAAAGGCACACATAGACATATTGGCAATTGCTGCAAAATAGACTTTCAACACAATCCTATGCCTTTCTACTCAGAAGTAAATGGCACTGACTTCATTGCAACTTACTCCCATGTAAATGGATATACAATGGCCGCCTTTGTTCTGTTATATATAACTTTTTAACTATGGGGCTCTGGTCAGTTGTCATAAAAAAAAATCTCACAAAGTTGCATTAAACTGAATGAATATGAATACACAGAAACAAGATACAAATTTGAATTGTAATATATTTTGAAACTGCCCACAGATGCTCCTTTTACTACATAAAATAATTGAAAATAATAAAATGGAGAGGAGCTCACATTATATTCAGCTGGACTCAGACTCATGCCATCTGGTTCAATTTCCAGTTTGGCTCCCCTGACCCTCATTCTGCATATGGAGCCTGTACTTGAATTGGTGCTAGCGTCATAGACAGTTGAGATGTTTCCGTGCTAGGGCTATGCTGCAGTCTCACAGAGCCTGATTTTCACCAAAAAATTTGCCAAAAATGTGAAAATGTTCTCAATCCCTCCTTACCACCAACTCTTTTCATGTTTCCAACACTTGTTTGCAATCATTTTTCTGCAGATCTCTGTTGGTTGGGGAGGAAGAGGGATGGCCATCCTCATTACCAATGAAACTCTGGGCTTTGGGATAGATCACATATCATATTTGTGTCCCAAAGTAAAGGATGTCCCTCTGTATGTGGTTTCAATGGAAAGTGTATTTGATCCCCTAGCATCCATACCGTTGTAATCTGTTTTTCACCATCTATGAGGAGGGTGTGCAAAATTGCCCCAAAGGGAGGCTCATTTCATGGGAGGTGAAAATGTGGAACACACACACACACACACACACACACCCACACACCCTTTTCCAGCTCAGCCTCTTCCCTTCCTTGTATGAAATGACAGTTAATTGTAGTAATTCTATTGATGTGGAAGAGTTTATTATGGTAGTTTTCCCCTTTACATGCACGCTCATGACATTACAGCATGTGCTTCATTTTCAGCATCTAATTGGTCTCAATTGTTTTAAAATTCTGCTCTGTAATTACTATCAGCTACAGGTGGGGTCCAAGTTCATCAAGTGCGTTTGTTACGTGGAAGCCATGAAAGGATAGCAGCAGAATATAAATCATTCCTCTTGTTAGACATTTATCTAAACATTTGACCCTCACTCTATTGCTGCCAGTACCATTGACACCACTGCCACCTCACTGTGTGGGTGGGCAAGGATAGGGGCACAGGAAGGTAGGGCCTGCCCCTTTCCTTCAGGTGGTTCACCATCTCCTTGTTACACCTTCTTACACCTGGTCCTCTTTGCTTCAAACAGGATGGACAGAGCACTCCCGGCATGCTCAGCATATCCAGTTAATTTTGAATGGGACCAGGCAGATGTAAGGGGAAGAAGGTCATGCTGGAACTAAAGATGAGGGCTGGGTCCACTTTGCTTTCCTCTCCTTGCCACTGTCCCAATTGCTTTCCTAAGTGGGTGGAAGGTATGATATGGAAGGCGGTAATGGAGCATTACAGAAAATTTGCTGAGCTGTGAGGAGTGCTAATTAATACAGGAGACTGAGGACTCAATTCTGTGAGGTCAGTGCCAGCCCAGCACCAGCACTGAGCATCGCAAACATGCCATAAGGTACGTCTGTGATGTATACTGGCGGCCCAGTGCTGGCACCAGCCCAGTGTGTGTCCACACTGGGTCAGTGCCAACCGGAGTCCCCTCATGTGCCGCCTGGAGCTTGTCCTTTGCTCCGAGCAGTGGAAAGGTGAGCAGGGGTGCGGGGAGGAATTCAGGGATGGGGGACGGTGGGGGAAGGGATGGTGGGGAGAAAGGGGGTGGGACTGGCCAATCTCTGCTCCGCCAGATCCAGAGCCCCCCCCCTTAGCCAGCGCAGAGTTGAGTAGACCCATTGTAGGGCCTCCTACCTTACCAAGGGAAGGGGACAAATGTCCCCTTCCCCTGAGGAGATGCCAACAGCTACCTGGCATCCATTCGATACAGTGGCAGCCGTTTCGATACTGCTGCAGCCCTGGGCATTGGGCAGCATAGGATTGAGCTGTGATATACCAACTGAAGTTATTCAGAATGGTTGCAAACAATGTGAAACACATCTTCATGTGTCTAAGGCTGCAATCTTATCCACACTTACCGGGGAGTCAGCCCCATTGATTATAATGGGACTGACTTCTGAGCAGACATGCATAGGATTGAGCTCTAAGTGAATTTGCACTTTTTTGAATCAGCTATTTCATTGTGCCTTGTTTTTCCACTGAATTCCAGACTTGTGTTCCCCAATAAAAGTATTCACTTATCAACCCAGCCTTGTCTTGTGCATGTCTGTACAGTTAAGATTGGGCGCACCAGCAGATGTGTCACAGAATTGTGTTGACCTTTTATGCAGTCTGGAGCCAATGTGAATCAATTCTTTTTACACGCCTTCAGCCAGCTATCTGAAGCTTTGTTAGAAAGCGTTCACCCTTATTACTGCAAGTATTCAGCATCTGGTTCAAGCGCAGAATACTTTCATAACAAACATATTTCTAGGTGCCGCAAGGGGAATAGGGATTGGTCACAGGGGAAACCTCAAATACGTATTAACGCGTAGCACTTTTAATTCTTCTGGTATGCAAAGGATCAATAAATGTTTAGCTGTTTGGTTACTTTCCCTTCTGGGCAAGGCTGTGCCCCTCACCGCACACCTGAGTCACTGTTTCCTGAAGAAGCTGCTTGCTGGGTATACCAAGCAGTGAGTCAGTAAGCAGTGCATTATTTCTAATCTACGTAGTCTTTGCAGAGTGCATCACCTTGCATCACAAAAAAGCTGGCCATTTCAGATGAGTCCTGCCCATACCACTGGAACAGGGAAGAGCCCTGTTTTCATTCCTGTCTGAGGTCAGATCATGGTTAAAAAGATTCAACAAAGCTTTTCTGAAGAGAGGCATCGAGAGCTGTCACCAGGTTTTGCTTGAAGCAAATTTGAAGGTTCTTGGTCTAGTGAAACTTCTGAGGGATTTCAATGAAAGCAAAGCCAGTTTTGATCCACCTAATCAAAGTTCTCAAGCAGGGAAGGGGGTGAATGGTAGTTCACACACCAAAGTTGTCTCAGACTTTTACCTAAAGCCAAATGTTGAGGTGAATCTGGAGGGTCTTGATTAAGAGAAATTTCAGAGGAAGAAAACAGAATTCCTTGGAAACTTACCATGAGTTCCTCATTAAGAATATCAGTATCAAAACAAGCTTTCCTAAAAGACAGTTTCCTATCACAATTGCTTCTTCACTTCGATGCGCAACTGCTGGGGAGTACTGGATGTGTTCTTGGTAGATTTTTCATTGATACAGGACAACAAGGATGTCCAGCCACCGTGGCTAGCATTTCACGTGAACTGGGTCTGTATCACAGAACATATATCCCCTTTGCAAAGAAGTTGATGTGAAGACTAGTGATCCATTGTATACTTTGACTTGTGGCAGCTCTCCAGGGGTTCAGACAGGGGTCTTTTCTCAACCCAACAGAGTGGTGATGGGAGCGGGGAGGATAGTAGATCAGACCGGGGGGGCAGGTTCAGTGTTGGTGGTGCAAGCTGAATCCTGACCACCTTCCAAGGCCTGATCTGCCTTCCGGGTCAAGGTGGACTTGCACCAGCTATAGAGCTGGCACAGGTTCAAGTTAACCCACAGGTGCTTACTCCAGGAAAAGGAAACAGGTGTCCCTTTACCCTGAGGAGCCCTTCAGAGGCAGAAACTCTCCTGTGGGATTCAGTGGTGCCAGTACAGGCGCCACTGCAATGTATGAAAGAGGAGATTCATTCTTCATTTTGTGGAGACACAGGAGCACTTGAAAGGAGTATATACTCCACATGAAGAAGATGGGCAAGTTGTCCCTTTACATGTTTCTCTGAAAAACAACAACAACACCCAAATGCAGCAGCAGGAATGCCTTGTGTGTGTTGTTCTCAGCACTCCCTGTAACATGTAAAACATCTGGAGACTTCTGACTGAGTTGAGTTCATTATTAATTTCTCCTGATGCTGCAGCCTAATTCCTAGTGATGCTGCTGCCTTAAATCATTTCATGTTTGCAAACAGAAATGGACAGCTGGTGATGTACTTTGAGGCATCCCAGGGCTGAACATTGTAAGGCCTGGCACTATCTGCGCGAGTCTCATGGTGTGATCAGCCAAAGAAAAGAAAGGAAGCAAACTTGTTGCATCTGTTTCCATTCTGCCACCCACTCATGAATATTCAGGCATGTGGGACTTTTTCATTTCTTCTCTTCTATGTAGTTGGAGCCATTCGGTCATCAGGGCAGGGAACCCAGAATTTCTCAATTTAAAGATTCTAATCATAATCCACATTTTTAAATGTCCCCAAACGCGAATAGAAAATTTGGTTGCTTTAAAACGGTTCCAAACATGTGTGCTCAGAGACTATGGATTGTGGGAAAGAAAAAAAAATCACTGAAGATTTTTAGGAATATTAATGCACCCAGTCCCCCATTTGTTTCTCTGTTGAGCTCAATGGGAAAAGACCACCTACAGGCTGAATCCTTCCATCTGCAAGGCCTGGAACTCTTAAAAATAGTTTGGCTTACATGACTTGCAAAGGGGTTTTAGCACCCAGATGTTTAAAATAATATAATCAAAGACAACCATGTTACTAGATGTAAGCAATATTAAAAGCACCACACACCAACATTAGCAATCAGAGTATAGGGCCTGATTGAGCCTTCACGCCTGTAAGCCCATCTCTTGTAAACATGCAAACATGTGGCAAGGTTAGTGTGTCTTTGACAAAGAGATCTCCTTTGGCCTTGCAGGTGCTTGTGACAAGCTAAAATGTTTAGGTTCAAAAGTGCGTTGCATCTAAATAGTAAAGGCGAACCAATCCAGGGCGGACCAATCCATAAGGTTACCTTGGGCAGCAGATGTATACAGGGTGCCCATCTCCAACCACTCACTAGCCTCCACCGTTCCTCCTCCTCTGTATTGGAAAAGGAATGATGTGGAAGAAAAAAGCATGGAAGACAGCATCTCTAACGCTCTAGCCCACCACTGTCCTCTTCTTCTCCATTTCCCTCTTCCTTTTCCGATTCATAGAGTGGAAGGACAAGATTCTTGTGTATCCCCAGGTAAGGGGGGGCAGCACTGCCCTACTGTTTCAGGCACCAAGTGATCTTGGGCCATCTCTGTGGCACTGGCAATTGGTTTGTGAATTTCCATGGTTTGCTTGCAAAATTAATTATGGATATTGTAATGCGCACTAGAATCAACGCTGATAATACAGAAAAAGTGTACTCAGAGTGTACTATGAAATCGTGAATGTTTGGCTATAATGTTCTGCATGTCATTTGTTCTTGGACAATGGGGCTGCATGTTGTTTGAATAGGTGAAATCCTTGCTTTTAAAGAATACTAGCATTATTTCCTAGAACATTCCGAAAGAGAAAGAAAACACGAAGTAATAGGAATGAATCATGGAAAGTTTGACTTTTATAGCTCAGATGATTTTCTTAAGGGCGTAAAACTTGGCAAGTTGGAAATGCCCCATTTGTGTACATTGCCTGAATGGTGATGTAGGCCTTTTCTCATCACCAGGTGCATTTAAAATATTTAGAATTTCAAACTTGAGCCTCCCATCAATGATCTTGGAGTAACCTTGAATTTCTACCCAAATTGCCATGATGGGTTCTCTTCAGTTATAAACAAACTTATAGGGCTATCAAATTTATTGGCTAGCTTTGAGGCTGCAATGAAGGAAGGAGAAACAGGAATCGAGTTATTAATTAGGATTTGGAAAGTCTTGCTCATATCTGCTAGTTCTGTTGCTTTCTTTATCTGCAGGTGTTGATCTGCAGGAAACAGAAGATGCATTAGCGTTGCAGTAAGAAAGGTTTGGGTTTATTGACCATGAAAATTTTCATTTCCTACATTTTGCCACAACTATGGTGGGCATTTTCAAAGGACGAGAGGTGAGAACCACAGGACATTCTTCTCACCCCAGAGCAACTGACAATAACTGTCCACTTATTCACTGTGTGTTTCTTAAAGGACTATGCACCTCTAGAGGTTCTCTTTGAAAATACCCACCAAAGTTGTGGGCGAAACATTAGGAAATGAAAATCTTCATACACCATGGCCAATGAACCTGAACAGTTCTTACTGCAACACTAATAGTACCAGCCATGAGAGCTGGTACTATTAGATTATATGACCGAAGATGCATTGGTAAATCTTCTTGATTCAACCTCAGTTTAGGGGCCAGTGAAGAACTTGACCCGGAACTGAGATTGGATCATTAAGATTTATCATAGGCATCTTCCTGGTCCTATGGATCAGCTCTTCAAGCTTCTGGGGAAATAGTAGACGTGGCAACTGTGGGGTTGAGAGATCTCCTTTTTTAGTGACTCAAAGAATTCTAATGATGTGAAAATCTATCCCATTATACCAGCAGACATTTCCGGGATTGTGTATAATAATGTCAGTCATCTTATAGAACAGGGGTCTCCAAACTTTTTGGCCAGAGGGAAGCATCAAATATCTGCCGTGGTGTTGAGGGCTGGAAAAAAAAATTAAATATAAAATTTAAATAAATGAATTAGAGATGGAGCTTAGATGAGTGAATAAATGAATGAATGGGCTCATTCATTCAACCCCACTGGCCATGAGAACACCCCCCAGACACAACCAGAGCACAGTTCTGGTCATGTGCAGTTGAGTGGGCCAGAGGCTTTCAGGGGACAAGTTGCTGGCTGCAGGCTGGATAGAGGCTTGTCATGGGCCACATCTGGGCCCTGGGCCGGGGTTTGGAGACCCTTGTTATAGAAAGTCATCTGATTTTCGCTTTAAAAATTTGCAGATATTTTATCTGACATTAGCTTCAAATTTTGTGGTGTGTGCAGTTTTGGAGCCAACCCTATTCCCCCCCCCCCCCCCCAATATGCTGGCATTGCATATTCAGGGCATGTTCAGATTGGAGTTATAGTTGTGTGTTGCATGAGTAATTAGCCTGACACATCCACTTGAGCACCCAATCATTGCTTCCTTCCCCGTCCTGCAAATCCAGTGTTACCACCTGTTTGAGGAACTCCTCTGTGACAGCAAATATACCTTGAATGCAGCAGAAGAAGGAAATGGCCGATATCTACAGCCACCCGTAAATGAATTTGTCTAGTATTGGCTTTTCAAATGCTAACCCATCCTGTTTCTTTAGAAAAAGATCAGGCATAGTCCAAGTCAAGGAAATGATCACCAAATGGTCTCCATTGCCATTTCAGTACAGGGAACATCAGTTTTGGTTCATCTAGAACAGGGGTGGCCTAACCGCGGGCCACATGTGGCTCTTTGGCATATAATGTTGGTTGAACTCCTTTTTTGCATCACAATTAATATAAATTAAAAAAAAAATTAAAGGTAAATATTTAAAAAATTTCAAACTTTATGATGATTTACCGGGCATAAACTGAGAGTCTACTGGATTGAAATGTAAGTTGACTGTTCATGGTGAGTACAGTAAATATATTTAAGAATTTAAATGTTTCTTAAATATTGTGGCTCTCAGACATCTGAAGTTTGTTGTATGTGGCTCTTACATTGTGCTAGTTTGGCCACCCCTTATCTCGTATATAGGTTTTGTTATTTGCCAGGCCTTCTTCTGTGGGAGGTTTGGGGCCCATTTGGGCTCCTCCTCCTCATTTTTGGAAGTACTGTATCAAGAGTAGGTCAGGGCTATGGGCAAATGAACCCAAATGTGGACTGGAAGGAGTGGTCAGAGGCTGGACCTGGGAGCTCCAGCAGGATCCTGAAGTACAACAGGCTGAAAGTACTGCTGTGTTGATCAGACAAGAATAGGAGGTCAGGTTCCCAGTGTCATTATTAAGTTCAGGCAGATCCAGAGGTTCCATAATGCCTGCTTATCACAGAGGCTTTTGCTGTGCAGTTCTATTTCCTTCTGGTCTGAAGAGAGCTTTGAGACAGTAACTCATTTGTGACCTCAGACCCTGGTTTCAAACCTGCTATCTCTGGCATGAGGTTGGGAATCTACCTCACTCCACCACTCCTACTACTGACACAAAAAGTGAATTTCAATGTTCCAGCTGCCTCCCTTGCACTGCTAACGTACAGCCCTGCTGGATAGTGAGGCTGCATCTGTTTCTTCTCCTCGGTCTCCCCACCCCTTTCTAGCTTTGCCCTGAGCAGTTGAGCAGCCTGCTGTGGAAAGCCTGACCCAGTATGACTTTTGGCACAGCACAGGTGTGCTTTATGACATGCGTGGGCTGGATGCTTGCGTACAGGTGAGTCAGTCAGCTTTCCCCCCCCTTCCCCTCTTCCCTCCTTCAGAGACGATTAAAATGCCATCAACAAGTTGATGACTGGGAGAAAAGATGAATTGACACACAAGTGCCTTTTGGGTTTCATCCCTTTGATGAAACTCCGTTGCATAACGTGGCCAGTTACGAGTGCAACCAAGTTTCATGAGCACAACCAAATTGAATAGCTTCTCATTTCCCTTGACAAGCTATTTCTTCTTGAATGCAGCCATTACCCTTCCCCCCCCCACTAGCTTCAATTAGACACCTGCCCAGAGTATTCAACTCATCATGCACCTGTCTGTGCTATTAATCACCTGTGTAAAACCTGTCAGGACCGTCAACTTTATAAAAACACCTGTAGAAGTAGCAACCATATCCTTCCTTACTAGTGCTGAGAGCTCACATTCCATGGTAGCTTGCTAGACTGAGCATTCTCAGTCATGAATATGGCTGATGGAACCAATGGGTGTTTTCTTAGCCCATTGAAAACTCCAGGGTTGGTACATTTAACTGAAAACATGGTCAGCTGGATGCACATATCACAAGGCTGGTCCACACATTATTTTTAAACACATGATCTGGCCAGATCTCACTCTTGTCATCCCAAATACTATGCATGGGGCATGAACACAGACATGTATGGTCCACCCTGTATACAATGTAGCATCTGCTTTGGAACTTATGAACATTTGAAAGAGTTCACATACAACAGACTGTATGGTAACTTTATAAGTGGGCTGGGTACAATTGCATAGAAGAGTTGGTACAATCGGTACAATTGCCCAATTTTCTTTGTTTTCAAATAACTTATTCATTTTAAACATGTAAACCATTGTTTTACGTGTAAACGCTGGGATCCGAGGAGATGGACAGAGTGGATAGAGAGATGTCATTTTCCCACTCACACAACATCCAGAACAAGGGGATATCCACTAAAATTGAGCTTCTGGAGAGTTAGAACATACAAAAGAATATTTAATCTGTGGAACTCCTTGCCGTAGGATGTGGTGATGTCACCTGACCTAGATACCTTTAAACTGGGATTGAATAAATTTATGGAGGAAATGTCCATCACAGGTTACAAGCCAAGATGGGTACGTGCAACCTCTTGTTTTAGAGGTAGGCTCCCTCAGAATGCTAGATGCAAGGAAATCACAACAGAATGCAGGCATCTTGTTGTCTTGTGTTCTCCCTGAGGCATCTGGTGGGCCACTGTGAGACACAGGAAGCTGGATTAGATGGGCCTTTGGCCTGATCTAGTGGGACTCTTCTTATGCTTTTATTAGGGTTTGGCCTGTGAAAAGTCTGTAAAACCCAGCTTTAAAGTTGTCTGTAATAAAACAGTTATAAGTGATTATTCCATTTAGAAATGACTAGCTGGTGACTCAAGGCAGCATCTGGCCTGTGAAATGATTTGGCTTAGCCCCTAAGGGTGCTTATAATGCAGCAATGTTTATCTCACACTGCGGAGCTGATTGGGAAAACCCCTGCTCTGTGAGTAAGGAACTCCCCAATATGTCATCTTTGCCCAGTCATTTGGCTCCACCCTTTGTGTCCTGATTTGTTTTCCGTCCTTCCTTACGGGATCCTGGATTGTGCCCTTCATGACCTGACACCTACATTACAGTAATCAATTCCCTTTCTTGCAGCAACACTCTCTTCTGGAGCCCAGATGGCTAGCCTCTCCACCCTTGAAGAGGGATGTTACCAAATTCCATTCTTGCCCAAGTTTGGCAAAGGGACAGTCCCTTTCGAAGATATGGATGCATCAATACATTCAATGCATGTCGTGCGTTTGCAGAGAAATTGTTGTTGGCAGACTTCAGTCTCAAAAGACTATGGTATCGTGCTCTGAATGGTGGTTCTGGAACAGCACCTAGAGTGGCTGAAAAGGCCGATTCGGGAGTGACAATCCCTTCCACACTGGGAGCAAGTGTAGTCTGTTCCTGGTCTGTCTCCCTGGCTATGGGCCTTCCTTCTTTGCCTCTTTGCCTCACTCTGTTGGCCAAGTGTCTCTTCAAACTGGGAGAGGCCATGCTGCACGGCCTGCCTCCAAGTGGGACGCTCAGAGGCCAAGGTTTCCCATCTGTTGAGGTCCAATCCTAAGGCCTTCAGATCCTGCAGAGAAATATGTACTTTGCAACGTAGTACCACACCAGCTGTTTTAATAGGAAATACATGAAAATATTTTTTTAAACAATATATTTTAAAAAATTATAAAGAAAAAAAGTCATGATCCATGGAAACAAACAGATCCATTCATTCCCATGCTTAAACTTTTAAAGAGGAAATTAACCTGACTTTCTGGGTGCTACAACAATCCTTTCTTGTGGACCATGTGAATAAGCTTGTTCCTGAACCACTATTATCCAATGCATACTGTACAGACCTCTCTAGACTTATTAAGAAATGGCTCATTCCTGATATAAGCAATAGCTGAAGGTTATCTCTGGGAGGAACACATTGATCTTTGAATGATCCTGAACAGGAAAGAGGTGTAGATGAGCTCCTGAAATTCTATGTTTGACTAGGCAGGGTTTATTACTTTAATCACAGGAGAATAGTCCTAGACTTTGTAGTCATAGTCTCTGTGCAGTCACATGTAGTGGGGTTCTATGCATGGGCAGAGCTGACCTCAGAAACTTCTCAAACTTTCTCAGACTTTCTTCCCTCTGCTCTCAAGTTGGGAAAAGCCCAAGCATACTGTGCTTAGAGGGTGAAAAGCACGTCCAATCCTTCCACTTCCTTTCAGTTGTCGCTGCAGTTGTATAATGAGGTGCGCTTCCCTTTTGTCTTTCAACCCTCAGGGAGCATCGCCCCAAGTCAGCACATTGGGATTCAGCCCTCGTGCTTTGAATGTCATGAGTCAGTTTTTGATTTTTTAATAGAGGTTAGATGAATATAGATTTGTTCTCCTCTGGGCCAGCCTGCATAGTGTTGCCTAACAGCTGCAGCTATGTCGGCACTTTCTGCAAACCTGTCCCTTTCTCCAACTTAAACTTCCTTCTTTTTAACCATTTAAGTTTCAACACTCCTTTTGGCAGTGCCTCTGGAAGCAGACGTTTTTCCCACAGTGCCACATACATTGTGCTATTTTAGGGCATCCTGGAAAAGAATGGCTGCTGTCAACACACACACACACACAAAAATCCCACGGTGGTCTCCATAGTGGTGGCTGTTTTTCCCACAATGTCCTGCAGCAACAGTGTATCTGTAACGAACCTCTTGCGCACTCCAGTGGGGCAATGCTAACTTGGCTGCATCATATGACATGTTGTGAAGATACAAGTTAGTGTAACATGTAGTTTGGGTCTAAGAGAACAGCTCTGAGGTAATGTCTTGATAGTGCAAACAAGGCTTATATTATTTCATAGGATTTTCAGACATAATCCTGTGCTTTCAAGTATAATTAGTCAACTTCTGGAAAGAAAGAAAGAAAAAATTGGTAGAGATATAAGCCTGGGGCTTATTTGTTTATAATGGCTTTTAAGTTGTATTGTATCAAGGAAGGGTGCAGTAGTTGATCTCACCAGGCCTCAAGTTCTCAAGTTACGCTGTAGTTAATTTGTCTGTTCCTCTCTTGCTTAAGAAAACAATTATGAGCAAGTGTATTGTTTCCAGGTCAAATGGAACTGAATCCCTGTCTCAGGTATGGCGGCCCCTGTCCTCAAGGCTGGGCAGGGTGGCTTGTACTCTGTCAAGAGAGGCATGCCTTGATTTTTTTTTTTTAAATAAAGGGTGTGTCTAGTGGTTAGGGATAAAGTCTCAAGAGGGCAGGTAACATCACATGTATGTGAAGTTCACTTGTGTGTCTCTTATGACTCCCCACTCCCTGATCTCTTGTCTTGGTGGCTGCAAGAATTGCAGAGGTATCCTCCTCTAACATTGCAGGTAATGAACACCTGCCACCTTGGGTTGCGCAGCCACCCATCCACAAGGCATTTGATTAGTTTAGTGGTGCCTGGACTATAACTGTGATAGAACAGTGGTTCCCAAGCATTTTAGAGGCCCTAGAGAGGTTGCAGCCTGATTTATAAATCCCAAGTGGTGTGGCTATTTATTTTGAAGAATTTATATTCCACTTTTCTCCCACACTCAAGCAACTTACAGAATAAAAGTAGATACTAATTAAATTAAAACAATAGTAAAAAAACATGAAACATAAAAATGATTAAAACACTAAAACAGAAAACCCCAGGATCACATACAACTATTAAAATTACATCTCATTAAAACTCCAGCCCATAATGTCACTCAAAAGCCTCCTCAAATATAAAAGTCTTAAGGCCACACTGAAAGGACTCCAAAGAGGAGGCTGTTTTTAATTCCAAGGGGAGGAAATTCCACAAATGAGGAGCTACCACTGAGAAAGCCCTGTTTCTAGCTACCATCTCCTCACCTCTGCTGGTGGCAGCAGAATCAGAAGGGCCTATTCTGATGATCTGAGAGTACGGGTAGGATTATATGGAAGAAGGATATAATCATGATCGGGCAGCAGTGCTCCCCATCCAGTAGCAGCTTGTTTAACTCTTGATGTACATAGCCTAATCTGCACTGTCTGCTTTGCGAACCACCAAAATTTGGATCCCAATCCACTGGTGGTTCCCAGACCCACAGTTTGAGAACCGCTGTCAGATAGAGGCATACACCCTATGACTATCCTCACTGACATGAGCAGCATTCATAGAAGCTTTTTTCCTCTCATATTTTTTTTCGCTTGTTGAATCAGATGGAAAAAAAATATGGTGCATGATAAACAAAGGATCCACTATTACTGAATTTCATTTTGAATGGTTGAAAATTCTTCACCTTACAATCTTTACAATGACTGGTGTCAGCTATACATTGGCCATATCCAATGCCACTGGTAGAGGCTGAGCCTGGAGCTGTAGGGCCTTTGAGATATGGACCTGGACTTAACAGAACTTGTAAGGGCCTGAAATGGATCTGATAAAGGGCTTGGGGCTGCCTCATGGGTTTTGCATTGTTTTCACTGTGGCGTATGAACTCCCATGCAAGGTCAGGCCTGATGGTACTCTCTCTCTCTCTCTCTCTCTCTCTCTCTCTCAGTAGCAGTGTAGATGCCTGGATCCCTGACATTTACACTGCAACTTGCTTCAAAGCCTAAGTCATTAGATGTACAGTGGCATTATGCAGTGCTTATGTACCAAGGAGTGTCTGAGAGCCAGCAGAGGTTGGAGCATCTCAGCTTCTCCTGCAAAGTGATCTGTGGTGGAAAGAGTAGATTCAGTACCCCTCTTGTTGAATCGTGGTATGAAAATATTCTAAATAGTAATAATTGTATGTTGCACCCTATTCTGATACTCGAAGTGCCAACCCTTTAGGATCAATCCAATGTTCCCAGGAATCAACATTAATCTGGGTGATTACTGAAAGCAGTCCTGGAAATTTTAAGAGGGCCTTGAAGAACTGAAAACATTGCTTTATGCTGGGGGAAAAAAAAAATCCAGGAATAGCATCAGTCAGAGATGACAATCTTAAGGCATGCCTGGGCCTCTAGCATCTCAAGAAATGCAGCTCCCATGTTGAAATTGTGACCTAAATGTCAAGAATCAGGTTCTTTTATGCCAATCCCTTCCATCCTGGATGATTCGAGGTGAATAATAGAAGTAGTGGGAAGGACTAATCTCTGACACTCAGGCCAGAACTTGTGCCAAGGCTCAGGTGTCTTATGGGAACCACAGTTCCCACTGTGCCAAGCTACCTGGCAATGCTTGGAGGTCTATAGCTGTTGACATAATTGGCATGGCAGGAGCTAGTCTTAATTGCTTCAGCCTCACATCAAAGTTGAAATTAATTTTTATTTGGAACGTATTTTCTTTTTTTAAAACAAATTAGTTATGGGATGGTACCAACAGGTTCCACCCACTACCATCCACCAGTAGGTTTGCCTGGCTGTGATTTGTCAGCATGATGGAACTGGAGGCTGGAAAGGGTCCACAGGTCTTCTGCCTAGTATGTTCACTGACACTGTCACCTTTTGCATGCTTAGCTCCCAGCTGTCAAACTGAGGCACAACCTCATTTCATACAAATGTGAACTTTGTACATATTGTGCAATCATTCTGTGTGAGATTGCTTCGCTATCTGCTGAGACTCTTCGCCCCCCCCCTTCAGTGAATGCTAATGTTCTGGAATGCTGCTGTTGCCAACATTCAAAAGCCTTCGTGGAAGAATGATATATGTGCTATTGTCACACTTGAAACCTTGGGGGGCTTGCGAGAGTTGAACTGAGTATCAACAAGTATCCAGACTCAACCCACATAATATCAATCCAGATTCGGACTTTTTTTTTTTTTTAACTGGATCTAAATTTGGAACTGGCACCAACCTGAACATTTATTGGGATTGTATGATTGCCAGAAAGATAATTCACAGATTGTTGCTGTGTATTATTGTTGCTGAATGTATTTTTTTTGTTAGTACAGGTAACACCCTTCAATGTCCACTTTTCATTTAATACAATAATTATAATTATAATGACTGACTGGGATAAAGTTTCAGGGATTGTGTAAATAGCTTAGAACAATGGTTTGCCTACTTTTTAGCACTGGGATCCACTTTTTAGAATGAGAATCTTTTGGGACCCGCCAGAAATGATGTCGTTTACCTAGAAGTGATGTCATAGCCAGAAGTGACATCATCAATTTAGGCTCCAAATCTAAGCCACAATAAAGGTCCCATTACACAGTGCACTCATGCTGCTATTTTGCATAGCTTGGAATTCAAACATTCCAGCTCAGAAGTCAAAGCAGAATGCAGACTTCGATCCTTCTCCAACCACATAGCCCTCTTCCCCATTCCCATCTTCCCATCTATTCAGAGCAAAGCAGCATGCCTTTCTCCCACCATGCCTCTCTCCCACCGGGAGCCTGCCCCATCCAGCAGTTCTGTACCCTGAATTTTCAACACTGTATTTTCAATGGCAGCTGAGCTAGGTGCTATGTGACCCACCTGAAATTGGCTCACGACCCACTAGTGCAACAATTTTCAACCTTTTCATCTCATGGCACACTGACAAGGCACTAAAATTGTCAAGGAACACCATCAGGTTTTTGATATTGACAAGGCACACCATGCTGCCTGTGAGGGGAACTCACATCCCCCATTGGCCCTACTACTAAATGACCTTCCCCAAATTCCTGTGGCACACCTCTGGACCACTTGTGGCACACCAGTGTGCCATGGCACAGTGGTTGAAAATGGCTGCACTAGTGGTTCCCGACCCATAGTTTGAGAAATGCTGGCTTAGAATGTAATGGAAAAGGAACTCGGAGAGCGGTTTCAGATAGCATTTAATGTCCTGTGTGCTTACCACAGTGCGCATGTAAACACGTGGAAAATTGATTATTTGTAACATCCCATGATGTGGCAAGAATTTACCACAAACTTCCTATATTTCCAATCTCATCCATAGCATGGATAAAAAGTTTCCTCCAATATGTGGCCAGATGTGATCGAGAAAGAACTGGCTTCCCACATGGTTGCATGCTTACAGCAGTAAGTACACATGGGCTACATGGTTTTGCACATAGGATGGGAGAGATAAGAGTTGTCAGCCTCATTCTGCAGCTGTTGAAGTAAGGATTTGTCCACAATGAATTGATCTCAGTGTACACCCTCATTACACCTCACTTCCATGGTCTTGCCACCCCTGTGTGCATCCTAATTCATTTCCATTTTAAAAAATTTAGCTATCAGTTGCTTTTTTATTGTTGCATAAACCATGGCCCCTTTGTAAAAGGATGTGCAGGGGGTACTATTTTGAGGTTTCCAATATGGGAGGGAGATGCCTGTAATAGATGCAAGATTCACAGCAAAGTTAAGAACCTCCTCTTTCATTATTAAAGTGCAAAGACCTACAACAAACCCTGTGCAATTTAAGAGCATGATTAATTTTTATATCTCATGACAACTACAACTTCCGCCTAATGATGGACCGCATATCCGACGGTGGCCAAAGAACAACAAAGCGGTTCTAAATGAAGCAATCAGGACTCCCATACCCTGCACAATAAAAGCACTAGATTGGGCTGAATGTTCACATAATGACCTAATCCCATAACAACGGGGATCGGAGAACATATTCCAGTCGTTAAGTGATGCACACCCGTATTCATGGGGGTAATCACATTTTTTAGTTCTTGGAATGAAGGGATTTGTGCGTTGTTGTATATAGTGAGTACATAGGCCCATTTCATTGTATAGAAAAACAAGTCAGTTATCAAGCTCCAATGAGCTAATCAGGGACGTGAATGCTTCGGAGTATTGACCCATGTAGTCTAAAACACAAGTGGCGGTTTTCTTTCACGGATGGCTCTTCCAGCCCTGAGTATGGATGAGCCTTGAAGTGCAGACTGAAGAGTTCGTGTTTATGCAGGGACATGCTGTGCCTCCCTGTTTCCCACCATTGAACTCTACCTCACAGATTCATCAACAGCTGGCTGCTGAATGTTATCTGGTAGTTTCACCTATGTAAGTAATATTCAAATTGTATTTGCAACTGAGAAGTACTCTGAAAGCAAAGGAGATTGGGAAACATTGGAGCATGATTAATTTCTCAACTTGGCAGCATTTCTGTTTGCGAACTCTTTCTATCGGAACGAGCAAACATGTTTTTTTGTTTTTTTGTCCCTGTGACTATTTTAGAGATGGTGGTAACCATGGCTGGGATAGTGGATGGAAATAAGAGTTGTAAAAATACTTCCAGTATTATGAAAGTTCAGCACTGGAGATAGCAAAGTAGCTTTCAAGGTACTTCACTGTTGCTCCTACAATTGAGTCATTTAACCTTGACGTCATCCATTTAAATTGGAACACTGGCAATGTAATCAGGTAGATTATGAGTTTGCAATCTGAAACCAAGAGCTTGTGTAATCACAGAATGATAAGGCTTGGTTTCTTCTGACATGCATGGCTTGTAGCAAGGAAGAATGCCAACTCTAATTTCAAAATTTCAACTTTCATTTCATTTGTGATTGCAAATGCAAAGTCCTGTCTTGCATGAAATGTTTTTCTTCAAGGCTGGCAGTTCAGCAACTACAGGGCAAGTTCTGTTTTACGATATTGCATTACTCGGGAATTACCATAGTCATCATAAAAGGGGATCAGATAGATTTTTTTTTTTTAATTTTGCACTTGGAATTGAAATCAATAATATTTTCCCCAGATAAATCTGCATATTGCCGAGACAAGAACTAGACAAAAAACAAAACTGAATTGTCAGTTTCAGGAAACTTGGGGCTGTTCTCATGTCTGTTTCCTTTAGGTTGCTATCCTACACACATTTACATGGGAGTAAGTCCTATTCAACTTAATGGGACTTAATTCACCTAGGATCGTGCTGTTGGTCATTCCACACATGTGTCCTCCCTTGAAGTTGCTTCTTCATAAGAAATGGCTGCCCCCTCACCTATTGATGTGGGCAGGGGCATCCTTTGCCCATTCCCAGCCTTCCTGAGGCCTGGGATTAAGGCTGGGCAACTGATTGGTGCCTGAGCAAGTTGAGGGAGGGGTCAGAAATGTGCCATTTGCATGTGTCCTCCATCACTCAGCATTTGGTGATTGGAGAAGCTCATGACCCACCCATTCTCCTGCTCACAGTAGTCTGGGATTAGCTGGTCAGGAGCCATGTAGGAATTTTTTGCTTTACACCTGATAGCATGTTGGTGTGGCTTGTTTTCACTTCTGCAGGCTGACAGGTGTGGTGTTTATACAGGACAGTCATGAACGGCAGGGTTCATACTGGAGAGGGAGTAAGAATTAGGGATTTGATGCCTACCCTTAGGTAAGCAAGAGTCAGAGGGAGAACTAGAGCTAGTCTTGAGAGGCTGTCTGACTTGGGGATGCAACTGGTGATCCTTTGAACTTGAATTGTGATTTCTATCTCAAAGGCTTGAACTGGGCAGAGCAATCTGGCTTCCTTGACCCCCTTTCCAGGGGTTGGCATTGAAAGGATGGCGTTGCTCAGCTTGGGTGGTTTCGCTCAAGGGGGTCTAAACAGGTTAGCTGTCTCCTCCAGGTTAGGTATCTGCACTTAAGAGGGGAGGACTTTGTATAGATAGAATCTGCTGCAGTTGTAAATTGATTGTTATAAATCAATAAACCTGGTCCATTTGACTCCAGATCACATGGTCTCATCTCTTTTGTAGTGGGTACCCAAGCAAGGTGCAGTTGCTGTGTCTGAGTGTCATGCCTGTTCTACACCTGGGTTAATTGCTTCATATACTTGTGACTTTTCAGCATGTTTGTGTGCACGTAGCAATGCAAGCATGTATAGGCTCATCAGAGGAGGAGGAAGGTGGTAAAATAAAGTGGTTCTTATTTTAAAGACCTATCAGATTTCAGGTCTAGATATCATAAAGTCTGCTGAATCAGTACCTGTCCCTCCTTGTTGTTTTTTTAATGTGGTTTGCAGCTTCCTGAAATGCCACCAGGGAAGGTACCATGGGAAAAAAACTCATAATCCATGGGTTTTTTTATGTGCCATCTCTGTATAATGTTCCATTATGCTTTGCCTAGAGAAGGTTTCAGATTTAATCACCTGCGCTTCCAATTAAAGGGTCTCAGGTAGCAAGGCTGGGAAAGACTTTTGTCTGACACCATGGAGAACTGCTGCCAGTTGAAGGAGACAGTACTGGCCTAAATAGAACAATATATAACAGCTTCAAATGTTCACAATTTAGAGTTGGCAACCTTCAGTCTCGAAAGACTGTGGTATCGCGCTCTGAAAGGTGATTCTGGAACAGCATCTAGTGTGGCTGAAAAGGCCAATTCAGGAGTGACAATCCCTTCCACACTGGGAGCAAGTGCAGTCTGTCCCTGGTCTGTCTCCCTGGCTATGGGCCTTCCTTCTTTGCTTCTTTGCCTCAGATTGTTGGCCAAGTGTCTCTTCAAACTGGGAAAGGCCATGCTGCACAGCCTGCCTCCAAGCGGGCCGCTCAGAGGCCAGGGTTTCCCACTTGTTGAGGTCCACTCCTAAGGCCTTCAGATCCCTCTTGCGGATGTCCTTGTATCGCAGCTGTGGTCTACCTGTAGGGTGCTTTCCTTGCACGAGTTCTCCATAGAGGAGATCCTTTGGGATCCAGCCATCATCCATTCTCACGACATGACCGAGCCAATGCAGGTGTCTCTGTTTCAGCAGTGCATACATGCTAGGGATTCCAGCATGTTCCAGGACTGTGTTGTTTGGAACTTTGTCCTGCCAGGTGATGCCGAGAATGCGTCGGAGGCAGTGCATGTGGAAAGTGTTCAGTTTCCTCTCCTGTTGTGAACAAAGTGTCCATGACTCACTGCAGTACAGAAGTGTACTCAGGACGCAAGCTCTGTAGACCTGGATCTTGGTATGTTCCGTCAGCTTCTTGTTGGACCAGACTCTCTTTGTGAGTCTGGAAAACGTGGTAGCTGCTTTACCGATGCGTTTGTTTAGCTCGGTATTGAGAGAAAGAGTGTCGGAGATTGTTGAGCCAAGGTACACAAAGTCATGGACAACCTCTATTATATAAATAGAACAATATATAACAGCTTCAAATGTTCACAATAGGAGTCATGTAACCCATTCTACCCTCTCTTAATGGGAGAGTGGCTGTGTTGTGTGCATACATATGGGACAACTTGATCAGTAAGGGGGCACTGAAGACACAAGCAGCTGACCAAGAAAGGACATAGTGTTCAGGGTAGTGAGACATGAAGACAAATGCCTAATTTGGGGGTCTTCCTGTATAACATGCTGATTTTTAGAAACCGGAATCAATGCTGGGATTTTGGGCTTGGCGCCCTACACGAGTGCCTTTATTTTACCACCGACCTTTTGGTCGGCAGTAAAGTGAGTAGCCCCATTGCGGGGCTGCTTACCTTACCTGGGAGAAGGGGATGATCCCCTTCTCCCAAGGTGCCTCCCGCGTTAGGATCCGGCGACAGCCATTCTTGGTGCCGCCAAGGCTGGGCGCCCCGGGCAGCTCAGGATTGGGCTGCCCATCATGTCTAAATCTCAGAAAAGTTAATGGGACAGTTAAGTCATGATTCTTTGATCAGTTCCTTTGATTCCCAAATTATCGTAGCCGGAGGCAACAGCACTCATGTGAAATGGTGGAGTTTTGCCTTTGGGTGCCTGATGACGTCTACAGCAATTGTAAGACGAAGTGTTGTTCTTAATTTATCAAACATTAGTTGTTTCAGAATTTTATGGCCTGTATATCCAGAGTTTTTAACCATGAGTAACTTCCTTTGGATTCATCCTATTGATTTTGCCCTGTATACATGAGTTGGGATTGAAATTTGTTAGGAATAGATTATGGAAGATCACCCAGAAGAGGCAGAGTCAAGAACTGGCCCATGAAAAAACAGGTTAAACCTGATGATTCAGGAGCACGAGAGAAGGTATGAACCTTGGGAAGTCTGGAATAATCCCACCTCTTCCTAACTGAAGTCTGCTGTGCAGTAAGACTTGCATCTTGAGCCACGTTTTTGAGTCTGTGGTACTAGGAATCAGCAGAAAGGGCATGAGAGTGATTTGTTTCCTGAAGCACACAGAAGGAGAGAGGGGGAACAAATACATAATACATTAAATGTGCACAATTTTTGTGAAAGCCTGGAACAGTTTTACATACTGCTAGAAAGAAGCAGACAAAAATTATGTCTGACGTATTTAAGAGCCAGCCCCTCATTCTTTAGCAGGAATTGCATCAAGTCACTTATAGGGTTGTGATATTCCTCTCTCACCACGGTTCCCATGCTACTGATGCTTTTGGTGATAGTTAAAATATGTTGATTGAAAGAAACCTGGGTGGCATTATCAACTAATGGGTTTTAAAAGGAATTTAATTCCCAATAGCCCAATCCAGCGCAACTTCTCCAGCACCGTTGCAGACATACCAATGTGGCAAGTGCTACATTTCTCAGGGCAAATTTCTAGCTGCAATAACCTCCCTGAGGTAAGGGAACATTTGTTCTCATAGCCTGGGGTAAATCTTTGCTGTCCCACTGGGTCTACTAACACATGTGCTAATGATTTCTGCTGCAAGTAAGAGTGGACCCTGGTAGGCGGATTAAGACCAGGAAAGTGGATAGTATATTTGTTGAACTGCTGCTGATACTACCCCTTTCCTGGCCTCGACAATCCCCCATCCCAGTCTCTACCTACTCCTAATATATTGCTCACCCATTGCACCAATTTACTGGCACTGGGTTTCTCTGGAGGATGCTGGCGCATAGCCACAGACTCTTGCCACTTGCAGTGGTGGCCTAGCTGCAAAGAACGGCAGGTTGTGTTTTGTGACTGCCATAAAGCACACTGAACTGCTGGAATGCATGTTCTGGTGGCACAGTAGGTCAACAGTACTGGGACTGTAACCCATTTTTGCCCAGCCCACAGGTGTACACATTTGATCCCTGTTGCATATAAACAACATTGGGCAAAAATGGTTTAGGGCACAAACCTAAACAGGTCTGTTCAGAAGTAAGTCCTATTGTGTTCACTTAGTGTGTGTTCACCTACACACTTATACACTGTATAGTGCAAGTGTAACATGAGCATAGTGGGGCTTACTTCTGAGTAGACATGCATAGAATTGAGCCATTTGTGTGGTGTTATGGTTAGAATATTGAATGAAGGTGGAAAAATTTGGGTCCAAGCACTCATTCAGCCATGAAGTGCACTGGGTGACCTTGAACTGGTCATCACCTCTCATCCTAGTTTACAGGGTTGTTGTGAGGATAAATTGGGTGGGGGGAGGCACCATCTATACTGCCTTGAGTTTCTTGGAGGAAATCTAGAATAGCAATGTAATTAATTAAATAAATGTAATGGGGCATCTTGAATGTAATTCTATCCCCATTAATATGTATCTCATTGGCTTCACAGGATTTTATCATACAATGAGCTAAGTGAAATTCTTCTGCATATTTCCCATTGAAATGTATGGGAGAAGTTCAGGAAGTTCATTCAGGAGATCTGCCCAGTAAGTGGTGTACTTGATGTTCTTCATTTATTGTTGTCGGTTTAGCTCAGTTTAAGATGGTGTGGATAAGGAATTCAAATAAACTCTTGTGTGGCTACTTGGAACTCACTACATGGGAAACTGGAGACTTAATATTACTAAGTAATTATAGTATGTGTTTTCGGAGCACATCAGGGAATCCACGACAAGAGAACACTCTCTATGATTTTGTAGAAATCATATCACCTGGGGCATTTGGTGAGTCGCTGCGAGATAAAGGAAGCTGGACTAGATGGGCCTATGGCCTGATCCAGTGGGGCTGTTCTTATGTTCTTATGTTCTCAGGAGAAAATCAGAGAAGCGTGCCATGTCTGTGCAATGCTAAACTGACCACCTGCTGCCGATAAATTGTTTGAATTTGTTTGTTTGAATAACCCCTGCTAACTGGTTAAGAGGCACTTTTTCAAGTGGGTGCTCCTCTTTTATTTAGCAGGGGGAGAGTAACTGGCCCACCTCACCCCAGCAGTGTCTTTTCTAGTGGCTGTCTGCTGGTGTTCTTTTGCATCTTTTTAGACTGTGAGCCCTATTGGGACAGGGAGCCATTTAGTTATTTGATTTTTCTCTGTAAACCGCTTTGTGAACTTTTGGTTGAAAAACGGTATATAAATACTGTTGTTGTTGTTGTTGAATCTTGTACAGGAATATACAATGAAAATGTGGCACTGCTTTCCTTTTTTTTTTTAAAGTTAATATTCTAGTCCTCTCTTCTTAGAAGGCATGTCAGCTTGAAGTGTGTGAGAATGAAACGAAAACCAAAGTGCGCTTCAACAGGTTGCGTATTTTTTTAAGGAGTGGAACTTTCCCGAACGGTTCTCAGGCTTTGCACTCACCTGTGCCTGCCTCCTTTCCCTCCCTTCCCACACCAAGTGTGAAAAAAAGGCAGCTTGCGTGCAAGGCACTGAGGAGTAAGCAGATGTTGGCAACGTCACTCCTGTGGGTTTCCCTCACTCGGTTATTTGTTTCCATAGTAACTGCCAACCACAACCTGCAAACAGTTACCTAAACTCCATTATGCCTGCCAGCAGAACTCCCACAGAGGGAATCCTTGTTTATATTTCCGTTGCTAGGCAATCCGGTTCGACTGTAATTGGGTTGGGTGTGAACATGTACCTCTGTGTGTGTGTGTGTCCGCGTGCACTCTCAGAAAGAGCAAAGGAATGTCACAAGGAATGGGTGGCTTAAAATTTTTTGTTAAAAACTTTGATTTTTATACTAGTTGCCAAACGTTTTAGCCACTCAAGCCTCTGTGGCTACAATGGTGATTGGGCATAAGCAGAGCTCCCCCCCCCCGCCATGTAGCAGGTTGTTTAACCCTTGATGCACATCGCCTGATCTGCATTGTCAGTTGTGGGACCCACCAAAACATGGATCGTGACCCACTGGTGGGCCCTGGACCCATGGTTTGGGAACGGCTGCACTAACAGAATAAAATAATTGTCAAAGCAACATACCATTGCAGAGGAAATACAGAAAGAAGAATTTGCCATTCATTGCCCTAAAACATCTATTTGTCACGGATTTTCTTCAATCCAGGAGGAGAAAAAAAAATTATCTGTCTATTTTCATGTCCCCAGTAAAAAATAAATGGTGCCAAATTCAGAGCAATATCATCTATAGATCGACTTTTTTTTTATCGTGGAGCAACGCAATATGCAAGCCCAAGCATATTCACAACTTCTCCAGGCAAATCCACCTGTAGTCATCAGCAAGTTGACGCAGCGACTAGCAATTAGTGGCCCCAGACGTGGGAGCCTATCGCTCTTCATCTCTAAAAGATGCATGCAGCCAATTCCATAAGGCTTAGATGCGCATTTCTGGGAAGTCACATCCAGGTGTGCATTGACATGGTGTGTAGCAGGCTGCTTGGAGGAGTATTGGTTTCTGTTGCTGGATTAGGGCAGAAGGGTACAAGGCTAACCAGGTCTACTCAGAAGTAAGTCCTATTTTGTTCAATGGGGCTTAATGTGGTTAGGTCACACTTTCCTGAGAATAAGGCCCATTGAACAAAATAGGACTTACTTCTGAGTAGACCTGGTTAGGCTTGTGCCCTAAGGGCCCAATCCTATCCAACTTTTCAGCACTGGCGCTGTCGTAATGCAGCCCCAAGGTAAGGGAACAAATGTTACCATACCTTGAAGAGGCCTCTGTGACCACCTCCCCACCACAGGATGCAGTGCATGCCCCATAGGCACAGTTGCACCAGCACTGGAAAATTGGATAGGGTTGGGCCCTAAGTCTCTTCCATACACTCATCAAATGAGGAGCAAGTAGCAATGTGTATATTTTGGCCATTTCTGCAGCTGAGGAAAGTGGTATAAAATTAAGTTTTTCTCCCTGACCTGTGCTCTGGCATAATCCATGTATTACTCTACAACAGTGGTTCCCAAACCAGGGGTTGCAACTCACACAGTGTTGTGTGGATGGCCCTGAGTATGATGGGAATCAGCATTCTTTGTAAGTCGTGCAGCTGTGCAGCTGGAATTGAAACCCTGCGCAGCTTCCTTCTCAGTGCTCCAGAGTTTGGAGATGACCATGATATCATCACTGAGCATTCCTGAGCATTTCTTAAATTGTCATTATTACCAAGTACCAACTCCGTGGATTGCCAGATTGAGAGAAAAACGGTTCTTAAGGTTGCAGTCAAAGACATTGGAAAACACTGCCCTACAATACAGGGATTGGTCATTCTTTTATGTTTCAGCCCTCCTCCTTTGGTGTATATCCCCCTATGGTTGTATTAAAATGTGAAGTAACTTAGGGCCCAATCCTATCCAATTTTTCAGTGCCAGTGCAGCCGTGCCAATGGGGTGTGCACTGCATCCTGTGGTGGGGAGGCAGTCACAGAGCCTTCCTTAAAATATGGGAACATTTGTTTCATTACCTTGGGGCTGCAGTGTGGCTACACTGGAGCTGGACAATTGGATAGGATTGGGCCCTTAGTGGTGCCCTATCTAGCCCTAGTGGTGATGCTGAGCCCCAGTGCCAGCACTGGTTGCTGTAAAGCACCTGAACCAGCACTTTGAGGAACTGGCCCAGGATGGGGGTGGGTGGGACCTGCGGAACCCTGTCTGCCGGATCTTATCCTCCCTGTTGGGATGCAAAGCCTGACACAGTGATTCTCTAGTTTCAGCAAAATAGCCAGTGCAGACCTGAGGAACCCAATTGCAAGGCCTGGGGTTCCCTCCAAGGAGACTTCCAGCAGCTTCCCAGCCCCTGCAGGATACAGCAGTCACCATTTTTGTGCTGCTGTTCTTCCAGGCTCCAGGAAACTTAGGAGTGGGCTGCCCGATCCTATGTAAAATGAACGGAGGGGAATAAAGCACTACATAAGCAAAGTTCTTGAAAGATGTAATTGACCACAACACCGTGAAAACTCTCATTCAACAACACAATAGCACCTTTGAGCCCAATCTTATTCTTCCCATCCATTGCAGCCACGCCAAACTGGCGAATGCTGCATTTGGGGGGGGGGGCATCAAGAGGCCATCAAGAGGCCATCTGGAAAGGAGATTTTAAATTCCATTACCCCCGCATAAGCCCCCCCCTCAATGAGTCTCCTTGGATCTGTGCTAGCAAGTTTGCCAGTGAAGAAAAGATGGAGCTGTCAGTTTTGGTGCAGCTGTTTATATAGATAAGGAGGTGTTTCTATTCTGTATTTTTTAAATCCTTTGCCTCAGATTTTGAGTTGAAAGAAGAATGTAAGTAGGCATGGGCAACTTGATTCCATAGGAATTAACACTGGGGAACATTTCAGATCTTAAATGCCATCCTTGCTGGTTGTACGGATGTACTGCAAACATTAAGAGGTAATACTATTTCACATTTTTGCATTCAGTTTAAGTTATTTTCAGCATTTGTCATTAACATAACATAAGAACATAAGAACAGCCCCACTGGATCAGGCCATAGGCCCATCTAGTCCAGCTTCCTGTATCTCACAGCGGCCCACCAAATGCCCCAGGGAGCACACCAGATAACAAGAGACCTCATCCTGGTGCTCTCCCCTACATCTGGCATTCTGACTTAACCCATTCCTAAAATCAGGAGGTTGCGCATACACATCATGGCTTGTACCCCATAATGGATTTTTCCTCCAGAAACTCGTCCAATCCCCTTTTAAAGGCGTCTAGGCTAGACGCCAGCACCACATCCTGTGGCAAGGAGTTCCACAGACCGACCACGCGCTGAGTAAAGAAATATTTTCTTTTGTCTGTCCTAACCCGCCCAACACTCAATTTTAGTGGATGTCCCCTGGTTCTGGTATTATGTGAGAGTGTAAAGAGCATCTCCCTATCCACTCTGTCCATCCCCTGCATAATTTTGTATGTCTCAATCATGTCCCCCCTCAAGCGTCTCTTTTCTAGGCTGAAGAGGCCCAAACGCCGTAGCCTTTCCTCATAAGGAAGGTGCCCCAGCCCCGTAATCATCTTAGTCGCTCTCTTGGAGGGTTAATCACTGCATAGGATTGAACAGATGGATGTAGATATTCATTCCATAGCATTTCTTACTTCTTTCCAAAAAGTCTTTTGACATATCCACCATGTGTGGAAGTATGTACCAGTCTCTCAAAGACCTTTCCAACAATGGTAGCTCATCTCAAGGTATTTTTCCCCAACTATGATACTTGCCGTTAGGCACAGTAGAAAACATAGCCCTCATTCTCAAATAGCTTGATTTGTTTCTAGTGTCACAATTTTTTGTGACACCAGAATGGCATCATGTTCATATTGGGACCCCTGATTTGCTTGCAATTGCACAAGGAAGCAGAAAAAACTCATTCGTGGGAGTAAAATCGCACCAGAGCAGCATCAAAAGGACAATGTTGCAACAGGGCATGTAAGTACACAAGCATTCTCAGGGTTCATTGCATAATATATTTCAGGGGGTCTAATAGTGCTATTTGGCTCCTAGAATTGAGGAATTTGACATGAGCACAGTGTTTGTTGCCACCTGTAAACACTGTGCTTGCGGACAGCAGGGGGGTAGGGCATCAGGTTCTTGGCAGCACAGAGGTAGGGCTTTCCAGCCTGCTGTTATCGTCACCTTTCTTCTACACGAATTGGAAACATTTGAAGCTAGCATGGAAAGTTGAAAGTGTTCCCAAAGATATATGTGTTCTAATGTGCGGTGCCCCTCCCCACTGAGGAACACTAACTTATCGACTTTCATATAGCTTTCCATGACATTTGTATTGTTTTTCATTTGCCATGAATAGAACTTTTCAAATTCACCCCCAAGTCCATTTACGACCAAAGAATGTGCACTGTCCAGGCCCCATGATGCGGAAACGGATACATATGAACTGACTTGGAGACATCATATCTGAGACAATATGCGGGGGGTGGGAGGGAAGGAAAGGTATGGAAAACTTTCGACTGCTGTCAGATTGTTTTAGGTATACCACTATAGGTCTGCCTTATCACCTATTGAAGTTTTACAGCACAGGCCAGCTTTTGAAGGGTTTGGATATGCTCAAGTGGGATTTGCGACTGGATCCTTCTTTCTTTTGACAGCTGACCCCAAAACCACATTAAAATCTGCTTTTGAAAGTTCTGCCTTCAAAGATGGCTTGCCATGTGGCACGGGGGACTTGCCCATTCTGAAACACAAGCTGAAAATTTCCTTCGTCACCTGGAATGAGCTGCATGATCCATAACACTGACTTTTTAAAAAATTTAGGAAGTGGTTTTCATGATACTAGTTACCAGTTCTGGTACTGAGAAAAACCCAGTACACTCCGAGACATTATAACTGACAGAGCATATACATTTTCATCCCCTACAGTCAATACTGTGTTACCAAGCTTTAAGTATTTCTTCCAAATGAGGCCTGAGATTGAAATTGGAAGAATTAATGACCAAATTTATGACTGATAAAGCTGCAGAAAAGATAAATCAACACCACGTACAACTATGGTTGCATTTGGTCGGGGGGGGGGGGTGCACACGACACACTATCAGATTTCCCTTCCCCCAAAGCGACACTGCTGATCTAGGCAATGGAAGTTAATTTGAAAGGCTGAATTTTCCTCCACAGTGCTTAGTTCTGACAGAGGACATAAACAATCCCTGCTGTGAATTCTATGAAAATCTATCACATAGAGTTCAACGCTGTATATATCCTTTGTAGGAGGCAGCACCTGCTATTATTATTTATGGATATGCAGGCATATTAATATTTGCTTTATTATTTCAGTACATCCTAGGGAGAGATGGATTAACTCCTAAATGCTTGGCACAGCTAGACAGGATGAGGTTTTATGCAGAATGATACAACTGAACAATTAACTTTGGTTCTAGGGCCTTTTTCTGTAGAGCAGGGATCAAAAGAATTTGTTTATTTGTTCTACCTGTATATGTTGCTTGCTGGCCAATCAGGACCTCAAAGCAGTGATAAAAAAAAAGGACAACAGTGATAAAAAAAAGACATATGTTTTTTTAAACAACAATATAAAACCTTAAAGAAACCATCCAGTGTCCCAGCAATAATAATGTTTCGAGATTATGTATAGCTTTCATAAGTTCAAAATACTTATGAACTTAAGAAGTTCAAAATACTTCTCAATTATTTTACAACTGTTACCCTGCACATGCCTGATCTCATCTGATCTCGGAAGCTAAGCAGGGTCAGGCCTGGTTAGTACTTGGATGGGAGACCGCCTGGGAATACCGGGTGCTGTAGGCTTATACCATAGTCTTTCGAGACTGAAGGTTGCCAACCATGCATTTTACAACAACCCTGTAAGGTAGTTTTGTGTAATCCACATGGAGGAGTACTTTGAACCCACTGGGAGATGGCTTAAAAGAGAGGTTAGACACCAAAGCCATCTATCAAGTTCATGACGGAGGCAACATTTGAATGGAGAACTATTCACAATTCAGAGCCCAATCCTGGGCTCGACGTGCCGGCTTACTGCCGGCATGCACTGCCATAAGGCATGTTTGCGAGGCTTACCGCTGGACGAGTGCAGTGGACAACCCTGATAACTGGGCAAAGAGAAACCTTTTAAAATGGTGTCCTCTTGTATTTAGGGGAAAACCCTCTTCACCCCAGCATGGCGTCTTTACCAGTAGCTTTTGTTGGCATCTCTTCTAATTTTTTTTTTTATAATGGTAAACTTTGGTATCAGGGAACCATTTCTTGATTTATTTCAATGTAAACTGCATTGTTAACTACTATGTTGAAAAGTGGCCTGTGTGTGTAACCTCCCTGATGGACTGAGACAAAGATTTACCAAAGTCAAGGTCAATAAGAACATAAGAACAGCCCCACTGGATCAGGCCATAGGCCAGCTTCCTGTATCTCACAGCAGCCCACCAAATGCCCCAGGGAGCGCACCAGATAACAAGAGACCTGCATCCTGGTGCCCTCCCAATGTTGTGTATACTCTTGACTCTCACTGACCTCCTTTACTTCATGCATGGAAATGTGTAACTTCTTAACAAAGAAATAGTACAACATTATTGTCAATTGTTTCAATCCTATACACACTTTCCTGGGAGTAAGTCCAATTGGACACAATGGGACTACTTCAGAGTAGACATGCCTAGGCTTGCACTGAAGCAGTCATTTCATACAGCACCATTTATAGTCAAGCTATTAAGAATGAAATAACATACAAATAAAATATGTTTTGAAGCCAAAGGAAATGCCATATGTTTACAATTAACACTTCAGGAATTTTTTTTTTGGAACTGATGGCATGACCTAACACTTCTGGGCCCTTGCACTGATTAACATGATGAGAGTGCAAGTTGAAGCAGAGATTCTTGAATTAGAGCACCTAATTGCCACCCATGGCTTCTTACATTCCATGTTTTAATGCATAGAAGTCCCTGGAAAGCTTGCAGAAATATTTCCACATCCACTGGCACTGAGGTCAAATCTGGAAAATGAAATGTATAAATAACTGACATCAGCAAAAAAAAATGCAACCGGATTGGGCCTATATGTGTCAGAGATTTCGAGAGCAATGCAGGATGTAGCTTGTATGTCTTGGGTCTCATGTGATTTATTCAGGAAAGGCAAAGGGAAACACTGACAGCAGCATTGGATCCATGTGCAAATGTACCTGAAAGAACCTGATGAAACTTGTTGTTCTGAATAATATTGAACACAGATGTATTATTCATCCGCTGGTAAAATGCTGCTTGTCATGATGGGTGGGATGGGAGTGCTTCTGTACTATGAAGATAACTGAGGTTTGCAGTGCATCTCTGTGCGCCTGGCACATCACAATACATGGTACATGTGTTCCTGTGGGACTCCTTTAAGTAAAGACCAAGATATCCAGTAACCCTGGGAAATGGAGAGGTTTTGCAATAGTAGCTTGGACACACAGGTTCCCTTGTCTTAGTGGAAGACCTCTTCCACTCATAGAAGGGGACTTCCAAGGAGATTTGCATGAGAGGGGTGCGCAGATAACTAGAATGCCAGATGAAGGGGAATGGCAGCAAGATGCAAGTATCTTGTCTTGTGTGCTCCCTGAAGCATCTGGTGGGCTGCTGCAAGATACAGGAAGCCGAACTAGATGGGCCCTGGGCCTGATCCAGCAGCTCTCTTCTTAGGTTCTTACATTCTTAGAGAAGTTCCACCACCCTCCCTATCCAGAGGAGTTCCTCTGCTTGCACGAGCTCTTTCTTGAAATCTTTTTATTATCCAGTATCTATTCTACTGCCCACATCTTTCCTACTTGCCATGCGTTTCACCCTGTCATAGAACTTGTGATACAGTTTATTCAGCAGGATTCTTTCACTAGCACTTGTGCAAGAGTTCAGAGAATAGCACTAAAAGTGCAATCCTATACATGTTTACTCAGAAGTAAGTCCCAGTGTGTTTGGTGGGGCAGACTCTCAGGTATAAGATGGCAGCTCACATCATATTCTCATTTTGTTCTCTGTTTGGGGGGGAGGGCTGAAACTGTTGCCTCCACGAGAAACACTCACTTTTCCCCACTGCAATGTGTGGCAGATAGTCACTTATAAATCTATGTTCCCTCTTGGCCCCATTTTTTTCTAATCTTTGTTTGGTAATCGCCTTTTGGGGATGCCTGGTTAACGTTTTGCCTGTGCAAATTACTAAGGGCATTCATTGTTAAGGTTTACATTTCCTCTGCAGTATCTCCGAATTCTGAGGGGTGGTGGGTGGTACTATATATCTTGACTTTGAGGCACAGGTGCAAAAACAGCTGTGGGGTCCCATACTTGGACTGTCCTCCCCAGAGAGCTCAGTTTGTACCAATTCTGATATCTTTCCAAGGCCAGAATGAAGAATGTTCCATTTGTGCAGGCATTCTGGCATGTTGCGTAGCTGGTTTCAGTTGTTGTGTTGTGGTTTGGTTTGGTTTGGCTGGTTTTGGTTGACTGAAGTGGCTGTCCGTCTCTCTTTCACTCTCTTTCTAGTGCAGAGGTGACAGCCTTTGTTACGGTAATGTTTAGTGTTTTAATTTTAAAATTAAAATGAATTAATTTTAATTTTACGATGTTGCTGAGGCCCTGGGAGATTATGCTGAAGGACAGCTAATAACTGCGCTAAATTAAGAATAAATGCATAAGCACTCAGGTGCCAAGCCATGCACAGCCTGCAGAAGCTGTTTGGAACCAATGATAACATATCATAGGGCAATAATGTTTTTGTAGTATATATTTAACCAAGAGGGCACACACCCTCTTTCCTTTTAAATTAATGGAGGACAGGTTGTTTTGGAATAAGCAGATAGAGATCAGAGCCTTCAGGAGAATGTAACACTGTTTGTTGGAGGAGGGGGTAGGTTCAGGCAGTGATCCTTGAGTGAGAAGGCGGCTATGGAAGCATGTCCCTATTTTCAACTGCCAAATGTTAGAGAATGAGTGGAAGAGACGAGGACACTTGTAAACTATTCAGGTAGTGCAAAGCATGCTCCATGCTCCTTCTAGATCCTAGTCTCCTGAACCAATGTTCTATCTGCATAGCCCTTCCTGAATCATGACAGCTAGAGCGTGTTTCTCAAAAAAAAAGCTAGAGCATGGTGGAATCCGAAGAAGTAACTTTTTTGGATTCATGGATATTAAGGCCAGTTCTCATAAACGAAAGAGCCTTTTTCAGGGGTTCATAGCCCATGGATAATGTACCCTGCATGATCTTCTGCATGGAAGCCCCATACTGATAGTACACTCTTACCCCCCCTCCCCGATTTGGAGAGCTTGTCTGAAGAGATAAATGCTGTATTCCATGAGATATCCTTCCTATGATTAGGGACACTGGGGGCCTCAGCATTCATAATGGCAGGCAGCCATCTCACCGTAGAGTGTATAGTTAGTCTCTCTAAACGTATGCTGTAAGTATAGTGAGTGAGGGGCCCAGATTGCAGCACACGTCAGCATGAGTTTGGAGACTGGACATTTGCAGCTGTGGATCTGGGTATAAAGTTCCAATGGCAGTAGAGCCAGGGATGGCCCAATAAGATCAGCCACTGTGCATGCATTCCCCCCCCCCCCAAAAAAAAAATATCAGAAAGAAAAATACAGACTCTGTCCTTGCTCCTTCCTGAACGATCAACAAAGCAGAAATTGCAGGACATGCTAGGGAGCTGCCATCATGTCCCACACTTCCTGTTTTATTTAAAAAGGATACAAGGAAGGAGCAAGGTGAGTGAACAGGGAAATGAACTGCTGCTGACAATGAGATTTTTTTCAGATTTAAAGGGATTATGTAAAGAAGGAATAATGTGAAAGAGTAGGTGATGCTGCTCCATCTGTTGTTGGCAACCTTCAGTCTCGAAAGACTCTGGTATCGCGCTCTGAATGGTGGTTCTGGAACATCTAGTGTGGCTGAAAAGGCCAATTCGGGAGTGACAATCCCTTCCACACTGGGAGCAAGTGCAGTCTGTCCCTGGTCTGTCTCCCTGGCTATGGGCCTTCCTTCTTTGCCTCAGTCTGTTGGCCAAGTGTCTCTTCACATAACACCAGAACCAGGGGACATCCACTAAAATTGAGTGTTGGGCAGGTTAGGACAGACAAAAGAAAATATTTCTTTACTCAGCATGTGGTTGGTCTGTGGAACTCCTTGCCACAGGATGTGGTGCTGGCGTCTAGCCTGGACGCCTTTAAAAGGGGATTGGACAAGTTTCTGGAGGAAAAATCCATTATGGGGTACAAGCCATGATGTGTATGCGCAACCTCCTGATTTTAGAAATGGGCTACGTCAGAATGCCAGATGCAAGGGAGGGCACCAGGATGAGGTCTCTTGTTATCTGGTGTGCTCCCTGGGGCATTTGGTGGGCCGCTGTGAGATACAGGAAGCTGGACTAGATGGGCCTATGGCCTGATCCAGTGGGGCTGTTCTTATGTTCTTAAACTGGGAAAGGCCATGCTGCACAGCCTGCCTCCAAGCGGGCCGCTCAGAGGCCAGGGTTTCCCACTTGTTGAGGTCCACTCCTAAGGCCTTCAGATCCCTCTTGCAGATGTCCTTGTATCACAGCTGTGGTCTACCTGTAGGGCGCTTTCTTTGCACGAGTTCTCCATAGAGGAGATCCTTTCATCTGCTCCATCCTTTCAGCCTACTCCATCTATGGCAGGCTGAAGGGACGTGGTGGCAGCAGCCTGAGAGTGAAGGTGCACCTGCTGCCCACCTACCACTTGCACCACCACATCATCTTCTTCATAGACAGTTGGCCCTGGTTCACATCTCTGAATACCAAAAATGGTAGTCAATTTGAGGTTTGTTGATCTCCAGGGGTGTGAGGAGAGGTGAGAACATTTTTTTTTTTTATAAATTAAGAATGACTGCCGAAAACAAAACAATAGAAATAAAACATATGGGAACTGTGTTTTCCTGATTTCTGTTGATTTGAAGGATTGGACGTGAAGTCAGAAATACAGAAAAAGTTCTTTGAAGATCTGTGAAATCTGGGATGACTCTGTATGAATTTTTATTGAAACAAGAGAGGAGAGAATGCTGGGAGGGATCTGTGGTTTCAGTGGCATCATCAAAGTGACACGCATTTGACTTGTAAAGCTTTACAATGGAATGATTTCATGTGATCAAAGCCCAACCTCAAAAGGCCAGTAAAGCAGTTTAATTATGTGTGTCCCATTAAGAACCATTTACGTATAGTCCTTTGGGTGGGGTTTTGGAACAGGCGGAAATGATGTTGTCTACGAACTGCAGGCAATTGAAAGGGCTAGCCACCAGATTTGAATATTTATCGGAGCTCTGAAGCCAAATCTGATGACTCATGGAACCCAAAGGGCACACTCATCTGATAATTCTTGCCAAGTTAATAATTATTTTCCTTCTGTAAAAGTATCGCTTGAAACTGAAAGGCATTGATGATGATCTGTCTCGTTCTAGATGGCATTTTTGGTTACTGTCATTGCAATAAAAACAAGCACTTCCATTTTTTTTTTTGGCCTGACAATTAAATTAATCCATTGCATAAGTATTTGAACCATTTTCTACAAAAACATTCTTTACATATTTTAAGTGAGCAGCTGTACGACAAACTAATGAAAAGGCTGCATATGTCGGAAATTTGGGTCTCTGGTTCAAATTTCAAACTTAACTTTCAGAGCAGGCAGGGATCTGTATCCTGTAACAACCATGTTCAGGGATTCTAAAATGCAGGAATTTGCATGCAAAGCCATAATAAAGCCACCATATGGTTCCCTACCACCACAACATTTATTTGCATACTTAGAGGTTTGAAGGTTATTAAGGAAAGAAAACCCAACATAAAGATCTGGTTTTCAATGTTGAAGGATACTCACAGTAACTGACCTGCCCCCATTGTGCTCTGGGGCAGGTCCGTGACATGCCGACTCCCCGACATGCCACTCCCCCTCCATAATGCTGCCGTCCCGCTCCCTGGTTTACTTACCGAGCCCCACAGAGCCTCCTGGGGCTCCCAGCACAACTCAAAAAGCCTTCTGAAGCTTCTTGCGCAGAAGCCTATGCTTGAAACTATGCTTCCAGTTTCCTGACAAAACCGGAGGTATTGCTTAAGACCTCACAGCAAGCCTCAGGAGACTTTCCGCACCCTGCCGAGCACCAGGTGGAACTTTGCCTGCCATTGGAATGACTCGGATGGGCAGGTGGAGCAGCAGCAATAGGCAGAGGCAGTAGCGGTGGGGGTGTGGCAAGCATGGCGCTCGGGGCTTTTGCTCCCCCTACCCCTGCCCCGGGTCCACTACTGGATAGTCAAAAGCTTAGTAAAACTTTTTATTCAGTTGTCAAGTTGGGCAGTCCAATTCTATGGTTCCTGGCTCCTGGGGGAACAGAGGTGCCGAAACGAAAACCCTCGTATTCCACAGGTGCTGGGATGCTGCTGGAGGTCTCCTCAGGACTCTCATCCCCTTCCCTCAAGGAAAGCCCCAGGCCCTGCAATGGGGCTTCTCATATCTGCCTGTGCTGTTTTGCTGGCCCAGACTTGAGAACCTCCATGTCAAAGTTTTCAACCCGACATGGAGGATAGGATCCAGTGGAGGAGGCCTCCGCTGATTCCACCCCCTCCTGGGCAGGTTCCTTTCCCCACCCTGTCCTCCTCCACCCTCCTCTGCCACAGAATGCCTCCCTCCACCCCAAAAACCCACACCACGGCCCAGCAGTGCAACTTACCTTTGGGTGCTCCTGCAGCATCTCCACTGGGTGCTAAGGCCCAGCGCCAGGAGCCCCTCCCTCCCTGGGTGCCTTATGGCACGTTTGCAACACCCAGCACTGGAGCTGGAACTCAATGCCAGTGCTCAGATAGAATAGGATTGGGCCCTTTGGGTGCAATCCTATGCCTACTTACCTGGGAGTAAGCACCATTGAACAGAATGGGACTTACGTCTGACTAGACATGCATAGGATTGGGTTGTAAATAGGGCCTTGCTTATTGACCAGAGCAGAGCACTGGTGGCAAAGGAGAGAAATTCCCTGAGACTGGCAGTTGGCAGTCTTAAGACTCCAGCACCCCACAGTTATCACAGTCAGGTTCCCTCAGAGATACCTGTCAAGTAAGGATCATCATGTTTGTCTCAAATTTTTATAGAATCATAGAATCACAGAGTTGGAAGGGACCTATAAGGTCATTTGGATGGAGGTGGAGTTCAGTGGTAAGATTATCTTGTCTGTTCTACTTATTGTGAAACATCCCCTTGAAAATTCTACTAGTCTTCCCATGACTAAGTTGCTAATCTCCACTGCATTTTTTCTTCATTCGCACTGCAGTGGTTGTTGAGTGCTGTGAAAATGCTGGTAGATTTGCCCTGATAAAAAAAACAAGTGCAACGTCTTCAGTTGATTTGATCTCTTTTGCATCTTCCTAAAAAGTCTTTCTGTGTATTCATCAATTTATGCCTGCTGTGTTTTTTTAAAAACTCATCTTGAGTTTGATGTTTAATATACAGTGAAGTGTTTCAGCAGCACTCTCCTGCAGGAATAAATTATGTCCATGTTTGGATTGCTTAGCTTTTAATTTTAAGTTTTATGAAATTGCCATCAGCGCTTCTCTTTTCTGTTTTGACTGCACGCTAATGTCTGTCGGATAAATGTCTTGCATCATGAAGTGGGTAGAAATGGTTGTTGCTTAACCTGTATATAACCTATATAATATATTGTGGTTTGAGGAAGTGAACTAGTCTTTTGAACTAAGTTTGTTTGCAACCAGATAAGGAGAATTAAGGGAAAGCACTGAGCCTCGTCCCTCACAGTTCCCAGATACAGAGTATCGAAAGTGAAAATCTATTTAGTGAAAAGAAACTCTGTTTTGCCCATCCCTCTTCACATCAATTTCCAAACAGAAAACTGTACACCCATGATGAATTGCTCCTTTAATTGTTATGTCACTCTGAGAGCAATTCTATCATAGCTGGAATTTTACCATACTAATACCATACTAATACCATTGGTGCACTTAATGCCAGAGAGTCTGATGGGTAAGAAAATCTTCTGGAGATTATAATATTTTTTTAAGTCCACATGAATCACATACAGACAGTGCCATTTGAACTGCCGTGGATTTGAGCCACAAAGCATTTTGGAAAGTATGCATTTTACGATCTGGAGAGGCGAGATTTTAGAATGCTGGGCAAATTGAAAGCTTTATGAGATGTACGGGGAGAAATTCATGCTAAAGAGGGAGGATTGTTAAGTGATAAGTACCCCATGGGCTAGTGGATTGTACAAGAGGACTCACGTAGCATGCACAGTTTCCAACACACTTTAACCCTTTGCCAGAAAAGGTCTCAATTATCCCATTCAGTTTTAGATTTTCTACTTCTGATTTTTTTCAGTTTGTCCCTTGTAGCAAAGGCTGGGGAAAAATATGTATAGTACTGTCTGAATGGGCAAGTGTTTCAGGTGCAGGCTTCCAGAAATAGGCTTCCAGAAGTAGGCTTCCTCAGAATACCAGATGTAATTAGTCTGTGGAACTCCTTGCTACAGAATGTGGCGATGGTGTCTAGATGCCTTTAAAAGGGGATTGGACAGATTTCTGAAGGAAAAGTCCATCACATTTTTCAAGCCTTGATGGGTATGTGCAACCTCCTGGTTTGAGAAGTAGACTGCCTTGGAAGGCCAGGTGCAAGGGAGTGGCACCAGGATGCAAGTGTCTTGTTGTCTTGTGTACTTCTGGAGACATCTGGTGGTCCACCGTGAGATACAGAAAGCTGGACTAGATGGGCCTTGGGCCTGATCCAGCAGGGCTGTTCTTATGTTAGTACAGTCACTGCCCTGTATCTGTGGGGGATACATTCCTGCTGCTATCATGGATACGCCAAATCACAGACAGCAGGGAACTTACTTACGGCTGCTCTGCACAAACCTTCCACACCTGCTTGTTAGCACTAACCCTCCAAATGGCTTCCTATTTACACCTGCTTCTTAGCACTAACAAGCAGGCACAAAGAAAAAAAAACCAGTTTGTAGGGCAAGTGCTAATGTGCAGGCTCAGAGAGGAAGCCATTTGGAGGGCTGCAAATGGGCAAACTGAAACAGATGAGATGAGCACGATGGGGGAAATTTGTGAACTGTGGATACCTGAAACCACAAAAACCAAGTCCACAGATAACGGGGCTGTATTTGCCTAACACAAATCACAGTTCCCTCTGTGAGACTTCCTGCTGCAGCAGTGAGCTCTGATCACCGATCGGCGCTCACTTCCAGTTTGCAAGTAGAGCTCTGATCTTTGAATGTGAAGATGGGATGCTTTCAAACCCCTCCATGCATGCTGACCTATATTTTAGGTTTCATTATGTATAGACATACAGGATTGCTTCAGACATTCAAGATTTAAAAGGGTTAAAAATTAGCATGATTTAGAATATTCATAGCTCAGTTGTAGAAAATGTAGTTTACACAGAGAAGGTTTCAGATTCAATCCCATTCATCTCTTCTTAAGCCATTTCTGCCCAACATTGCATATATGCAACAGGGATCAAATGTGCACACCTGTGGGCTGGGCAGAAATGGGTTAATAAGATTTCAGCAGAACTGGGAAAGCACCTTGGCCTAAGAACATGGAAAGATGTTCCAGTCAGAGCAGGCCTCGGTCATTGTGACACACTAGGCATACCTTTTTAGGATTAATGCACAGTGACTACAATGGGATTTACCTATGAGTAAATGCATTCTGAGATTCATTGGATTGTATTGTCAGCATCATGCTTTCCCCTTCAAAGGCACAGTGCTATCTCTTTAATCAGGATAATGTAGAACTGAATCATTATTGCACAATGCTTTCACAGTTTCATTTGCTGACAATCAATTTATTCATCTAGTCGTTGGCTTTCACTCCTAGCTAGGCCTCAAGTGACAACATTCGTAGACATGTGTATCTATCTACAACATTTTCAAATTCCCTTGTAACTGTTCTGTACATTAATACATATACATCTTGGATAAAGTAATTGTAGAGCCAATTTGGGAAAATGTAATCACCTTTTTTTAAAAAAAGAACAAAAATACTATTTTTCCAATAAAAAAAATCTGGTACTTGGGAAAATACATGAATATATGTTATGCAGTATTATCCTTTATTGTTTACACACTCTCCTCAATCATATAAATACCCTCAGAGTTCAAAAATGTTTAATCCTCAGGGTTCAAAAATGTTGGGAAATTTCAAAGAAGTTTTAATTTTGCTTAAATTGCATTATGTTTTGCTGCTTTCCCCCTTTTCACTTTCCCCCTTGGGATGGGTGGGTTATAAATAAACACCATTTTCTTAATTATAGGAATACTTAATATACAGTTCATTCACACAACTTTGAGGGCATTGGAAAATATGATGATGAGGATGATGATGATGATGATGTTACAAATTTCAAGTCCGTCTCCCCATCCTATTCCAGGGAAGAGTCTACTTAAAAAAAACAACTCCCCCTCAAAATACAAATTGGTACTGTGTCTTATAAGTTTTTAACTATAGGTCCACAAAAGCAGATAAACCAAATAGCTGTCCAGCCCTCCTCAGCTGCATCACCAAAGACTTCGTGAGTTCTTAAGGTCTGATGCCATCCAGCAAAAAGTGAGTGGATCTCTCCCAAGGAGATGCACATTAGTCACAATGTCCAAGCCCCATTCCATCACTTTCTGTGGAATGTGGTTGTGACGTAACATTCATTGTGAGATGGATTTTTTTTATCTTTTGTCCTCACAAAAGCCAGAAAGAATGCAAAACACCATTGCAAAGACAAGTAACTTGATAAAACATGACAATATCTATATCTATTCTATTTCTCAGAGCCAAGCTATGCATTACATTGTGTAAAATGTTGGACTTTGCATGTTTGGTTTCTTTCTCCTTCCTACCTCTGGGGCGGGGGGTGGGGGGGCAGATCAGGATCAAGATGATGATAGAAAAAACAAAGATTAAACTTTTGACCAATCTGGCCCAAACCTCTTCCAGCTGCTATTTGTTGTGGGAACCAGCTGCTGTTGGCACATTCTTTGCTTTCTCTTCTTCTAGGAAGGGGGGAGCCAAGGACTTTGTTCTTCCCTACAATAAAAAGTGAGTTGCCACTGGTAGATGAGCAAGCAGCCATTATGGCTGCCTCCCTTCCCAAAGCACAGGCCAAGGCAAGGGATGGATGAGCCTTCAACTGTGGGTGTCTGTACTGGCATTAAAAAATGTTGGCCACTACAGGCTTCAGGAAACTTCCATGTACATGTACATATAGTACTTCACTAAGAAGTCCATATGTGAAGAAGTCTAGATATTTGTTTTGCCACAAAGACATGCGCTGGGTGGACAATCGTCTCTGTGCAGGAAATATATAACAGAAGAAGTGGCCATGAGATGTCAAGCTACAATGGTCAAAGTAATTGAACTTTGAAGGTATGTGTAAGTCATATACATCTTGTGTCCTGGTGGGAGGGGTAGGGGCAGTCTTGGAGGTCTCATCCAGGTAAGGAAACATTTATTCCCTTTTGAGGGGGTAAGCACCTGATGCCAGAATAGGTCTACCTGGTCTTGAGATGGTGATTTTGCTGGCAAACCAAGTGGGCCTGGGAAGGCAGATTGAGGCCTAAAAGGGGGGTGGAATATTAGCAGTGCTGCCACGCCAATACTACTTCCTTCGAGCCCTAAGTCTGCCCCCATTCCTTCTCAACTTCTCACAGTTCCATCCCTCCCTGTCTTCCTCTCGTCCCCTTGCGCTGACTTAGCTGCACCGGAGGACATGCAGGATCTGCCCGAGGGCCACGGCCACTACTCATTGCTTGTGGTGGTGGTTCTGTTGTTCCAGACGGTATTGGTTTATGGCAACCAAAAAAGAGCGTTATGCCACAGGAATGCTAGTTCCAGCTGCATAAGTTCCATTTAGAACTGGGCTATTGTTGACTCAGTCCTAAGACTTGCTGCATCATGATATGAATGCTTAGCTTCGGGCAAATATTATCCCATCACAGCATTACAATACATGATTTTTTTCCTGGCCTTTTTACCATTTTTTAACATCTCTTAATATTTTTTAACGTCTGTTCACAGGCCTGATCATTTTCTAAATTGCTGCCCTATGCTCTTCCTGACTAGTTTTATCTGACTACTGTTTTTATGATATTTTTTTTATCTGCTTTTAAATGATGTTTTTAACTGTTTTAACCTTTGTTTTGTAAGCTGCCTTGAGTCCCTTTGGGGAGAAAGGTGGGGTAGAAATAAAGTATAATAATAATAATAATAATAATAATAATAATAATAATAATAATAATAATAATAATAATAATAATAATAATAATAATAATAATTTTTTGCTTGAATGCAATATACTACATTACTTACTGTAGCTAGAAGACTTATATTAAAACATTGGAAGGCTGTGCCCTCCTGTTAGAACTCAATGGGTAACATTTTTAATGTTATCAATGTTTGAATGAATGGCTTATAGTCTAAAAATGGCTTCCAAATGTCCACAAATATGTCCATTCGTAATTGTTGTCTATAAGTTTATATATATATAGTGTGTGTGTGTGTGTATAAATAAAACTAGTACATATAACTTTATAGTATAGTCTTCCTCCTTTTTTCTTTTTTATCTATCTATCTATCTATCTATCTATCTATCTATCTATCTATCTATCTATCTATCTATCTATCTATCTATCTATCTATCTATCTATCTATCAGTGGTTTCCAAACTCCTACAGGCGAGTTGAGAACCAGGTCAGTGTTTGTATGGACAGGGAGGGGGGCAGCGATAGCACTGCAGAGATCACCTGCCAAGGGGCTTTTTTGCATACCTGACTGGCAGGTAAACAAGCTACAGTGGAGATCAGAGGGGGTTGTGAGACTCCAGGACCCTGCAGGAGGCCAGCCCCCCACACCCCATAAGTAAAAAAGCCCTTTGGTAGCAGCAGTGCTGAGATCTCTGCAGCACTGCTTCTGCCATCTGAGCAGGGCCATTCTCTTAAGAGGGATTGCCCTGCTTCCAGTTCCCCTTGTGCATTGCAACCCACCAGTTTGGGAACCAATGATCCATCTATCTATTGAGCGAGAGTGCGAGTGCGGGAGAGAGAGAGAGAGAGAGAGAGAGAGAGTCCCAAGACTGCCAAACCGACTACAGGTTTTAGTGTAGGTGCTGAAAACCTGTGCTTAAAAGTGGGTGTTTCTTGGAGAAAACAGATAGGTTAATGGACTGAAATGTCAAGCAAGTTGCACATTAGAAAAATAAACACCTGGCAACAGACTGCTGAATATGAGTATGTCACAGCTTTTCAATGTACAGTTGGCCGCGCTCTGTTCATTTCACAGCTGTTAGGAGGGATAATTAAAAGCAGCAGGTTACCATGGTGTTTAATTGACTGCTGCTTAACAATATGTACCATTGTATTATGAGCTAAACTGCTGAGAATGTCATGCCTTCTGAGGCGGAAGACAAAGTGTCAGGCCGCAAGCTCTCAAGTACTGTGCCGTTTTGGAGAACAGGCCAGATCAAGAGAGCTGGGAAGTAGCAGTTATTTAGAAACAGCTGCATGACTGACAGATCGGCTCTCCTTGCTGTACAGAACCCACGTTTTCTCTTTTTATTAGTTGTCAGTCAAAATGTCACTGAGGGCTAGGAGAACTGAACTGACCTAAAAGCATAGCTCACAATGAAGAGGTGATCACCAGGAAGTGATCTGGTCTATCTGCTTCTCTGTGTGTGTGTGTGTGTCTGTGTCTCACTGTGCACCTCCTCTCTAGAAATGTTTGTTGGTGCATGCTTTCTACCTGATTGACATGAAGGAGCTGCAAATGGGAGGGGAAAGGAGGGCCTGATGTGATCCTGTTCATAAGATATAGTCAAGGTTAATAAAGAGTTAATTTACAGAGAAAGTAATGAATTACAAATATATAAATAGGGGAGTGTATTTCATCCACTATTGCTAAACAGCGGGTAGCCAGTCAAGCACATAACCACACATAATTATGCCTTATTGATTTCTTTTTTCCTTCTGGGATTTGCATATGCAGGTTGCTATTGAGAAATAGTGTGAAGCATTTGGGTTCTTTTGCACAGGGATTGCCTAACCGTTAGGCAAGAAAGAAAAGAGAAAACAAATGGTGGCTGGTTGATTGAGACCTATGTGAGTGTGTTGGACTAGAAGACTGTCTGAGATGCAGCCGTGCTTGGGCTACTGTGACAAGTTATAGTCACCCTATCTAACAAGTCAGTGAAGAGCTGGAAAAGGTTCGGGGAAAGGCATCTAAAGTGGCCAGAGTGCTGCAGTTTGACATGGGATGAAAAATGTATAAAAAGCATTTTGGACTCTTTTACAGCCCAATCCTACTTTCCAGCACTGATGCAGCTGTGCCAATGGGACATGCGCTGCATCCTGAGGTGGGACAGGCAGTCATAGAGGCCCCCTCAAGGTAAGGGAAATTTGATTCCTTACCTCAGGGCTGAATTGTGGCTACATCAGTGCTGGGACGTTGTGTAGGATTGGGTCCTGAGTTTAGAAATGAGGCAACTAAAAGGCAGCATGACAGAAGTCTATAAAATTATGCATGGTGTGGAGACAGGGAATCGAGAAAAGTTTTCCTTTCTGACTCATAACACTGTATTTCGGGCCCACTCTATGAAATTGTTTGGCTGGAGTTGTAGGACAGAAGGGGAAAGCACTTCTTCACACAACGCTTAGTTCAGGTTTGGAATTCCTGCTACAGGATATGGTAATGACTTAGATTGTTTGAGAAGGGGGTTCGAGAAGTTCATGAACAGGTTTATCAATGGCTCTAGTCATGACGACCAAGTAGAACCTATATTCAGAAGCAATATACCTTTGAATAATGGTGGCAGAGTGGGGAAGCCACGGCAGGGGAGACTGAGTCTTTCTTTTACAGTTCATTTGAACCTTGTTCTGCTAGCGGGCTAGCGCTGTTGTTAGTTGCCTTCACTGGCCAAGGTAAAGCCGGTGGAGATTTGGGAACAGAAACATTTTTTTCCTGTCACACCAAGATCATGGAATTCCATTCCTGATGACGCCTGCCTGGTTCCCTTGTTCACAATGTTTAGAAGGCTGGTATAAACCATCCTGTTTTGTCAAGCAATGGCCTTGGATGAAGTCTATACCTTAACATTGATGGCTATTGTCTCCAAATCTACCCCCTCTTGCAGACTTGCTCTCCCTGTTCCTGCCCCATTCCTGCCCCCTCTGCAAGCTTGCCAGCTGTGGACAGGTCCAATGACAGATGTGGAGCTCTCTTGTGGCAATGTCCTAAAATGGCCAACGACTGAGCATTCTGCGCTGTCAGTGGCCATTTTGAAACAGCGGAAGTATCTTCTGCTATTGCACAGAGTTATGGCTGGCAGTCCAATTCTGCATAGGATTAGGGCTGCAAGTGACTGAGCTGTGAACCAGTGAATTCTAGAGATATTTTCTGTATGAGCATACGAGGAGGCTTCAGACAAGCAATAACTCCCTCAGCTGCAATCCCTTATTTGAAATACTATGCAATACAGTACAGGGCTATTGTAAGACTGACTCAGATCACGTATGTAAGGCACTTCAAATGCTCTCAAACGCTAGAGTCTAAAGAACTGTAAAAGTGTGGTTAAGGTGGCCCAATGTAAAAGTTGAGTATGTGGTGTGCTTACTGTCATCAAATTGTTTCTCTGTTCTTGATTCCTTAGTCACATTGATCACAGGGGAAGGGACTCTGTTGGGTCTTGTGAATATTCCCATGGTAGTATTCCAACTCCATCCAGGCTCTTGATTTGGTCCTCACAAAATTGTGAAGAAGAATTATGAGGGCTGGCCAGAACCAGTTCCATGTTGCCCTCTGGCACGGGGCACAAGCTGGCAGACCCTCAGACTTCAGTTTTAATGCCTACCTTAGTGACCCTCTGTTGCAAGGCTGGCAAAGCAGTTTGGCTTCTTTGACCCCCTGTTATCAGGAGTTGACTGTAAAGAAGCTGAGGGAACCTAGAGGTGATCTTAATATTCTGAGCCAGGAAAACTACACCTGAAGGAGGGACTCAGGCTTTCATGGACTCCTCTAGTTTAGACGTCCACACAATTGACGTTGACTATCTGAAAACATAAGAAGAGCCCTGCTGGATCAGGCCAAAGGCCCATCTAGTCTAGCTTCCCATATCTCACAGTGGCCCACCAAATGCCCCAGGGAGCACACAAGACAACAGACACAACCTGCATCCTGGTGCCCTCCCCTGCATCTGGCAATCAGAGGCAGCCTGCGTCTAAAACCAAGAGCTTGCACATACCTACTATGACTTGTAACCCGTAATCTGGGCAGGACTTGCTGCAAACAAACACATCCAGTGTACTGACTTCAATAAACATGGCCTTTAATTTTCTCCAAGATCTGTGTCACATGTGCTTATTGTGGGGGGTACTGTCACAAGTCCCAAATGACTGGTGCTCCTACCCATGACTGCTGTGGCATAGGCTGCAATTTTGTGATTGTAGCTGTGCAACAAAGGCAGTGCACACATTTGGGGCTTAGTGACTTTGAAAGGATGGTGAAAGGAATTCAACCAGTATTCCTGGAGAAGCTACCTCAAGAGGGAGAGAAAAAAAAGGGGGAAATAGAAAAGGAGCATGGAGGCTTTGTAAAGCAAACAGAGGATTGCTCTTTGGATAGGAAAAAAAAAATAAATGCACATTAGCCAGTGTCTTTCGGCAAAAGCAGAACAATGGTGTTAAGACTGACTATGCATTAGAAATGGGTGTAACTGAGGTTAATTGATATAAGCTCATTACAGTACACTCTAAATTTTCCTCAATGTGCCAGTAATGTAAGGGCAGGAAATTTGATAAAGTCTTTCTGTTGTTTCTCTTTCATTTCCCTTCCACCCTTTGTCACCAAATTGCTCTGTGATGATTATCCAAATTTCTCTGCCTCTCTTAATCTCCAGTGCCCTGTCAGTCTTGTCTAATCAGATTGTCATTTGGTGAAACGTGTTCTTATGCCTTTTGTTGTATCAGCACGAGAAAATCTAGAACTGTGCAAAGTAGAAAGCGATGACTACCATGCCCAGTGTCACCAAAAAAGTGGCAGAGCTGGTTGACATCCAGTTGCCTATCTAGGGTATGGCAAGTGGGGACATCTGCCCTGGATGCCACCTATATTCTCCCTGTTGATGGTGCATTTCTACACCACAGCCAATGGTGTGTTTTTGCACCAGTTTCAGGGGACCTCTAAAAAGATATAAATGCCTGCAGGGGAAAAAAATTGTTTCCATATACCTGAAACAGGCGTTGCAAATGCGCAACGCTAGTGGGAAAGGGAATCATATTTGCAGTACTGTCCAGGGTGCTGATGTATAAAGCGTTATCTAAATCATAGTCAGAAGTTGACCTCATCCATGAAAACCAAAGACAGTTGTATTTTCATTTTCTGGGTTTTTGGCCATAACTTTTGATGGAACAGAGATATTTCACTCTGGGTTTTTTCATTGCATTCTGCTATAAATTATGCATGGAATGGTAGGTAACATGAGGGCATTATTCCTAGAGATTTTGGTCACTAGTGGTGTCACCCCCCTTTGTTCGTCACCTGGTGCGAACCCGCACACCCCCCCTGTGACGCCACTGGGAACAAGTAAGCTTAGGAGCTGAGCTAAGCTTTATTGTTTTAGCATTGTGTGTGAAATATATTTATTCTTTGAAACACTTAAATGCCTTTCAAATAGTATGTAAGAGTAATTCTATCCTTTAACTAAAACATGCTATTATTACATGTTTGCATTTGTGTGAGTACAAAGGAACTGAATTCAGCTGACCTAGGCCATTCAGGGCCCAATCCTTTCCAACTTCCCAGCGCAGATGCAGCCAATGGGTTGTGTACTGTATTCTGTTGTGGTGGGACAATCACAGAGGCCTCCTCAAGGTAAGGGAATGTTTGTTCCCTTTTCTCAAGGCTGCATTGTGGCTGCATCAATCCTGGAAAGTTGGATTGGACTGACCCCTCAATCTGCTACTAGAATGAACCAAAGTTTTGAAGTCTAAGCCCCTGGAGTTTGGGGAGCTCAGTGTTGCAAGAGCTGGGAAGTTAGCCCATAGCTTTCCCTTGGCTGAAGGACTGGCTTTTATAAGGGCTTGTGGCTACCAGAGGGCAATGCACCCACCTGTTGATGTGTTTGGCCAGCCAGCTGGATGTGTGCAAGAACTTGTATTCAGCATTTGCCTTATTTTCCTGGAAACTATGCATGTTCTGTCCTGCTCTGAGTATTAAGACCCCTGAAATGATAGGATACAAGAACAAATTGAGAACATGCATCTTTAACTCACTGAGAGTGAACCAGGCCAGTGAACCAGGAGTGTGTTTGGTCCCGTGGGACCCAAGATCCATGATAGTTTTCCTTCAGAGAAATGTTAGATTTCAGTTCTAGGGAATTCAGGCATGAATCATGCTTAAAATAAAGGTTACCAGCTTGTCTCAGGAACCACTCCAACTGATTGAGCAAACATAGCATGTTTTCAAAGTACACATGTCTATTAGTAGAAAGATACACAATGAATATGTTAAATAAGTCAATATTTGACTGATTAGACAAACACACAATACTATCTGGAAGAAAAAATACTCATAAAGTCATATCCCTGCTTTCCTCTTTCTAGAACAAGTGTACATGTGAAGTCCAACAGGCCTGAAAGATCTTCTTCAGATCCACCTGCCTTCCTCATCAGATGATTGAAATGTTAAGTCCTTGAAGGGAGGTTCTCTGGCACTTAAGACTTAACATGACAGGTGACCATTTAATGATGTGATATCTTCTGTCACAGTACTAATTGATGAGGCATGTTACACCACTTGAACTTTTCTTTGCTAAAAAAAAACAACTGAGCCTCCTTTAAAGTCAGAAGAAGGCAACCCTTAGGAGTAATTCTGAGGTCTGGTTCACAGGAGCACCTTGAAAAACTGTGAAGGTACCAGTAGACTTGCAGCCAAGCAGTGCCCACAGGGGTATTTTTTGTGAGGATCGGCATTGACCCTGGTATGGAGAATCACCACAAGGAACCTATGTGGTGAGCTGCCTCCAATTTTCTGGCTACCTTTTTGAGTTGCCACCATGCAAAAGTGTTTCTGTGGGCTGCCATGTGATACCCATAATGGTAGAAAAACAATTTGACTACCTACCTTTTTTTTTTTTAATAGAAGGAAGAAATGGGACTTCATGGTTACTTTAGCCCATTTTTGCCCAGCCCATAGGTATACACCAGTGGAACTCAAACTTTTCCAGCCAGTGGCTGCCTTGACCCCCGTGGTTGTTGGCCATGACTCCCCATCATGTTCCTGAGGGCTGGAAGTGACATCATTAAACAGGAAGTGGCCAGAAATATTAACTATATTAAATATAATATTATAATATTATATTTATTATAATACAATATTAAATATTAACTATATTAATATTAATTATATTAATCATATCATTAATTAAATGCAAATCTTAAAAATATATTATTAATACACAGCAATATACATGCTTTATAAATTATCAGCTGCTGATCACTGTTGGAGATAGGATGTTGGAGTAGGTAGATTTTGTCTGGTCCAGGAGAACTCATTTTTTAAAACTTTGTAAGCATAGCAATAGAATTGTTTTATCAAATGAGCTTTGTGAACAACCAGTCTGACCAACATCACACACACACACCTCTGTGGACCCCAATCCAACTAGTCATTTCTCCCATTCTCCTTGGATAGGATTGAACCCTTTATTAATTTAATGAAATTAAATTTTTCCAGCAGCTGGTGGGGAAAACAAAAATAGACCATGAAAATATACCAGAGCTGATACGGGTTTGGTTAGGAAGCTGATTTGTCTCCTATACTAGGAGATGCACAGCTCAAGCCTATGCATGCCTACTCAGAAGTACCGTAGATACTCACGGTGCGTGAAATTTCTGCCAAGTAATCGAGCTCCAATTCTCACTTCGCCTTATGCCCAGGTCAATCAGAGGGCAGAGCCTTTCCACTCTGAACAGTTTCCATTCTCAAGCAGTAGGCGGGTGCCAAGTTTCTCAAGCAGCAGGCAGGCACCAGGCAAGCAGGGCAGAGATCATTTCTACAGCAACTGGGAAATTCCAACCAAAGTTAAGCTTTTAATCTCCTTCCTTCTGCTGCAGCCTGGTTCTGGTTCTGCTTGGCAAATGCTTGCAAAGCAGGTCTGTTTTTGGAAACACCAGGATGGGACCCTCCTTCCCAGGCTACAATTCAGTGCACCCTTACTTCAGAATAACACCCATGGAAAGCAGTGGGTGAGTAAAAAGGGCTGCAAATATATGCAGCTGCATCTCTCTGCTGTGAATTGAATTGCACACTCCCAGTTATGTAGTATGGGTTGTATGTTGTATGTAGAGCTTCTGGCTTAACACATTAGACATCTTAAAGGTGGATTTGATTCATGGTTCAACCTTCTTCACTGGCATATCCCTTGGCAGCCCATTTCCATAAATTATACCCTTCCTATTAGCAAAATGTTTGTAATTAATAATACAAGCCCTCATCTCCTCCATATGAAAGCCCAGACTTCATGTATTCATCACATATTTTCTCTTTTCATCTGTTTAAAGAACAGAAGACTCTGCCTTTGCACTGTTTTGCACCAGAAGTGTGCTGAGAAATTCTGGGTGATTGATCACTTTCCATATTATGTTTCAGCTTTTTTACTGTGCTGGTTTTCAATCACTGGTTCATACATGAATTGATGACCAAAAACTAGCTATTGGTGGGGCTTTCACAGCCAACTAGCTATCTCCCTTCCTGCCTTGCTGGTCCACGGCCTACCTTTTTCTGCCATTATTCCATTCTTTTTCAAGTACCCCTACAGGTCCTGTTGAGTGTCCCTGGGAGAACATGAATACCAGGTTGGGAACCACTGTTTTACTGGTATGTTGTTTACAGTGCACTTACTCTGATAGTGTTTACAAAAAGGTGGTGAAGACCAGAATTTAAAAAAGAATAAAAATGTATCTTATGATCTTTTATTATGTTTTTAATAAATTAGAGAGTACAGTTCTTAGGTAACAATTAGTGGTGGGTTATTTTTCAGGATCTGGCCTTGGGTAACATCAGACAAAACTATAGTCAGACAACCCCCTAAGTTTAACCCCCGACTTATCCGAGGGTCATAGAAAATTCCATGATTGTTGACTCAAAATCTGCCCTCGACTTATCTGTGGGGTTGACTTATAGGCGAGTGTCTGCGGTCAGTCCCGTTAGAGTCAATGGGGCTTACTCCCAGGAAAGTGTGGATAGGATTGGGCTGGCAATCACTTCATCAATGGCTGGTAAGTATTCCCTTCAAATAGCAAGATTCATCACTTTAAAAATACAGCCTCTCCTCTTCAAACAACAAGATAAATAAATCACTTTAAAAACAGCACCCTTTTTCTGCTCCTGGCCAAGTAAAGTGTGTGCTTCTCTCTCTCTCTCTCTCCCCCCCCCCTTTGCCAACTGCATGGAAACAACTTTAAGACCCCTGGGAAGTGTTTTATTTGAGGAGGAGGGGAAAAGCAGGAAGGTTTGGAGATTGAAAGGGGGAGTGGAAGAGGGAGGGAGTTGAAAAGGGAGATTTCACTTTGATGAGATGCAATCCCAGGCTGGGAACTAGGAACCAACCAGACAAGGATCAGCAAGGGTTAAGGACTGCAAGCTGAGCATGCTCGGTACTTGCCAGATGGGAACTGGAGTCCAAGAGCTTTGGAAACAACATGCAGCGAACACAGAAGGTGGCAGCCTCAGAGTGGAGGGAGAAGAGGGCGGGGCGGCAGCAGCCACTCTCGCAGCTGAGCAACTCCCGTTTCTTCTGCTTAAAAAAAAGCGCAGACGACGGGCAGAAGACGGGCTCGTATTCTGCCCAGGAGTATGACTATATTGCTGCAAGAGGACATCCCGCGCCTCCCTTTTGAGTTCCTTGCACCTCCCTAAAGAGCTGCACCTCACAGTTTGAATAACACTAGCATACACATTTGGTCCCTGTTGCATATATGCAAAGCTGGGCAGAAATGGCTTTAAAATAGCATTGTAATGAGTTTCTATACTGGGAGGATATATGGGCTGAACGGAATGGAGAGAGAGAGAGAGAGTTTCTAGCTTCCCACTGTTTATCAGTAGTGAGAGCCTACAGAATGTGCACAATACCCAACTCCTTTTGAATCTAAATTAATTAATTTACAACTGCTATCATCCTTCAGTCATCAGCTGAGATGGATTAGAATTTCCACCCACACGCATGCAATAGAAGAGTAGGAAACATGGGAATCTGTTTCGACACCTTAACTACTCTGCCTGTATGTCCACAGAAGGATGGTTGAACTGTGTTAAGGAATAAATCTAAGTGGCATCATTCCCCAAATGCAATTGTTTCTCTATAGCAGGGGTGGGCAAACATTTTGGCAGGAGGGCCACATCATCTCTCTGACACTGTGACGGGGGCTGGAAAAAACAAAATTTACATTTTGAATTTGAATAAATCTACATAAATGAATACATTAGAGCAGGGGTGCCCAAACCCCAGCCCTGGGGCCACTTGCGGCCCTCGAGGCCTCTCAATGCGGCCCTCAGGGAGCCCCCAGTCTCCAATGAGCCTCTGGCCCTCAAAACCACTGGATTTGTTGGAGCCTACACTGGCCCGACACAACTGCTCTCAGTGTGAGGGCGATTGTTTGACCTCTTGCGTGAGCTGTGGGATGAGGGCTTCCTCCACTGCTTGCTGTTTCACGTCTGTGATGCAGTAGCAGCAGCAAAGGAAAGGCCTGCCTGGCTTTGTGCAAGGCCTTTTATAGGCCTTGAGCTATTGCAAGACCTTCATTCATTCATATAAGTTCGTCTTTAATATATTCATTTATGTAAACTTAAGCAAATTTATTCAAATTTGAAATGTAAATTAATTCTTTCCCCCCCCCCCCGGCCCCCAACATAGTGTCAGAGAGACAATGTGGCCCTCCTGCCAAAAACTTTGGACACCCCTGCATTAGAGACAGAACTTATATGAATGAATGAATTTTATTGAGCTTATTTATAATATAATATGGGCTTATATAACTATATGAGAATATATACTGAGAATATAACTATAATATGGGCATATAGAACCACATGAGAACTATGAACTGTTTGCCACACACCTCTTGGACAGTGAAAACATAAAGACCAAGCCAGAAACATATGGCGACATAAGCTATTCAGAGGCAATGGAGGGGGGGGGGTTGTTTTTAAAATAATGCCCAGGAAAAAGCAGAAAACACATGGAAACTATAAAAGGCCTTGCTCTAACTCAGCCCGCAGCTTGCATGTGGCAGTTGTGACTGGCTGTAGCAGGTGGGCTATAACAGTATCTGATGGGCCAGAGGCTCATTGGAGACTGGGGGCTCCCTGCTAGCTGGATTGCGGGTCCCTGATGGCTGCAAATGGCTCACAGGGGTTTGCCCACCCCTACATCCAAACTCCAAAACACTGGAGTTTGGAAACCACAGTCTCCCCTCCAGCAGATGACTGCAAACACTACACCTCTGCTTAGGCTATAAGCTTGATCCGTGGGTGGACTCTGAATCACACTGTCTATATGCAGGGCTTCACCTCTATGCTAGGTGATTGGCCTATACTGACACCAGTTGCATACATCTTCACCTGGGGCAGACAGTGGACCGTAATCTTAGCTTGAGTTTCAAGTTCCCTGGCCTCCTCTTCCAGTTCTAATGTCGTGTCCTATGAACCCTTTGTGCCAGATTCCCATTGTGGCTGGTTCGGTCCTATTTGAACCCAATGGGACATACATCAGAATCTTCCAGTGCCTGCCTTCAGGTGCATCTTTGTTTCACTCTTCTTTGCAAATGACATAAATATAAGGAGTGGGTGGATGGTTTTATCCAAAGCAGTGTATGGAATTCCTAGTAGACCAATGGCAATCTGCATAATAATTCATTAACTCGGTAAGTTGTGGCTGGTTATTGACATTCAGTGCATACATCATGGGCTGGGGAGGTTTTATTTTAATTGAGTGAACTACAAAAGCTGAGGAAGAATGCAGGCAGCCACATCAATCCATCAGCAAAAAAAAAACAAAAACAACCCAAACAGGAACATAATACTGTTGTTATGGTCAACTATGGGTGCAATCCTGCCATTGGGCTGACTCAAGTCCCTTGGTTGGTTGGCAACCTCCAGTCTTGAAAGACTACGGTATAAGCCTACAGCACCCAGTATTCCCAGGCGGTCTCCCATCCAAGTACTAACCAGGCCTGACCCTGCTTAGCTTCCGAGATCAGATGAGATCAGGCATGTGCAGGGTAACAGTTGCTGCCTTGTGCCTGCCTGAATGGGAGATAGGCTGATGCATGGACACTGGCCCCAGAGGAAGGGTGAGTTCCATCGGCTGAGCTCATCTGATGCAGGGGTCTGGGGGGGCATGGGGAGGACAGGGAGGAGGCAAGAGGGAGGCGTTTTGGGGCAGGGGGAGGGTGGGCAGTGGGTGTTTCTGGGGACGGGCAGGCAGGGAGCTGGAGGCGGCGTCAGGATCTGGCGGTTATGCCAGATCCTGACCTCATTCCCTGGCAGCATGGCATGGCTCTCCAGCATGCTTGGATCTGTGCCACCTCACCAGGTGGTGCAGATTGAAGTGGACCCATTGGGGTTGCTGCAGCACAACACAGGGTAAGGGGAAAGGCTTCCCCTTGCCTTGGGCTGTACAGCTTTTGGCCCCAAACCTGCCCTGGATGCAACACAGGTTCACAGGCCTGCCTGCTTCCAGCACAACTTAGGATTGTGCCCTAAGTATCAGAAACCATGAGCAAGCTTCTGAGCCTCACAAAATGCGTCCTCATGTTTGGTAGTAATATAAAAAAGAGAAAAAAATGGAGAGGAAGGGTTGCTGACAGAGGGCATGCATCTGCAGTATTGTATATGATGGAACTGTTTTGGAGAATACTTTGTTGGTTCCCCATTGGAAACCCCCCTCTATATGTGCTGCTAATACTACAGTATTTAAAATGCAGTATTAGCAGTGTGGTGTGAGGGGCAGTTCAGAGGAAACACCCCTGTGCAGTGCAGCGGAGAAGCTCCTATTTCCAAGAAGTGGGTGTGGCTTGCACATTTGTGGCACACTTACCCCAAAAATGTGTAAAGAGAGGATGGCTTACAGAGTATCATCTACGCAGGGCATTGGCTTAGGATGGTGATTCAGGAAGCTATTTGCCCACTGATTCGTTTGCTTAATCCAGTGTAAAAGACCACAGTTTGCACCAAAGCATTCTGGGACACAGAAGCAATGGCCACTCTCCTCTTGAAAGTTAGTGGATAGTTGGATCTTTCTCTGATGGCATTTGGAAGTCACAGGTCTCATGTAATGTCAAGAGCATTTAAATTTTAAGAAAAGAGAAAAAGAGGTAACATCTGGTCATCAGCATAAGATGTTGATTAGAAGTGGTGATGGCATCTGGTCTAGATGCCTTTAAAAGGGGATTGGACAGAATTCTAGAAGAAAAGTCCATCACAAGTTACAAACCGTGATGGATATGTGCAACCTCCTTGTTTTAGAAGTAGGCTACCTCAGAATGCCAGATGCAAAGGAGGGCACCAGGACGCAGGCCTCTTGTTGTCTTGTGTGCTCCCTGAAGCAACTGGTGGGCCATGGTGAGATACAGGAAGCTGGAGTAGATGGGCCTGTGGCCTGATCCAGCGGGGCTCTTCTTATGTTCTTAAATCAAATATTGGCTATGGGCACAATCACTCTCTCTAGCCACTGTTGTCTTCTAACTAATCAATTGCTAAGGAAGAAATTGGGAAGTTAGAGAAACAGACTAAGAAACAGGTGTCAGCCCAGTGTTATGGGGTGTGAAGGTCACATGATTTGGGTTCCCCCCAGATGCAACAGAGATTAATAAGAATAAAATGTTTGGAATGTAAGAGACGGCTTTTGGTATCGGAGAAGCTGAATGGGTAGAGATGGGGCAGTAGAGTTAACAAAATCACCCTCTTCAACTAGTCCAAATGCCCCACAGTTATTGTATAGAGGCCACATCCAGATGAGAAGATGGGCCTATTCTCTTTCCAAAAATACTTTCTCTGGAATAGTATTTGACATGGTTCACAGGTTAACTGCTAACTGTTTCAGCTCTGGAAATTTTGGTCCACGGGGTCGCAATCCATTTTTTATGTTAGTTATAATATGGTACATGTAGGTGAAGATAGATGAAGTTGTAGAGGTACATGGTGGCCTCCTATATCTGAATTCTAGACACTATCTCATGGTGCAGACAACACGTCACTACCTGTTGTTTTCTTTTCATTTAAATTAAGCTAAATTAAGATACTCAGAATATCTGTTATAATTTAGAGCTGGAAGCTGGTTCACCTTTTTCCTTTGGGGAGTTGGGTTGTTGAAACATACTGATTATGTGTGGTAAGAGCACCCTCTGGTGGTTGAAGACCACATATACAGAGTTTGCAAATGAGAGGTGTAGAAGCTGGTAGGACATAGGGAGCTGCCTTTGAGGTTGTTGGACTGTCTTGCTCATTATTGTCAACACTGACTGGCAGTGGCCCTGCAGGGTTTCAAAAGGGACTTTTTCTCTGCCCCACTTGGAGATTCCAGGGCTTGAAACTGCAGCCTTCTACATGCATAGCAAGTGCTGTACCACTGAGTTATGCCCCCTCTCTAAATTGGGTCTCATCTCTCTCTCTCTCTCTCTCTCTCTCTCTCTCTCTCACACACACACACACACACACACACACACACACACACACACACACACACATTTAATGACACCATTTTTAAAATTCTCTTTCCTAAACCATAATCAGCGTTTCTGTGAGGTTCTTCTTTTGCTGGAGTGGTGAGGAAGCATGGTGGGATTTGCAGGGCCGGCCCTTCCATGAGGCCCACTGAAGCAGTTGCCTCAGGTGGGGAGTGTCCATCTCTGTTCACCTTCTTCCTTCCACTGCTTTTCCTTCCACTCCTTGAATTAGAAAAGAAAGAGTTGAACAGAGAGGAAGAGGAAGTGTGGAGGGAACTGAGCTAGAAAACTGGAGAGTGGGAGAACTAAAGGCAGGTATATCATTGGATAAGGGGCAGCATGTGGCATGCTGCCTCAGTCATGAGGAGGACTTGGGTTAGCCCTGCATGTGTGCTATCATTGGGTTGGGAGTGAGCAGGAAAGGTATCTTAGTGCAAAACAGAAAACGGAGTGCACTCACAAACCATGCTGTCTCCAGAGTGCAGTCATAGGCATCGTGTATAGTAAGTAGGGTTTTGCATCTAGGTATAGAACTTTTAAAAAAAATCTTAATGCATCCATAAGGTCTGCTGGAGGCAATTGGGAAAGTTCCTGCTTCTCAGCCTAACCCCTCACTGGACCTTCGTGGAGCTGGAATGCTGCCTTTAAGTCCTGTGCTTGTTTCCTACTTACAGAAAGTTTTTCACACAAGGGAACATTCAAAAATGTGCCACTTGAAGTTACATAATCCATGCAACTACTTCATTCTGCTGCATGTGTGGCTCCAGGTTAACCACCACACATGAAATTGCCCAGTCTCATGATGTTATTCTCCATAATTTGCTAGTTTTCCTATTACAGGTTGAGTATTCCTTATCCAGCTGTTTGGGATGGGAATGTGTCTAGATTTCTGATTTGTCTGAATTTCAGAATAATTGTATAAATATGATGAGAAATTCTTCCTCTTGTTCCTCTCACTGTTACCCATAAGGAGTGTCTGCTGGCCTTTTTGACATTTGTCAACGATTTTTGTATGGGTGCACACCACAGAGCAGAGAATAGAACTTACAGCCTGTACCTGCACTGTACATGGGAATGGAGCACAAGACCTTCTATTGTTCAAACTACAGAAGACAAGTCTTGGACAACAATGTCTGAATATTGGAATAATCCAGATTTCGGGTGTCCGGATAAGGGGTAATCTACCTGTAGAGGTTTTCATTCAATTTGATCTACTGCAATCTACATTGGAATGGTCAGGGTAACAGAGCACATGTGGATTTCTTGTTTGCTACCTCTCTAAAAAGACTATTTTTTAGACTTTGGGGTAAAATGAGCAACACCATAACATTTTTCAGTTCCAGATTTCAGATGAACATAAAGAGAGGGAGTCAAGGAAAGGGAATGGAGTGCAGGTTTGATCAAAATGATATGCAAAAGTCATTTTTTGTTTAACAAATTAGCAGAAACTTGCAAGCATTTTGTTAGGACTGCTGGGGGCTTAAAAGATGTCTTTAAAAGTTTTTTGAAGATTCTGATGCTAAATATCTGTTGAATACCTAGAATACTGATTACAATATTTCTCCATTGAAAATAAACACGCTTACAGCACATTCCAGTGCATATCTACTCAGAAGTCATTCCCACAGTGTTCAATGGGATAGATTATGTTTGTTTTGTTCAGTTGAACCAGATACTCTGGACCATATCTTTTTTCGGTGCACTGTCCATCATAATCTCAGGTCTCACCTACTTGACCCTTTTCTTTCTTCTCTTCCTGTCCCCCTTGTTGATCCTCTTCCAATTCTTCTTAGTGATTATTCCTCTTCTATCACCAATTTGGTGGCAGAATTTTTAGTGGTAGTTTCCAAGACAAAGATCAGAAGTTAATACCCTGTAAAGTTGCATTTATTTGCTGTGTTATATTGCTATTGTTTGTGGACTCCCAAAATGCCAATAAAGGTTTATCGAAGTAAGTAAGCAGTGTTCAATGGCACTTACTCCCAGGAAATTGTGTATAGGATTGGGCCCTTAATCTGGTTATAGTGTAGCTGTAGATTGGGATAATGCTGATGCTATTAGTATTAATAGTAAATAATAACGGTAGTCCTTTTTCATGTGGCTTTCAGAAAGGTTATTGGGGTCATGCAATATTTCTCCTGATATCAGGGGAAATAAGTGGGAGGGAGTCACAGCAGAGGAAGTGAAATGTATTTATTTTGTAATTTACAATTCTTAGGCCTCGGTTGGCCTCTCTGCGGTTCGTGTTTGCATCACTCTCTCGCTCTCTCTTTCTCTCCAGAGCCAGCATGGAAAATGCTATTTCTGCTCTAATGCCTCCATGCAATAACAGGCTAACGACAACACACTTCAGGAGCCATCTGTAAAAAGTGTTAAGTGCTGAGAGCCAGGATGGCATATTCCAAGTGGAAGAATTGTTGAGCGAAGAGCTCTGTTCTGCCCATGTTATGTGGCACTGCGTTTTTGTTTTGCTCCGCTGAAAATAGAACAAACACTCAGGTCTAGACAGAGCAGAAATGTTGGCAGGAGGCAAATGCAGTGGGATGGTGGCAATACTGACAGAGTTTGTTTTCAGTTATTCAAACTGTTGTTTTCAGTGGGGAGCCTGGAAGATGTGCCTTTTAGCTGCACTGGTGCTGTGTATTTCAAGTAAACTTCAGCTTAGCCCTGTTTTTCCTGTGTATTCCTACACCAAGGTTATCAAATTAAATGGGGAAAAGGATCATCATTCCAAAGGGTCCAATATCCAGAATCTGATCCTATGTAAATGTTTTGTCACTTATGATTTTCATGCAGAAACAAAATATATGCATCTAGTCTTCATCATCAGAGGTAACTCTGGATATTAACACATGATACGTTTACAAATCGAGCTACATGTAGCTTCAGCAACAGCATGGAGAAAGCCTGGATGCAACATGGCTGGATGGGATATGTCCACCAGCAGTTCACAGCTTGTAGCTTACCAGGACATTGATAACTTGGGAATGGATTCAGAGGAGGGCAGCAAAGATAGTGAGGGGTCCAAAAGCCAACAGAAACAGGTTTGGCCCAATCCTAACAGGTGTTGTGGCAGCTAAGGTGCTTTGTGGATGTCACAAAGTGGGACACACCAGACAGTGTGGTCTGGCCACTGCCACAAGCAATGAATGGCTGGGTTCAAGCACAAGCAGTCTGTCCATGTGCACTGGTGCCGTTAAGTTGGGGGGAAGGGAATGTGGGGGGGAAGATTGACTGAATGGAAGGGGCAGAATGGGCAGGAGACCAGGGCAGAGAGGAAGGCAGATCAAGGTTGGGAAGAGAATGGTACTGGTGGTGGAAGTGCCACCAATATCCTATCGCCCTTCCTGGCCTCGATCTGCCTTCCCGGCTCCACTTGGACTTGTGCCAGCTATATAGCTGGTGCAGATCCAAGTAGACCAAGCTGGGTGGTGAAGGCTTACCCTGGGATGAGGAAACAAATGTCCCCTTATCCTGTGGAGACTTTTGTAGCCGGAAACTCCCCTGTGTGATACAGTGCATGCACAGCTGCATCACCCCACAGGTACGAGGTAATGTTTAGTCTGAAGAGAAGACTAAGGAAGATATGATAGCTGTCTCTTCAAGTATCTAAGCTGCCTATCACACAGAAGGGGAAGACTTGCTCTCTTGCTGAGGGCAGGACTAGACCAAAGGGTTAAAACTGCCAGGAAGTAGATTTAGGCCTTATGTAGTTGTGTGTGCTTGTGTGTATGTATCTGTCTTTGTTAAGATGGAGAGATAGTATGTACTTGTAGGTGCTTCCTTTAATGTATTTTTGCTCCAGCAGGGTACTGATACCCTGTATTTTTAAACATTTTGTTTGTTTGTTTGTTGATGTCTCCGCTGTGTATGTTGTTGTTGTTGTCGTTGTTGATAATAATAATAATAATAATAATAATAATAATAATAATAATAATAATAATAATACCGCTATTTATATACCGCCTTTCTTGGTCGTCAGATTTCTCCTCAGACTTTAATTCAAGGTGGTTTACATAGGCAGGTTGTTCTAAACCCCCGTAGGGATTTTTACAATTGAAGAAGGTTCTGTCTTTCAAGAACCACAACATTTCAGATGGATCTTTTATGATCTGGTATCACATTCTGGCCTCCATTTTCCTCCCACACAAGCTGACAGTGGCCAAAGAGCAGGTGGAATAACTCGGCTTGGCAGCTGCTTCAAGGTCTCGCCGTTCACGGTGCCGGTGGCCTTGAACTGGCAACCTTCGGATGTTATCTTCAGGCAAACGGAGGCTCTACCCTCTAGACCAATTCTATGCTTGGGATCATTAGGAAGGGTATTGAGAACAAAACGGTTAGTATTATAATGCCGTTGTACAAATCGATGGTAAGGCCACACCTGGAGTATTGTGTCCAGTTCTGGTCGCCGCATCTCAAAAAAGACATAGTGGAAATGGAAAAGGTGCAAAAGAGACCGACTAAGATGATTACGGGGCTGGGGCACCTTCCTTATGAGGAAAGGCTACGGCATTTGGGCCTCTTCAGCCTAGAAAAGAGACGCTTGAGGGGGGACATGATTGAGACATACAAAATTATGCAGGGGATGGACAGAGTGGATAGGGAGATGCTCTTTACACTCTCACATAATACCAGAACCAGGGGACATCCACTAAAATTGAGTGTTGGGCGGGTTAAGACAGACAAAAGAAAATATTTCTTTACTCAGCGCGTGGTCGGTCTGTGGAACTCCTTGCCACAGGATGTGGTGCTGGGGTCTAGCCTAGACGCCTTTAAAAGGGGATTGGACGAGTTTCTGGAGGAAAAATCCATTATGGGTTACAAGCCATGATGTGTATGCGCAACCTCCTGATTTTAGGAATGGGTTAAGTCAGAATGCCAGATGTAGGGGAGGGCACCAGGATGAGGTCTCTTGTTATCTGGTGTGCTCCCTGGGGCATTTGGTGGGCCGCTGTGAGATACAGGAAGCTGGACTAGATGGGCCTATGGCCTGATCCAGTGGGGCTGTTCTTATGTTCTTATGTTCTTATGACCAGACCTCCTGCCCATGGTATATTACATGGTATATATACCTGCCCATGGTATATTACATATACCATGTTGCTTATATTTTCAATACTAATATGGAGCAACAAAATTTCTCAGATGGGTTTTATAAATTCCTAATCCAGATGTAAAGAAAAAAGACTTGAAACATTGAAAAAGCAATCAATCTGTCATTGTTGCAATATCTTAACAAACATGGACATTTAGAAAACACGGATTTAGAACTGGGAATTTGTCAAGGAAGTGTAGGGGGTTAGGATTCTGCAAGTTTTGCTGTGTTCAAAATGAAACAGTAGGCTGTTGACTCAAAATTAATATAAGGAAATCTCAAGTTCAACTTTCTTCTCCAAATATTTATCTCCCTCAATCTACAAGATGAATGGACTCATTGTCTCTAGTGTTTGTGTGCAGCAAGATATTAGATGAAAATTCAGTCACAAGTCTTTGCCTAAGAATGATTAATGGAGTAGATGTATATATGGCAAAGCTCCCCCCGGTTTTTAAACAGGATGTCCCATGTGTGAGTTATCTAAGTGGAAAAACAGGGGCAAGGACATGCCAGGAAGGGTTTCTTGCAGCAGAATCCACCTGCATGTTTACTCAGAAGCAAGCCCCTGTGAATTCAATGAGATTTGTTCCCACGTACGTGTGGATAGGATTTCAGCCTTACATAGTAGTGCTAGACTGCTAAGTCACCCCCAAATTTGTAGGGACTGCCACTTGTTTTCTTTCAGACTTGGCCCAAGAGGCAGGGGTGAGGAGTTGGCCACAGAGGCCGCAATCAGCATAGGTATGTGCTACTCAAACCAATTGAGGACTTGGCCCCTGTGCCACCTGGGATTACAGGACGACAAAATTCCCTGGAGTCACCCATCAGGAGTAGAGTTCACCAGGTGGCAGCTCATCCTTGAGGTCACAAGGAGGTCTCCCTCTCACAGCTCAAAAGGATTTCTGGGATGGGGAAATTGCCCTCTGAGGATAGGTGCATCTTCTCAGATTACACCAACTCCATCTTGCCCCTTCCACAGAGAATCACACATCGGATGCGTGGAATACACCTCCTGTTGTTGCTGAGCTACCCATACAGGCTTTCTTCCAGTGGAAAATTCATTTTAATGCTCATCTACATATGCATTCTGTTGAAATCAATGCATTGCAGATAGAAAGCATTTGTAGTCAGGTGCATATTTGAGTCTCTGTACAATGCCACATATGATGCACCCCATGGTGGATATACTTCTTTTTGCCCTATTTTTATTTCTTATTAAGAACTTGGACTATGAGCATCAGCCTCTATGACTTCTTCATGTGGGACCCATTATCGGTCACTATCTTTTCTCTTGTTCTCCCCTGTAGTACATCATTCAGGGAGCAGGCATTCCCTTGCTCATCTCCTCCAAGTGAAAGAAAGACAGAGATGCCCCCAGCAGCTTCAAATACATTTGGAAGCGAGTTGTCTAGAAAAACAGTTAATACTTTGGAGACTGAACCACAGCCTGATAGCATTAACCCCACTAATTGGGCAAATGGGCACCTTTGACAGAGATGATTCTCATATGCTTAGTGTCTGGCGTGCAGCTGCTTCTGTTTGTACCAGCAGAGTTTCCTGTCCATAGCTATCTCCCCTCCATAGCCGATTCCCTATGAGAAAGGGAATCATTGTTTCATTTTGATGGAAGCTTTTTGGAGAACTTTCTTTGCTGAAAAGCTGTAAAATTTCAGCAAGGAAAATCATAAAATCATAATCAATAAGCATAATTCAATAACCATAATCCAGATGGTTACTGATTATCGTAATCAACCATCCTAATCCAAAATCATAATTGCAGCTTTTCATAAAGTACTCTTGAAATATGAAGCTGGTATGTGCTTCAAATGTAGGCATTACTAAAGATTCTGTGCAAAGGAGTCATTTTGTAGCCAGGAAATGTTTGACATCTTCTCTGTTGCTGGCCAACCCTCTACAAATAATCCATCTCTATCTGTCATGATTTTCCTAGCAAATACATGTGCGAAGTTCACACAGGGTTTGACTCTCCATCTGAGAGCACAAATGGTAAGAGCTGGTTTTTATCATCTGTCAAATACAAATGTCAAAACAAGATACGAATGATCAGGTTGAAAACAAAAAGAAACATGGCCGGCCTCCAGGTATTTCAAACCACATTTTTCCAGTAATCCACCGAAGAGTGACACTTCTATTCCATCACATTACTGGTATGGAAAAAAGACAGGCTGCAAAGGTGTCTCCCCATCAACATGCAGCACACTAAAAAGGCCCACCATGGCTTATATTTGTCCCCAGGGCTGGCCAAGATCTCCCAGTAACCTTACTCAGCTGCTTCCACCACTCCTTCTCCCCCACCCACAATCCCTGGATAAAGTGGGGAGCAGAGCGGAAGAGGAGATGTGAAGAGTGGCGAGCTAGACTCCCCCAACCAGACAGTGGGGAGCAGGTGGAGATAGATGGCTGGAGTGGGCATCCCCAACAATTAACTGTCTGAGGCACCAGCCTCAGCCAGTCTCATGGGTGGGCTGGCTCTGCTTGCCCCATCCCAACTCTCACTGGGACCCCTAGTCCCCAAAACATATTTCTGGGCACTGCTATAGCCGAAGCAGCCAGACTGCTTTAGTTTTCCCAGATGCTCCCATCTTCCTGATGAGAACCATGGAAAACTAAATTGATGCTACTGCTCCAGTCAGGGCTCCCGCCCAACCACGAGGCCTCGTAGAAGGATCGCCACAGGAGGGGGGTGCAGAAAGAAGGGAAAAGAACCATAATAATTTGGGGATACTGCAAGAACCAAGAATAGCTTATAAAATAAGCTAAAGAATACAAATCAGTGCTCCACTTGCAACACAGAAAGGGCAGAGGCCCTTCTTACAAGTTGGCACTGGACACACAGAAATGGTATTGGCTGGCAACCTTCAGTCTCGAAAGACTATGGTATAAGCCTACAGCACCCGGTATTCCCAGGCGGTCTCCCATCCAAGTACTAACCAGGCCTGACCCTGCTTAGCTTCCGAGATCAGGCATGTGCAGGGTAACAGTTCAATGTTTGGGTACTGCTACATAGTCAACTGATCTCAAATCCCAATCCCAAATCCCCCCTGCCGCTCCAACCACAGCAAAAAGGAGTGCACTGTATCCAGTGGGGAGAAGAGTCGGATTAGAAGGCTTCAGAGGGGAAAGGGGATTTAAATCTCCTTCCCCTTCTGTAAGCCTTCTGCTCTGCAGTGGGTCTCTTTGGACCTGTGCCAGCTCTTTAGCTGGTGCAAGTCTGAGGAAAGAAAGTGGGCCGGGAGGCTGCTGACAGAGGAGATAGTATCTGGTGTGAACCATCACTGCTGGCGCACTCCCTCTTGCAGCTTCCCCTCCCAGTTATTCATCCCACTCTCTCCCTTCCCCACCTACCCCCACTCCCATCGCTAACTTCCTGGGTCCGGCAGGTGTGGCGGGTCCAGCGGCAAAGCTGTGGCACTGCCATCTCCCACTGGCAGTCAAATTTAGGATTTGGCTCTTGCTGTAGTATGCTGGTATTTCTTGATCTCTCTTCACATTAGACATGCTATGGAAATCAATTTGAAAGCTTTATGGTTCCCCCCAATCCCCGTGTCAACTGAATTGAGTTCCTGAGCCAGATGTTGCCAGGTATTTAATCAAGTGGACATGATGGCCAGTCCATACTTACTGGAATGAACTGGGCTCTTTCTTCAATGCAAATCATATTCATCCTCAGTTATGTTAGATGGCGCTTTAGGGGGTTTTGTTTTTGAAATGTTCTCTTTGCCAGATTTCAAATTAGCCAGCAGAGCTCTCACACCTTGAAAATGCCATTTTGGCTGAAGAAACAAACACGGAGCAGCTGGATTTATACAGAATGTAAACTGTATAAGTTACAAAGTTGATACTGTAAACGCAGTCAGCAGAAACACAAGGAGAGGGTTCAGCTGTGATGATGAAGCATTTCATTTGCAAAGCTCCGGAGCCCCCTCTAGGGGCCAAATCATGTTATTATGGTATCAGAGCTTTTACTATTTGATCTCTAATTTGGAGACATGGTAGCATTGGGGACATTTGGGCTGCTGTTTGCTCAGACATTTTTCCTTTCTCATTCAGTAGAAATGCTCATGCTTTTAAAACCATGGAATCAGCTTCAACAACTGATTCAAAGAAATCTTGAATCCTTTTTTAAAATAAAAAAGTGCCCAGTGCATCACATAGGATCCAGTGCAGGTCTTTAGCCCCAGCCCCTCCCCCCCCAGCAATCTAATGCTGTCCTTTCTTCTCCTTCCTTCGGTATCATTCAGGCACATGTCCTGGTGAAATGGCATCACCACACTTTATGTCGCATGTCCAATCCACAGCTCTGCTGTTTGGGATGGAAAAACACAGAATGCTTGAGGTGAGTTAGACTAAATGCTTCCAAGGTGAACAGCAGAATGAGACACACAGCTGCCAATTTAGGAGGCAGCCATATGTTTCAGGTAACGTGTGGTGATTTAAAAGAAAACAACATAGAAAGAATGTAATAATTATAGGTGGTGTGCCAGTTCTTCAGGAGAGGAATAATTGCACCCGGTGTTTTGCAAATTGTAATTGCATAAATTATTTTTGTTAGGCTGTTCATGCATGAATAGTCCATTTCATTATAGTGCCATCCTTGGGAGCCAAGTATATTAAGTTTCAGGCAGGCAACAGATGCCGTGATCAATGCTTGCTGGTGCAAGGGGACTATAAGGTTAAAGCGGTTTTTATGCTGTTTTTGTTTATTTCTGCTCTCTCTGGTTCATATTGCTAATTCTGGAATCTTGAGTTATTGCAGGCTCAAAAAAAGAAATCTGACACTGTGTAAGCTAACTATGTGTAGCAATTTCCCTCCATGCCATTATCCACTAGGCCTAAGCCAAAACATGAACGCTTTTTTCAATGCTGAAATTCATTATCTTTCAGTAATCTTTTGTGGAACAATGGAGGAACAAAGGAGTTTGCCTATTCAGGTTTAGGGCTCAATCCTAATGACATTCCATCATCAAGGTAAGGGCAATGCAGCTCGGAGGTAAGAGAACAAACATTCCCTTACCTTGAGGAGGCCACCATGACTGCCCTCCAACTACAGGATGCAGCACATGCCCCATCAGCACAGTTGTGTCAGTGCTCGAAGGCTGGTTAGGATTTGGGCCTTAATTTACCATCTGTGTTCCTTGTTTTTAACTCACATCCTACCAGATATTGCCATTGCTCTGCCTATCTTTCTATGCCTTCACAACATAGCTTCACAACATTCTATGAGCTTCACAACAACAGTATGTTCACTACACAATCCCTGATTGGCTGGGATCAATCCATGAAGAAGCCCAGACCAAGGGGGAAATGGTGGTGATGTTGTATGAACTCAGTGGGGCTTTGTTTGGAGAAACATGCTTGTTCTTCACTGTAAGTTGCTAGGAATGTTTTTTTTTTTTCAATTAGTGAAATCTGAAGGGGAATTGAGAGGGGGGGAAGTTGTGCATTGCTTTGTGGGACTCATTTTTGCAATGCCCAGAAAGATGACTTCTGATGTCAAATGTAATAAGGGGCAAGAAATAAAGGAAGAAAGACCAGAGGACAATGGAAATAAATGTGCATTTGGTGACGGGAGACTCCCGATGTTCTCCAATTATTCATTATTTCTTCTTCCTCCAAAAGATGCTGAAGTCTTCACCACTTGATGTCACTGTAAGACTTAATGTTTGCTTTAATTATTGGCCAGCCCTGGGTTTCTATTCCTTTCAGCAGAGTGCTGATTGTTTTCTGTTTTTTTTCCCTTTTATCTTTCTGTGGTTCTTTTTTTTTTCCCCCCATGTACAAATGAAAGGTAGTAATTAAACAGAGAGCTAGTAATAATCCTGACATCTGACAATGAATTTTGTTCGGCATTAAAATTCAAACAAACATCACGGAGTGCCTGAAGAGCCCTGCATTGATTTGCACTGAGTGGAGCTCAAGTGATTCAACACTTTGTAAATCGGCTGAAGTGTTTTGTTGTTTGGAAAGCTACTGTGTTTCGTCCTACTTTCTCCCTTGACACTAATTTTCCTCTACTTTTTTTTTTTTTTTTTAAGAACACAGTGTATTACAGTAACAGACTGAGAGTGTAATCCTATTCCTATGTTCTTGAGGTGCAGGAGTCCCTGGGTCTGTGGAGGGTGTCGCAAACGTACTTTAAGCGTGCAGTCCTAACCAACTTTCCAGCACTGACATAGCCGTCAGTGTGGCGTGCACGGCATCCTGCAGTGGAGAGGCAGTCAAGGAGGACTCCTCAAGGTAAGGGCATGTTTGTTCTCTTACCTTGGGGCTGCACTGCAGCCAGGTCAGCACTGGAAAAACGGTTAGGATTGCGCCCTAAGACATGTCGTGCAACCCAGAGAGCAGGCAGCATTGGCAGGGACCCCACCAATGCTGCATCCAAGCCCCACAACTACGCAGTGGCACGGGCAACAGGAGGGTGGTTTGGAGACCGAGGGGGCATTTTGGGAGAGTGCAGAATGGGGGGGTGGATTAGACCTGGGCAGGGGTGGGATCAGTGTAGGCCTTCTCTACTGTATCTGAACCTCCCAGGCCTAGCAACTTTATATGGGGCTTCTCAGACTTCTGCCAGCTAAATAGCTGGCAAAGATTTGAGTAGCCCCACAGGGCAGGCTGGGGCATTATTTGGGGAAAAGGGAAAAATATCCCCTTACCCCGAGGAGACCTTCAGCCTGCTCCTGACAAGCGCTGGATACAGTGGAGGCTGTGTGGCCCCACTACACCAGTGCGTGTTAGGATTGGGCTGCCCATTTCAGAAGCACCAAAGGTAGCTAAAAGGCACAATGGAGGTTATGTAGTCAGAAATGGTGTATTTGTTGTGGCTGATAATATTTCCAATCTTGCCAATGGGTGAAAGACAATACAAGATAATACCCTGTAAGTCCCAAGAAGAGTAAATTGATCCTTACTTCAGGGCAAGTTCAAGAGTCCCATGAGCCAGCAGAGACTTGTTAGTGCTCATGCAGAGGCTTAGAGCCCAAGCCTATCCACGCTTTCCTGGGAGTAAGCCCCATTGATGCTAATGGGACTTACTTCTGAGTAGACTTTACAGGTTTGGGCTGCCAATTTGTGAGAATTGGCACTTCCATATGGGAACTCTTCGTGCAGCTGCAGTGTCCTGTGCAAGTAAGACAGCTCTTTTGGGACCCCCAGCTCATGCTCTGTAACTAAGGTAGTTCTTTGGGGTCCCCAGCTCATGAGTACTATTCACAATATCAATTCCCTTCACCCCTGTATGCTTCTGGGGGTGTTTGCACAGAGGCAGTGGTTTGTGTGAGCCGACACGTATTGGACAACCTACAAATTACCACATTCACTCAATTCACTGGCCGCCAGCGAATATTGATATTGATTTCCCAACTACAGTATATTATGAAAAGCTGCCCTTCTCTTGTACCATTGTCTATTAATTTTTAAACCTTGTAACCTTCTTTTGGCCACCAAAGAGGCATTCAGAGTGTATAAAGGATAGAAATCCAATTTACAGTGATTGTGAAAGTGGACAAAGTCAACACTTTTCAACTCCAAGGAAAACAAAAATTTAACCTGCCAGTTCCATCTAAACCTGGAGGGATTAAGGGACTGGACTTGGGAGCTCCAGATTCCCTGTACTGATGCTCATATAGATTGCACCTGACATGAGCACCTCTAAACAGAATCATATGTTGCCACCCCCAAGAGATGAAGCAAATGCTGGCCAATATTTGCAAACTGGATGAATTTTAATCCCTTCTATTCACATTTTTACTGATCCATTGTGAGTTCAGATGTGTCAGTCCAACCCTCAGTGCTTGCCCTCCATATGGGCTTGCAAACATCGCAATTAGTTTTTGATATCAGCAGAAGGGCTTGCTTGAACTGACATCTTCTGCCCAGTAGGGAAAAGTCGGTCACATCCAGAGCAAGCAAGCATTTGCAGCTTATCGAAAGGCGAGATGCTGTGGCAGCTGGCCAGAAAAAGCACATGGTGCTCTGTGAAGCTGCAGGAGCTATTTCTTTGACTCCTCGTCCTTCTCAGCATGAAAGAAAGAAATAAACTCGCCAGTCCCCATGGTCTCTTCTTCACTCTCTGCTTGTGCCAGCCATGCCTTGGCTTACTGATGTTTGACTCAGATAATTAGGCATAAGGTTTTCTCTTACTGTGGAAGAGACGAAGCAGGCCACCTTGGCTTAATTAGGTCCAGGGGGACTAAGCCAATTCCTCATCTGCCCACATACCAGTTCACTGTGTCAGCCAGTCCCTCACCTGCATGTCAGCAGGCACCTTGATGTCACCGTCCTCCACCTGTGTCTTCTCCTCAGCTGCCACAGCTATTTGCAAAATGCTAGGCTGGGAGGACCCAGTGCACAGAACCTTACTTCTCCCAGCATCCTCCCCCCAGCTAGCCAGAAGTGGTGGAGGAAGAGAGGCAGTGGCCCTTATCCTGAGCACTCAATGAATGAATGAATGAATGAATGAATGATAAGGAGCTGGAGGAGGAAGGGAGCCCCTCCCTATCCTCTTCCTGCACGCTTTCTGAATAGGCAAGAGAAGGGGCAGTGATTCTGTGAGTGTTAGGTGGCAAGCTACCCCCCCCTGCCAATTTGCCACCTCCCCAACCCCACTGTTTGAAGCCATCATGTCACTGGTCCTCATGGAAGGGCTAACCCTATTATGTTATGCTGAAGCTTAGTGGGGGAAAAAATTGCTTCTGCATTGAGAGGCACTGTGGCATCCTTGTGCCAGACAGGTGGAGGTGACCAGTCATTGGTGGTGTCCATAACTAGTTTTCCCCATCCAGGTACTGCCTGTAGAAACTGCATCTGCCTTTGCCACCTCCTTGGTTCACGCTGGCAGCACATTCCTGGCTACCATCACTGGGGTTGGACAGGTTGCATTGACTGACTCCTTTCACATCTGAATGACATAGAGCTGTTGTGCTACCAACCCATGATTGGTGGCTGGTGTCTGGCTTTCCACAGACACAGGCAGAATAGGGGAACTGCACGTGTGTGGAATTGTTCGGCCTCTTGCTTCCCCTTCCACCTTTGAGCTGAATGGGCCAAGGAAATTAAAAACATTGCCTGGAAACTTCATCAGCATAGAAGGGACATAGATTGCTTCTGGGGTTAAGGATTGCCACATTACTAATACCTATTTAAGGGCTTTGTTTCAAATTTTCACATAATATGTGGCTTATGAAATAGTAAACAATTTATAAAAACAAATTGATTTTAAAAAGAGTGTGCTAGTGCCTTCTGTTTAAACAAGCCTTCTGAGTTCTCGGTCTTTTTAACATCTTTTTTAACATCTTTTAATATTTTTTACAGGCCTGATTCTTTTATGATTTGCTGCTGCTCTATGTTCTTTTTACCTATTTTTTATCTGATTGCTGTTTTTATGACATGTGCTAATATGTTTTTATTTGTTTTAAATTATGTTTTTTAATCTGTTGTAAGCTGCCTTGAGTCCCTTCGGGGAGAAAGGCGGGGTAAAAATAAAGTTGTTGTTGTTGTTGTTGTTGTTGTTGTTGTTGTTGTTGTTGTTAGTGCCTGAAATACAGAGGTCTCTTTGGGAATAAACCAGAACTTCTTTTCCATGGACCAGAAGCCATGTCAGATACAGGAAATGTTGGTCGTTAGTTGCCAGATTTTCTTTTTGTGCATATACATATACACATATTTGTGCGTACAGAGGGGGGAAAAAAACCCATGTCAGCCCTGGGTCTAAGTGTCATGGACTGCAGTGAGTAACAGTGAACCTATGAAATTTCTATGCAGAGCCCAAATGTAAAACAAAGTGATCAATAACAGACGTTTCTGCGCTCCTGCTATCTTTCTATCTGTCTGTTGTGTGAGGAAGAAAGCCAGTGTTCTGATTTTGTTCAACCTGAAAAGAATCCCATTTGCTGTCAAATCCTAGTTCAGCCTTTCCAAAGGGTGGAGCCTCCCTTTCAAGTCTTTGTGGTAATGACTTGCCAGCTTGCTCCTAGGAGCAATAGAGCACCACCTTCAGGGTCGCTGGACTTCAGCAGAAAGGCTCCAGCAGGAAGCTCCAGTCCACAGTGAAACAGAATTGTTAGCAAATCTGCTTTTATTCAGTATGGATATAATCAGGGATCTCTTTTTTTCACTACTGGAGTTACATCAGCATAGCACAGCTAGAAAGACAGAGTTATCATAGTGACTGATGTTGTGAATGGGTCACCCTGTTTTTATCTTATCTAAAAAAATGTCATAGATGCCCTGCTATCACTTGTATTTCATGGCCATTTGGCCTTAATGTTTACAAAAATGTTTTCTCTGCACCTGTCTGCAGGTATACATACCTGCCAGACAACTAAGAGAACAATACTTCATTTTTCTGATGAAGTGGGCTTTAGTCCTTAGACACTTATGTCACATTAAATCTGTTGTAGCCCAATCCTAAGCATGTTTACTAAGAATGATGTTCCATTGAATACAATAGAGCTTACTCTCAGGTAAGCCCCCTTGTATATAGTATGTAAATCTGTCTGGGTTTTGTTGTTCTGGACCTTGTTAAATTGACTGTACATGATCAGCTGTAGCTGCTACTTGTCCCTTCCATTACTCAGCATCCTTGTAGCTTACTGGACTATGGGAGAGGGGGAACCGCTTCTGTAGTCTAGCCTTCTGGGTTCCATTTTAAATACTTGGGTGGCCTGCCCCAACTCAGGTGTTTTGACATGGAGCCAGGCAGAAGGAGGGAGAACTGTACTGGCCTGAAGCTTTGGCTTACCCCTCCTTTGCCTGGAAACCTAAGTGCTTACTGTGTGGTAAACTGTGCCTGGTAAACTACGTGCTCATGTGCAATGTGGGGGAAGCAGAAGCAGCAGTTGCAAGAGTCCTTCTGCCTGGCTCCATGTTGAAATTCCCAATTGCCCTGCCTCTGGCGCAGCGTTGGGGCAGGGCATCAAGAATTTAAAGATGAAGCCTGGATCACAGCAACTGGGGCTTGTTCCACCATCTCTTGGTGAACTACATGAACACCTACTGGGTAATGGGAGAGATAAGTAACATTCACAATGAATGGGGTTCTCTTTTGACCTGTGGGGGCCGCTGTTGTATGTGAACATGGGGGGGGGCATTCAGAGATCTCTTCAAAAACCTGATCCTGAGGCTGGGCACAGAATGTCATGACATCACAACATGAATGCATTCTCTACACAATGTGGACAAGAAAGAGCTTGTTGGATCAAAACACAGGTGCTTGACTGTTCTCCAAAGGGGTGCTCTGAGTTTTTTTAGCTTGCATTTTGTGACATGGAGGAACTCTTTTTAAAATTTGGTGCCATTTTATTGAGAAGAAACCTCAGGAGCTGCTTTGCAGTGTCAGTAATTAGCCTGCCCTCACTTCAGTTGGCAACCTACCCAGAGCTTACAAGAATGAACTCATTTGGCAGGTAGGAGTCCCTGGTGGATAAGTGGCATCCAGGAGATCTCACACCAGGAGCCCCCTCCCCATCCCAATTCAGGCATCAGGCTTGAATGCAAGACAGGATGGAGGAAAACAGCTGCATGTGTAAAATATTAAATGCTGGGTGATTGTTCCCAGTAAATTTTACTATTTTCGCCCCCCCCCTCCAAATGCTAGGAATTCTAAAAAAGAAACTTCAAAGAAAAGATGAAAATACTTGACACTATTGATTTGGAGAGGAAAAGGATGGATCAACTTTGCATTCCAAAGAACAAAATGCACGTTTCAGAGTCCTTTCAAATAGAAGAGGAAAATCCTACTGATTAAAAAAAAAAAGACTTAATGCAGAGAGAGATGCATTACGCATCAGAGTTTGGTACTTATAATTGGAGAGCCTTCTAGTAATTAAACTTCTGTTGCGATAGCTATGCCAGTGGTATCTGAGCTGGCCATTTTCTGTCTGAATCAATTTCAGACCGAAAAGAAAATGTTGTTACCGTGGTCCATTAGCTCAATCTCAATTGCACTTCGCTCAAGTAGAAGACAGAATGAGCTGTGCTGGAAAGTTGGGGGGGGGGGAGGTGGAACTCATGTGTATTTTGTAAACACATTTCCCTACATCACAAAGGCCCCAGATCTAACCAACTTCCCTGCACTGACTGACACAGCTGTGCCAGTGGGGCATGTGCAGCACCCTACACTTGGGTGTCAGTCAAAGGGGCTTCCTCAAGGTAAGGGAATGTTTGTGTCTTTACCTTGGAGCTGCATTGCCCTTAGCTTGGTGCTGGTAAATTGGTTAGGATGGCGCCCAAAGTCCAGCTGGAATTTGAACCAGAGTTCCTAATATGCAAAAGTTGCTCCCCCAGCTTTTATATGATGGCCTCTAGAATCTGCCATGGCTACAAGAACCCACTTTATCCAGTTTTTCTCCCCCCGTTGTTTCTCCCAGTCCTTCATTGGTTCAAGCATCTTGACTAAAATCTGTCAACCACATGGGTGCAGGCCAACAGCAAAGCACGGAGACTTGTGGCACCTTAAACACTGTCAGTGCAATCCTGATTTCCTCATCCACCAGCACAGCAGCCACTGAACCAGCCTAGAGTGTCACAAACATGCCCTAAAGTGTGTTTGTGAGTATTCTGGAGCAATCAGCACCGGTGGAAAGGCCTGCGCTGGCCCACTGGCACTGCATCCAGATCTTTAGCTACCCGTGGAGGTGAGTACTTTGCTGAGCAGCACACGAGCAGGGGAGAGGGCAGCAGAAGAGGAGAATGGAGGTGGGAAGGGGGGTAAGAGGGGAGGGTGGAATGGGGTGGGACAGGCCCGGGAGAAGATGCTTTGCATTATATGGTTGTTGGGGAGGGGGAGGGTGCCTCATTGAATGACCGGCTACAGTGGGACTAATTCTGAGTAGGGCTGCAAAGGATCAGATTGTTCTGGTAAGCCTCCCAGCTGCTGCTCATGACCACCCTCCCTCTCGCTGCCTTTCTCCTGGCTTATCCCTCCCACCCCTCCCACCCTCTTTACAAATGGAAGGAGGCAGCAGGGGAGTGTTCAAAGAGAGCTGCAACACACACTCCCCGACAGCAGCTCTGTTGTTTCCACAGCTGGCTTTTTAAAGGGGGGGGGGACTTGACTCAAGTCCATTAAAGTCACTAATGGGTGACTCGGGGACTCGGAAAGTGCCCCTGTTAGGACTCTTTTATGAGTCGAGTCGCGAGAGGTAGTGACTCGATGGCTCGACTCGTCATGCTGGGTTTTCCCATCCCTGCCAATAAGGCAGCCGACCCGTATCCTCATCTCTCCTAAGTGCCTCTTAGCTGTAGCCAAGGGTTACTCTGCTCTCTTGCATCATGATCTCTCCTACCTATTTCAAAGGACTGATCATATTACTAGTGTTCTTGTCATATGAATTTTCTCCCCAGTGAGATGTCTGTCCTTTCAGATAAACTTGGTGTTTGTGGGCATCCTTGTATCCAGGCTTGCAACTTTTGTGATTCTCTGCCCTGAAGTGCAAAGCGCTGTCACACATTTTCTTAGGCTCTGCAACGACCAATGATTAATATGACCTGCCATTACTTTAATTTGCTCAGCATTAGGACTCCTAAGTAGCAATAAATCAGTCTTTCTCTGACAAACACAGCGACCTTTCTCCATGTATCTTTACCAAGAACAAACTCCCGGGTTAGACAACAAGAGCAACAGAGTCCATTGCAGGAGGTCATCATGTCAGGCTAGCTTGCCAGCTCTCATGATTGATCCTCTCATAATATCTCGGAAAGTTGCTGTAATTCACAACTGTTTCTTTTTTATGAGGTTGTATATGTCCCATTAGCTCAATCTTTTTTTTCATAATTTTTAAAAGGAAAGTTTGGGTACCCCCACCTTGTGTTTCCTTCAGACAAATGTGTCCCACAGCACACAACCTTCAAGGATAACATTATCCTTCCATGATGCTCAAATTTGGTCTTATGTTACAGAATGTGCCAGGCATCTTTCCTAGCCTCCCTCTAAACAGCTCTGCTCTGGACCTAAAATGTGAAATTTGTGAGCTGAATGTGACACCAATTTTCATCCCGATATCTCAGTAGTGTGGATAGATTTTACCTGACAATGTATTTAGGGTCTTCCCTCCTCCTTCTGAAAATGTGAGGGTTCAGCATGTGGAAAATCACTTTCACCTTCAATCTGTTTTTCAACCGGTTTAGGTGGGAGTCTGGAGTCTTTCCTCTGAGCTCCCTTTGACAGAAAGCCCCTAAGGCAGGGGTGCCCAAACCCTGGCCCTTGAGGCCACATGCGGCCCTCGAGGCCCTCTCAATGCGGCCCTCAGGAAGCCCCCTGTCTCCAATGAGCCTCTGGCCTTCCAGAGATTTGTTGGAGCCTGCACTGGCCCGACGCAACTGCTCGCAGCGTGAGGGCGACTGTTTGACCTCTCGCATGAGCTGTGAGATGAGGGCTCCCTCCACTTCTTGCTGTTTCACATCTGTGATGCAGTAGCAGCAGCAAAGGAAAGGTCAGCCTTGCTTTGTGCAAGGCCTTTTATAGGCCTTGAGCTATTGCAAGACCTTCATTCGTTCATATAAGTTCGTCTTTAATATATTCATTTATGTAAACTTATGTAAATTTATTCAAATTCTAAATGTAAATTAATTATTTTTTTCCCCAGCCCCTGACACTGTGTCAGAGAGATGATGTGGCCCTCCTGCCAAAAACTTTGGACACCCCTGCCCTAAATGATCCATCAAACCACCCAAGGATGATGTTGCAGATGCATTAAGTGAGCCATATTCCGTGTGGCTAGCTCCCTTCAGAATATTAGAGGATCAGAAGTGGTGTACAGCAACTGTTACCCTGCACATGCCCAATCTCGTCTGATCTCGGAAGCTAAGCAGGGTCAGGCCTGGTTAGTACTTGGATGGGAGACCGCCTGGGAATACTGAGTGCTGTAGGCTTATACCATAGTCTTTCGAGACTGAAGGTTGCCAACCAAGAAGTGGTGTACCACAGGGAGAAAGCAAGTCTACCATAAGAAGGGGAGTATTGATTGGCTCATTACAGCACTTACCCCATATTTCAGAAATTTCTCCTTGGTTATTACAAGTCAAGCTACAGCCGCATCTCTGCACTTTGGCTGCCTCCACATTATCCCTCTCTCATTACCCTTAGAGCCCTTGTTTCAACAACAGCCTGTTTGCTTCCTGGGCAAGCTGTTAAGCTCCATAGACTTCTAAGGCCCCTCTGGTGTGCATCTCCTGCTTTCCCTCATGCTGTGTCCATTTCCAAGGCTCTCAAATGCTATGTCTTTCTGCCCTGCATACCCAGTTCATTCCTCATTCCTCCTCCCCTCTCAGGTAATCCTTCTCACCTTCCCTCTCTAATAATCTCTCTCCTCCTTCTCAGGCCCTCCAGAATCAGTGCTTACTAGATCAAGCATCATTATGTAAACAACCGTTAATTACCAACATCTGAATCAGTTTAGGAAAACTGAGTGCATTTTCATGCTTTATGTCCTTCCTCTCATTGTAAATTTATCCTATCTACAGGGGGTCTGTTCCTGGAACCTCCCCCCCCCACAGATACTGAAACCCGCAAAAAAGAAAATCCGTTGGTCCAGTTTAATATGACCTCTGAACTTCATGGCAGCTGCTCAAGCCAAGGATCAATCCCTCATTCCTGGCCCATACTTCCCACCAGGAGACTCCTTAGACTTCTGTTGGCTTCTGGTCTGTCTTCTAAGACTCCTTGGACTTCTGTTGGCTAAAGAGCTGGCATAGGTCTGAGGAGACCCACTGGAGACCAGGAAGTTTACGGACAGGTAAGTAAAAAAAAATTTGCTTCCCTCTCCTGGGTTGTCTAGTCCTCCTCCCCCATAGCATGCACTCTGTCTGTGGTGCTGCATAGTCTGGGATGTTGGGGGATAGGACTGGGTTTATTTTCTGAGTCTATGCAATACTAAACAAACAGGTCCATGGAAAGCAATGAAGGTTATCTCCATTGATTTATTAAGGGGCTGCTTTGAAGTCCTTTTGCCATGAAAACTGGGGTGAGAGATAAATGTGCACCTGCTGAGGTGACCTTCCTACTTTGTCCTTTGGGTGGAAAATTGGCTTCCCCTTCTACTGGTTTTCTCAGGGGCAGATCTAAATAGCAGCTTGTTGGCAAGGTAATAGAGATGTTGCTCCATTGCTTTGCAAGGGAACTGCTTTGAAGAACTGTCTTCCAGAAAACTGGGGAGTCAAAAGCCCACCCCTGACCCAATGGGCTCTTTTTACCCTTCCCCCAAGTCTGACTGGGAGCATCTCTTCAGTGGAGGAGAAACCTGGGAACTCTTACCTGGATTTTTTATTTTTTTTAAAAATTGTAGTCTTCTAATGCTGACCTCTTATTCGCACTGAGCATACCCCAACCCTGTAGTTTGTTTCTGGGCCTGCTCCAGTGAAGTTTGGTAGCAGATAGACTTGATATCACTAAATTCTCTGTCTAGTAGCAATGAACTTCATTGTCTTGGCTACATAATGCACAACATACACTCGCCATCTAAATTGCCCTCTCCCTTTTCAAATCCTTTGATCCTGGCTATGTGCTCCTTAGTCCCACTGTGACATCACTGGATGCTGCTGGAGGGGGGTGATGAAACAGAACACTTGTGATGCCACGGTACAGAGTAAATGATTTTCAATATCACGGAGAAGGCAGAACGCAACATAGGGATGCCATTATTGGCAGCAGCTGTGCATTGCTTATGATGTGTGGCTCCCCTTTCAGGTCCAACACCCTGCAATGCACTTCTCTCTTCTTCAACTGGGCTTCCTTACATTATGAATATACAGGTTTGCGTCACTTAAGACGGGGATATGTTCTAAGATCCCTGTCTTTATGTGATCATTCAGTTCCATCTAGTGTCTTTGTTGTGTAAACAGACACTTGCTGTGCAGGTCACTGGAGACTTGATTGCCTCATTAAGAGCTTCCTTGTTGTGCTTTGATCACCATTGTATATGCGGGTCCATCTTTAGGCGGCAGGTCTTTAAGCGACGCACGCCTATATTGTCTGTAGCAGTGGTTCTCACACATTTAGCACTGGGACCAACTTTTTAGAAAGAGACTCTGTCAGGACCCACCCAAAGTGATGTCATGACTGGAAGTGACATCATCAAGCAGGAAAATTTTGAACAATCCTAGGCTGCGATCCTACCTACACTTTCCCAGGAGTAAGTCCCATTTACTATCATTGTTAAAAGAATATGCATAGTAGCTTGTTAAAAGTACAGGTCTGTAACATTTCCCCAAACGCAGTCACATACCATGGGAGTATCTAATATATTCAAAATAAAATATTGAAATGAATGGGGACCCACCTGAACTTGGCTTGTGACCCACTTAGTGGGTCCCGACCCACAGTTTGAGAAACACTGGTCTGTAGAATGCTTAACCGTGGCAAGAGATTCCTCAGAAAACCACAGCAAGCCATCCAATGGCAAGGAATCCTGATAGCGCAATGAAGGATAATTCCTACTTTTAAAAACGCTGAGGCTGTTGGTAAATCATACCCCTATTTCGCATTAGCTAGTTTAGAAAAGATTAACAGGCCACCAATTAATGTGTGACTCTTGTCCATGGATTATCGTACACTGGCACTCTTCATTCTCCCCTGCTGCTGCCGGATATCTGTTACTTAATTGCGGCTCATATTTTGACTTGGCATCCTTTCAGAAGCAGCTAGATGATGTGATGTTGCTTAATAATAGGTTTAATAATCCCTGAAGTCTTAAATTAAACACAAATGAATCCCAGCCAGAGGTAACAGAGAGGCACTATTCTTGTTAGAGAAAATGGAGATGAGGTGTGAAGGAAGAGGAGAAATCTCTTCAGTAGGTTAGGAGGTGTGATGTGAAGGTAGACAGGGAAGAATGCCCTAATGATTAAATTGCCTGAGAAGGATTAAGGTAAACATTCATTTCATTTGTAACTCAGTTGTGTTCTTCTCCTTGGGGCCAGGCTAGGTGTCAGTCCTGACACAGCGCAGTGTGATGTGTGGGTGAATGTTTATACCACTCACATAGACCTCTTTTCTCGTATTCTCCAGTGTGGAGTTGTGGTAACAGCAGTGACAGATGGTATAAAAATATAGTTTGTCCAAGAAATAGCGAGACCTGGGACCCAATCCTATTGAGCACAGTACCAGTGGTAAGCTCGCACTGTCACCACTAAGTGTTGCAAAAGTGCCGTAAGGCACTTTCCTGCCAGTGCTCAACACTCAGTGCAAGTGGAGACTGCAGCCGGCAGTGGGCCTCTGTGTCAGGATGACACATTGCTGGAGCCAGCGGTCAGCCGTTGGTCAGCAGAGAGGCTTTTTGGGGTGGGGGGAGGGCTGGGGAAGGTTGGAGGGCAGAACTGGGTGGACAGAGGGCAGACGAAGGGGAGGAACAGGCCCAGGAGGTGTACGGGGATAGCAGCAGACTCTGCCAAATCCTATGCCCCCTCCTGTGCCCAGAAGCCCGACACAGGCCCCCTTGGCTCTGCTCCCCATATTTAGTGGGAGCAGATCCGAGGTGACTCATTGCCAACTATGGGACTTGACATGGGATGAGGGAATACAGCAGGAGCCATTTTGGCGGTGGAGGTCTCGGAGTCACCTCAAGTACCACCAGTGGTGTGAGCACCACTGGTTGAGAAACATTGCTCTAGGTCGGGGGTTGGCAACCTGCGGCTCCGGAGCCGCAAATGGCTCTTTCACCCATCTGCTGCGGCTCCGTGCAGGGCCTACCCACCCCGGCAGGCTTAGCACCCGTGGGGAGCGACCCCCTTTCCCCCTGGGATGGGTTGGCCCTGCGCCCGCGACGCGGCTGCCGCTCACCAGGCCGAGCGCGCATGCATGCAGCTCGGACACCTCCTGCCCGCCCTGTGCCACACCTCCCCTCCCCGGCCGAGAAGGATGGGACACGCTGCTCAACCTCTTTTCCCCTCAGAGTTGTGTCCCGCCCGTGGCATGTGCTGCACAGTAAAGCCTTTGAAGCCCCCTCCACACCGCAGTGGCGAGAGGGGGACGCCTCCCGACGAGGCAGCGCGAGGGAAGGTGGTGCTGCATGAACTGCCATGGCCACCTTCCCACACATCCCGGCTGACCTCCCTCTCTTGCTCCCCCCCACGGCTCTCCCCAGCCTGCCTTGGACAGGAGCTGCAGCATTGGCTGCTGCGTGCTGTGTGTTGGCAGCGCCACGCTTGACAGCTCCTCATAAAACGGCTCCTTCAGGAGCCTCCTCCCGCCGTTTGCTTTGGCGCGGGGCTGAGTATTCCCTCCGCCTTCAGACGTCTTGCATACGCACTTCCCCGCCTTTCCCCTTCCAACGTCTCCCTCCCCCCGCCTGTCTACAGAGAGGGACAGCGCGGGCGGGATGAAGAGGAGGGTGCTGGAGCAGCTCCCGCCCAAAGAGCCCCAGCCGCCCCCAAGGGCGAGCCCCCTCACCACTGTGCGTCCCCTCCTGCCCGAGCCGCAGCGCCAGCCGCCTGCCCGTGTGGCAGGGTTTTATACCCTGACCCCCTTTCCCACAAGCAGCCCTGAACCCCCTTCCCACAAGCAGCCCTGACCCCCAAGCAGCCCTGAACCTCCTTCTCACAAGCAGCACTGAACCCCCTTCCCACAAGCAGCCCTGACCCCCAAGCAGCCCTGATCCCCCTTCCCACAAGCAGCCTTGACCCCCAAGTAGCCCTGAACCCCCTTCCCACAAGCAGCCCTGACCCCCTCTCCCATGCAACCCTGACCCCCCTCCCCTAAGCAGTCCTGAACCCGTCCCACGTGCACCCATGGGTGTCTGGATAATTGATGGGAATACTGGGGGGGGGGGACCTACTGGACATGCAAGTGCAAATGAGGACGCCAATCAAACAGCATTATGAAAATATCTTCAATAACAGTTTGCCAGGTATTTAATATTTTTTCATTAATATTTTAAAACTCTTTCTTAAAAAGTTTTTTTATACATAGCATAAAGGTAAAAAAAAAAAACTATATATGCAGTGTTATCTTAATTTTAGATGTCAAAAGGGTTTTGTGGCTCTGGAGGTTTTCTTTTCTCCGGAAAACAGGTCCAAATGGCTCTTTGAGTGTTTAAGGTTGCCGACCCCTGCTCTAGGTCAGTGTTCTGTACCACTTCAAGCAGCCTGGGAAATCACATGCTTTAAAAAAGTATATTCATTGCATCACGTACAGTCGAAGATTATGGAGACAACTATGCTGAACTTATTTCCCTGGTATACTAGTTTAATACATGGATAATTTTTTTTAGTGTGGGTTGCATTAAAACAGATGCCACTTTCATTCACAGTGTGAGATGGTACAGGTTGAAGTTGTATTGTTCCATATTCTATCAACCTCCTTCTGCAAAATTTGTAGATCCATTTGTAGGTATTGTTCTTCTAAACCAGCCATTTTCAACCACTGTGCAGTGGCACAATGGTGTGCCACGAATGGTCCCCAGGTGTGCCGACTCTCCCCCAGGAATTTGGGAGAGGGTCATAGGGCCATTGGGGGATGTGAGTCCTCCGCCAACAGCATGGTGCGCCTTGACCATTTTAGTGCCCTTTCAGTGTGCCCTGAGATGAAAAAGTTGGAAATCACTGTTCTAAACCATGAAAGGGACTATCAGGAAGAAGCCAGTGGTTACAAGATCAATATATTTTTTCTCTCTGAGTTTTTCTTTGTGCTCCCATCCCATTTCTAAGTAACTTCTTTGCTCCAGTTTCTGACTCCAAATTTGGGACACTCCTGCCAAATTGTTATCAGGATCTCTGCTTGCTCACGTAATCCAGGTGTTCCATCACAACATCAGTGGGGGCACTGTAAACATCATGCTCCAAAATAGTTACCTTTCTTGTGTTTCAATGGCTCTCATGATATTTCTGAGAGATGCACATCTGTAGCTTTCTCTAACCCTGGAAAAGTAGAGATAAAACTTTAATCTTTTCCCATGCCCAGTGCGATGTCATATTGCAGGTGTGTGCAAATCTACCTTGAAAAATTGAAGAAATCCCCTATCTTTTTTTCCTGCTTAAATATAATGCAACTGTTGGTAAGTAGATAAGGGCCAAATCCTATCCAACTTCCCAGTGCTAATGCAGCTGCAGTGCAGTCCCAAGGTAAAGGAACAACATCCCAATCCTAATGGCGGCTGCGCCATCACATGCATCAGCACCAAAATGGTGACCGCTGTAACAAGTGATCCTGTGGGGGCTTTCTTCTCCTGTGGGGGAACTTTCATCTCCTTCCCCTGAGTAAGGACGCAAGGGCCACAATCGGTCTTCTCTAGTCTGTGCCAGCTATTTTGCCAGCGCAGACTGGAAGAGCTCCGTGTCAGGTGTTACAGCCTGACATGGAACATAGGATCAAGTGGAGCCCTGTTTTGCCAGTTCCACCCCCTCCAATCCAGTTCTGCCCCATGCCGTGCCCTGGGTGCCTTGAGTGGCTTGAGGCCTTGAGTTGCCTTGAGATGGGGAGAGCGAGGGGCAGCAGAGGCCGTGAAGTTCAGGTGTTTTCAGGTGCTTTACAAACAATTGAATATCGTTTGGGATTATGCACCTCTGCTTGGAATGTGTGCTGATCCCTGAGCCCTTTCAAGCTGAGCCCGGAGATGTTCCTGCATACCTAGTGAAGACTGGCCAGGGTCAGGAAGTTTTTCTCAATATGGCTGCTAGGCTTTTTTAAGAACCTGTGCTGCAGAGGTGTCAAATAAGGAGGACTTAATACAAGGAACTCTCCAGAGCGAGTTTCACATGAACATGTCATTGCTTTTAGCCAGCTCACCAACTGACAAAATGGGCACAATAATTTCATGGCCTTATTATGGGTGATGGGTTAGATTAAGATGGGCCTATTTGCTCTACGTGCTGGAGAGTTTTGCAATGCATTTAACAGACCAGTTGCATAAGGAAACTCTTAACTCGATAAGTCTGTGAGAGAACAGTGGAAGGGAAGAAACAGAGGTGGAGACTTTTGGACTGGATTTCAACTGAATTTTTAATCATTCATTATGTGGAAATTCAGAAGTGGGAATGTAACATCTGCTTAATCAGTGGAAAAAAATTCTGCAATGGAGAGAAAAAGAAAGCTTTCATAGCTGTGTGGCAAATACCCATTTACCGTGGCAAGAAATCTCTTGATAAATATAAACTTAATTCATGGCAAAGATGTTCACAGCTGGGAGAAAAGAAATCTTGAGTCAGGTGCTATAGATAGCTTCTTTTGGCAGGAATAATATAGTCTGTAATAGAACCACAGTTGTTAACATGCATCTGTTAGGTCCCAGAACTGCACAAACTGGTCTGGGAGAATTTATGGAAAGCTGTGGTAGCTTTAGCTAAAGAGATGATAGGAGAAAAAGACTGATTATGTGGTGTTTACCAGGGAAAAAAGAATGGCAGACCTAACCCAGTGGAACTGAATGGCTCCAAGGTTGGGAGATGTCCTCCATCCCTCTTGATGTGCATTCTGTTCCCACCCCTAAGAGGGGCATGAATATGTATGCACCCTTAACCTGACCTAGAGCACATGCACAACAGATCATCAATCAATACTTTGATCTATAAATCCAGGCACAGAGGTCTGGCATAATTTAGAGCATACACACATTTTTTTTTCTGCACTCCTTCCATTTTCCACATAACAAAGACTAGAGTTGCAATGAATTTCTCCTGTGCCAAACTCAGACAAGAACAGGTGGGGGGGGGGGGAGGGAGTCTTGTGAAAGCCCGTCTGAATCAACATATGGTGTGGTGGCAATCTGGTGGGTGGGTGTTTCTTCTCCTCCCACCTTCCTCACCATGCTTTCTAGATGGTTGTGGATACAAGTGCTGCTCATCTACCTTGTTCCATTAGCCCCAGTACAGGTAAGTGGGGAGGGAAGGTGAAAGCAGAAGGAGACAAGTGGTGGGAGTATGCATGTACATACCAGTGGTGACTCAGAATTGGCTGTTGTTTGTGGGACACCCTGATACCGCAATTTCACAAACCACGGGGGCTATATAGAACTCCAAACTAGAATTACACATTCTCACTATTGGTGCTTCTATGTGAATGACCACAAACTTGGCAGTGGTCTTCACCTGATCATAAGGTGTCTGAGAGAGAGCCACTATAAGTGGCAAAAGCCTCCCACAAAAAGAGATCCTGTGCACGTACTGGGATAAGTTCTTAAAACCAAGCATGGAGATCTAAAAGGACTAAAATAGTAATAAACATCTTTTTATGTATAAATATTTGGCAAGCGGTTGTGAGCATAAAAGACAAGGAGTGTTGAAATGGTATCAAGAAATGCGTTAGATTAGCACTAGGTTTCCTCAAGCCATCCTAATAAGAGCTAACACTTGGCACTAGCAGAAGAGCATTTAATAGGGCTGTCAGATTAGCATTGACAGATCCATGAGATTTTGAGGTGTTGTTTATACAAGCGCTTTTTGGGAAAGCTAGACCTTTCTGAGAGCAAATGAATTCGAGGCTTTTATGTTCACTTGAATAAACCAGATTGTCTCTCACAAATAAAAACATAGCTGGTCCTCTGATAATCTTCCAATCGTTAAACAGTTTTTTTAAAAAAGAGACATTGCCATCTTTCATTTATTTCTAGACTGCTGACTTATCTCTGTCTTGTTTCCCTTGCTTTTATGATATTTAGTTGTTCATCTCTCACGCTGTCATGTTATGTCATGGAAGAAGATTGGTCCTCCTTTATACTAATCCTTTGCAGTAAAATCTAATTTGTTTGCCCAGTGTTCCCTGCCATATAATGATGCTCTAGCTTTCATAAGCCTCCACCTTTTCCTCCTGTACGTAGAGAATGTGACATGTCTCAAAGTCCTTGACATAATTGCGTAATAACTAATTTTCAGCAGATGGTCAAGTCAGTGGAATGACAGAGATCAATAAACTCTTTGAGATATTTATTAATACAACATCAGATAGAATCAAATTGATAGAGCTGAGATGGTGGTGTGCTGAGGACGCAGATCTTTCTTTGCAAATAGCCTCTCACTTTGTTGGGTACGTGAATGATTCAAGGAATGGGAACTCAAGTCAGTGATTTGGACCCGAGTCGCAAAAATGCGAATTTTTCAGTGACTCCTCAAGAGTCACATGCAAGGATGACTCTGAAAAACACTCGAGTCAGGGGCCCCCTGACTCAGCACTCATCCCCACACATGCAGACTTGAGTCTGTCTGTATCTGGGTATGCTTGCTTATTTTTTTCGCAGCATGGGGCTATCATTCCGATCAGGCGAACAGCAGAGACTTCCAGCCCCAAGACAGGGAAGGGATCGTGTTTTCCTCTTGCAATGAATAGGAGGGGGGAGGCAGAAGCCTATATTTACACTTGCTTGCAAGCTGTAGGAACTCAGCTCCTTGCAAACTGCAGGAATTGAACTCTTGGCAGAGCAATTAGTAGCTATTTGATTTTTGAATAGCTTCAGGGCTTGAAGAAGTTATCTGATCCGTCCAGCACCCATGTTTTCATTGGAGGCTCTGCTCTGCACTATGCAACCCACCAAAATTTGGGTCACAGTCCCCACTAGTGGGTTGTGACCCACAGTTTGGGAACTGCTGTTGTAAAGGTTTCCAGTCTCCCCAAAGGGAAACAAAAAGCACACATTGGACTCATAGCTACTTACATGTACTGTGTTGCTGTCAGGTTGGTGGGACTTCTGGGACAAAGTCCTACACTCACCTTCCCATAATTAGGAGGCACTCCCTGATGGTGCCAAGTACATCCACTGTGACTGGTACTATGGATTCAGGTCCTTTAGAGTCCTACATTCATTTTTTTAAAAAACTTAACAGTAGCATCCCATTTTGAAATAGGCATCTAGGTACTTGTCCCAATAAGATAAGATGAAGAAGTCTTGGATTTGTCCCTCATTGCACACTGACATTTGCAATTACCCATGTAATGGAATCTATTGTTACTAGCAGTGCTTTTTAAAAACACCTGTGATGCACATGGGGGGGGGACGGGATGGGACGGGACGGACAATAGATCTGGTATAGGTGGATTCAGGGCCCAAACCCATCCAACTTTCCAGCACTGATGCAGTTGTGCCAAGGGGGCATATGCTGCATTCTGCAGCGGGAGAGCAGTCACTGAAGCCTTCTCAAGGTTAGGGAATGTTTGTTCCCTTATCTTGGCGCTGCATTACAACTGCATCAGTGCTGGAAAGTTGAATAGGATTGGAACCTAAGTTATCCACGGATCCGAGGGGGACCCCGCACTCCATGCCCTGTACACCCATTACATTACATCATGTTTTTCGTGTAGTCACAAAGACCAGTGTCCAGAGTGACACCTGCTGGAGCAGATGAGTCTGGCACAGGGGACTGGGTGGGGTGGGGCAAGGGCAAGGAGGTGAAGCGGGGAGGGGGGTGATGGAGGTAAGGTGGGCATATCATGCTTGGAAGGGGGCAGGATCAGTGGTGCCAGTGCATGCCATATCCCTTCCCCTTTCCTGGGCCTGATCTGCCAACTTGGAGCAGTGCAGACTTGTGCCAGCTATATAGCCTTCTAAGGGCCCGATTCTATCCAACTTTCCAGCACTGATTCAGCCATACCAATGGAGCATGTGCTGAATCTTGTGGTGGTGGGGCTGTCACAGAGGCCGCCACAAGGTAAGGGAAAATTTGTCTCTTTACCTTGGGGCTGCATTGCAGCTGCATCAGTGCTGGAAAGTCAGGTAGGATTGGACCCTCAGTCTGAAGTTAGGCTGAACATTTGCCCCAGCTTTCCTACATCCCCTCAAAACTTCTCCACCAAGCGTCTCTGTCTCTCTAGCTGGCCACATTCAATATCCCGTCTGCATCTTTGTTGGATACTGACATGGCTTTTGAACACCTAGGTGGGGAAGATGCCATTTGCATGTGGTAGAAATGAACAGGAATGTCATTGAGACTTTTATTTTTAGATCCTAACAATTACACTCCTTTTCTGATTATATCTTTTTAAAAAAAAGGTGTAATCTGTCTCTTAAAAAAAAAAAGTTAATTGAATAGGTTTTAGATTTAGTCGATCCGAGCTGTCACCTAGACTTACCCCCCTAGTGACTCAGTGGTGGCTGGCAGACTGCAGCCAGCACTGATACAGTCTGTTCTGATGCAGGGGGTTGGCCCAGAGCAAAGGGACTGTGTTCATTCATGTGTACTAGCAGTGCCTTGAAACGTATTCCCGCTGACATTAAATTTCTCTCTGATTTGGAAAGTCGTGCCTGGAAGCCTGCAGCACACTCCGAAAAGCTCTTTTCTGGAGTCGCAGACAATCTGGCAAGGATAATTTTAGACGAGCAACACAATTAGCAAGAAATAATCGCTGCTGCAAAGTGTTCTTCAGGGTCTCGTTTGAAAGTGTTTTTTGCCTTTGGAATTTGGCTGCCTCGCTTTCCCAGAAAGTTTGAGGCTGCTGCGGTTCTCAAACCCCTTTTGCTCCAGGACAACTGCAGCCAGTTTATGGGGTGGGAGGAATGGAGAAAATAAAAAATGAAACAGAATCTCGGAGATGCTAGCCTGTGGGAGATCCACTTGACTAATCTTTCCCCTCTGTGCTCACAGAGACTTGTGGCTGCAGCAAGATCAGCCCTTGAGTGAATGAATAAGACTTCCGTGAGGCATGGTCCAGCTGTTAGTCTGTTTGTAGAGGAAAGAGCTTTGTGAACAGTTGATGAGATGTTTGTCAGCAGGGGAGGTCACGGTCATCATAACACTCACCATTTAACACTTGCTGAATGTTCAGCGCATGCCATGTGTGTGTATTTCAGCAATCCTTGCAACACTCCTTAGGATAGGCCAGTACTTTTCATATTCATACTGCAAATACAGGGATGAGGCTGTAGGCAAGTGACATGTCAAAGGTTAATTCATGGCTTCTGTGACATTTAAGTGGTGGCTTGGTCCCAGCCTTAATCCTTAAGCTACACCAGCATAGAGTGGGAGGCTGTAGAAGAGGGAAAGTTGAGAGGGAAGACGTGCAAAACTAACACCCCAATCCAAATCCCCCTCCATGTTGTATGCGTGCCAAAGAGGCACAGACATCATCTTATGGTGGGGGAGCAGTAACAGAGATATCCTCAAAGCAAATTTTTCTTTTATTTTGCCTTGTTTATTCAGACCTTTTAATAGACATATGTTGTTGGTCTCGGTTCACAGAAGAGCAGGTTAGCCATGCTTCCTCAGATTACTCAGTACGTAAGTTTCTTTTGACTTTTCTGTAGTTGTGATTTTGGGAACCCCTTTTCAGATCAGGGAGATCAGGTTTTATGAGGTGGTGCCACTCTCTGTCTGGCTTCCTAGTCTTGGTGGCAATAGAGACTTACTCAGTCCCCGGATACATCAAGACTAATCAGTGGGAGAGGGAAGGGGGTTAGACTATCACTAGCTACTGCTCCTGTTTTGCCTTTCACCTGTGCTTCCCCTGCATGTCTTCTTCCGTCACAGGTGTGTGCATTGCGCCATTCATTAAATCTCACTATACGGGAGTCACTGAAGACCCTATCGGTTGGCAACCTTCAGTCTCGAAAGACTATGGTATAAGCCTACAGCACCCAGTATTCCCGAGCGGTCTCCCATCCAAGTACTAACCAGGCCTGACCCTGCTTAGCTTCCGAGATCAGACGAGATCAGACATCTGCAGGGTAACAGTTGCTGCTTGAACACCCTAATACATTATCACATCTTAGCCATTAGGTAAATTCCCTGGTCTGGAAAACCATGGTTAGAGGTGCTCTTAAACATTCTTAATTTTTTGCAGATTTTGTTTTTTTCCCAAAGAGGTAAAGTATAGAAAGGGTATTGTGTGTTTTTATTCCCTGCTAATTGGGTAAGAGGCACTTTTCCAAGTGGGTGCTCCTTTTTTTAGCAGGGGGAGAGTAACTGGCCCACCTCACCCCAGCACTGTCTGTTCTAGTGGCTGTCTGCTGGTATTCATTTGCATCTTTTTAGATTGTGAGCCCTTTTGGGACAGGGAGCCATTTAGTTATTTGATTTTTCTCTGTAAACCGCTTTGTGAACTTTTAGTTGTAAAGCGGTATATAAATACTGTTAATAATAATACTAATAATACTAATAATACTAATAATAATAATAATAATATTCCAAGGGTGCGTTTTTATAAATTATAATCCCTTTAAAAGTGGACTAGCAAGGTGAGGTAAGTGGTATAGTGCCTGCAGATACAGCCACAGTCATTACACAGTCAATTAGGTGATAGATTTTTTTTGGCAGATTATGGGTTGTTTTTTTGTTTTGTTTTTTTTCAAAAATGAGAAATGCAGGAAGCGGTGTTATGCATTTTTATTTCGTTATCACCAAAAATCATACCTCTACCCAGGGTAAGGAGTGGATTTAGGAAATGAAGAGTAATTTGCTACTTGGGACTGGCAAGCTGGATAAGTTTTCAAATGTTATATTCTCTTAGGAAGATTCAAGTATCTCAAACTAAAAAGCAGTGTACGTTTATAAAATAAATGATGTCTGTCTATTCAGAAATATACCTTTTCCAGGTCCTACATTGTAATCTGTCCCCTCCATACCTGGGCACAAATAACAGGATCTTCAATATGATAGGTTTGCTCCTGTCAAATAATGTGCTGTGCATGAGATTAAATTGCAACTAGAAGTTTCTTTTGAAGTACAAATTGGTGTTCATCTATGAAAACACGCACAGCGGAAGGCACAAAAAATTACACATGAGTGGTGAATTGGCAAATGTACTCCCTTCTGAGATCATAAGACTTTTTTTTTACCTCCCACAAATGACTAAGGTGCCACGTTTGGAGAAGCCAGTCTCCCTTCATTTTATGACTCCATTTTGCAAGGATGTAGCCTTCTGTAATTGTTTATTGAATGACCCCAGCAAATTTTGTGCACTGAAGAGCCACTCCAGACATTCATTATTGCCTGCACACACAAAAAGCCACTTCCATGTGTCTTGTCCTGATTTATTCTTTGAGGTGGCATCTCTTTTATTCTCTTGCCCATGCCATCAGTGCTGCGCAGGAAATAGCTTTTCAAAATGACATCTTCTATTCCAGAAGAAATTGCACGATTCCTCATCTTCCTGTTTTTTAAATCTTCTCATCTCACTGTCGTATCCTTCTTTTTAAATATCATCTCCTCAAGAAACCAAGAATTGTTAAATCATGTGAAGATATACTATAAAGGGACAGATTACAATAGGTTATATAATAGGTGGAAACAACAAAAAAATAGACAGTATATCACTGGTAATTTATCACAAGTCTAGGAGTAAAAGTTAGTATATTTTAAAAAAAAATCATGGCAAAATTCTGTGTGGATCGTCAAGCACAGTGGTGTTCAAATGGAGACCCCTGAAGAGGAAGTACTGACTTCTTGTACCACCAGGTCTGCCGATCAGATTGAATTGCACTCAGGTTCTACTGGGATGAATGCACAGCAGCCTGGAATCCTCTTGATCTGGAGAGTCTGATGCCCCAGCAGGCCAATTCTGTGTAGCTCTAAGGGAGCAATCCTGCCCTTCACTTGGGTTGATGCAAGTCCCTTGCACTGGCCCAGAAGGGTCACAAATGTGCCATGAAGCATGTTTCCACCTCCTCAGGAGTAAGCTGTGCCGGCACATGGAGGTGTGCTGGCACACGGAGGTTGAATCCAGCCTCTGTGGCAGCTTCTGTGGCGAGCATTGCATCAGCCTGGCTGGGCCGATGCAAGGCTCTGGGGTGGGCAGAGAGGAGGTGGGGAGAAGGCAGGAGGGAGGCGTTCCTGGGCGGGGGGAGGGTAGGCAATGGGCAGCTCTGGGGGAGGGTGGGCGGGAAGCGGGGTTGGGATCTGGCAGTTATACAGGATCCCAACCTCTGTTCCCAGGGAGCTCGGAGCGACTTCAAGCCGCTCCGCTCTCCTCAGACTTGTGCCACCCCAGGAGATGGCACAAGTTGAGGAGACCCATAGGGGCATGGGCGCCTTACCCAGAGGTAAGCGGAAAAGTTTCCCCTTGCCTCTGGCTGAGCCACTTTGGGTCCCTATCCTGTGCTGCATACAGCGCAAGCCTCTTGGCATACCTATTCTAGCCCTGGGTAGGATTGCACCCTAAATCTATCAAGTCTGACTGCTCAAAAGCCACCAAATCTGCTATCTTCCCAGTTCCCTCAGCGTGGTCAATTTAGTAACAGGGGCTCCATGGTTTTCTATCTCTACTGCCAGACTACTGATCTTTGGTGTGACTGCAACCTACCCATGAACTGCCCAAGATACTTACCTCACGTAGGCCCTTGGGCCTATGCCAGATACCAGGCACCCTTCTAAAGTCACTAAAGGAATTATATTTTTCTGATAGAAATTATGTTTCACACTATCCCCCTGCCACTTCATCATGACTGCTAGACCAATCACCCCATTATGGAAACCATTAACTCTCTTTCATTTTCTTTTCCTTTCTTGTTCCAAGTATCATTGCTGAATTTTAGGTGATTTGCATGCTTGTGTTATCAGTTAATTAGAAGGCAAATAGGCAATAGTAACTGGCATATGTCTTGAATTTTGAAGTTAGCCACATACAGTCAAATTGAGCAGTTCAGCTACAGGAGAGCTCATCCAAATTAAAATTATTTATTACCATGAAATGAAACTGTTGAAGGCCCACGTGGCCCATTAAGGACATAAGTAGCATGTTCTCCATTGTCATTTAGGCGTGTTATGTTGTGAAGACTAATCATCCATAGGAAATTTTTTTAGAAATAATTCCCATCTTCATGTTAGAAGCATATGGGAATTTGCATACGTTATCAATATTTCACAATGCAACTGTCTTAATGATTCTCAGAGTGCATAAAGAGGATCTTCATGGAAGACGAAGAAGGGACTTTGGGAAAGACTAGAGAAAGAATTTGAGAATCTTGGGGATTAGCCATAGCTCATATGCAAATGTGTATAACAAATCTGTAATGCAATTTTTTGAAAGAAAAGTAAATTTGGGAGATGGGAATAGGGAAGTGTTGAACTTTTTCCCCATTGTCAAATTCTCTGATATAAATCAGTCTTTCTAGCAGTTTTGCCCTGTGGGTTTCGCAGGTGTCAATCCTAATTGGGGCCTTGCAACAGTGTAAAGACATGTATAACAGTATACATGCCTCCATGACATCGCAAATGGCACAATACCGCTTGCTCTTTCAGGAGCACCACTGCAAACAACAGTGGTGGCTCTGGCACATAAGAACAGCCCCGCTGGATCAGGCCATAGGCCCATCTAGTCCAGCTTCCTGTATCTCATAGCAGCCCACCAAATGCCCCAGGGAACATACCAGATAACAACAGACCTGCATCCTGGTGCCCTCCCTTGCATCCGACATAGCCCATTTCTAAAATCAGGAGGTTGCAGATACACATCATGTCTTGTAACCCGTAATGGATTTTTCCTCCAGAAATTTGTCCAATCCCTTTTTAAAGGCATTTAGGCCAGAAGCCATCACCATATCCTGTGGCAAGGAGTTCCACAGACCAACCACACTGTCACAGAAGACAACCTGCCCTGAGATAGGTAAGCCATTGTGGGAGATGAGTGATGGCTGGAGAGAGGGGCCACTGGTAGAAACAGAACAGGGAAGGAGAAGAATGAAGGAGTTTCTGGGGAGGGGACAGGCGGAAGGTGGAATGGGGGAGGGAAAGGGTAGATCCTGGCAGTACCAGCGTATACCTGGATTTTCTTTCCTTTCCCTGTTCCCTGCCCCTTACTCTCCTGAGTTCTGTGCCAACAAAGTACTCTCTGTTCAATACTCTCTGTTAAACTTCCCAACTATACATTTCTATGTCCTGAAGACAGAACATCCCATCCATCTACTCACAGAATTTTAATCTTGTTGAGCTTCATTTATTGGCCTTCAGCAAACCCACTATTGATTTAAAACCCAATCCCATGCATGTCTACTCAAAAGTAAGTTCCATTATAGTCAATGGGGCTTACTCCCAGGAAAGTGTGGATAGGATTGTAGCCACAGTACTTTGACTGCCTCACTTGACTTGGATGTAGAAAGGGATTAGGGTACCAACAGCTCGTAGATAATGAATGACCTGATAACCTTTACCAGCAGCTTCATGTAGATACAGGGGTGATGATGGAACCATGTGAGATTTCAGTGTTTTCCCAGCACCACTTGCTGAAATCACTCCTCCAAGTAATAAGAAAACTATGAAAACATTGTGCCCCCAACTCAGATCCTATCTAAAAGATCCTATTGAATAGATCCAACTTATAGATCCTATCTAAAAGAATACCAGGGTCAATTCTTAGTTGCTTAGAAGGCAACTAAGAGCACAATCCAAAGCACTTGTTGGGCTGGCTCTGGCCTGGCTGGCGCACAAATGTGCCATAAAGCACATTTGAACTGCCTTCGGAGAAAGTGCAATGGTGCACAAAGGCGTACTGGCCTGCAGAGGCCAGATCCAACTTCTGCAGCGGCAAGGAAAGGTAAGTCCATGCCGGCTGAGCTCAGTCATTGCAAGGGTCTGGGGAGAGCATGGGGAGGGCAGGGAGGAGGTGTTTCAGGGTAGGGAAGGGTGGATGGGCCCGTGGATGGGCTGGTGGGTGGGGAGTGGGAGGCGGGGCAAGGACCCAGCAGTTATACCAAATCCTAGCCCTGTTCCCAGGCAGCATGGAGTGGCTCCAGGCTTCTCTGTTCTGCTCAGATCTGTGCCACCTCTTTCAGTAACCTCTGCTTACTGGCCCTTCTTGCACCAGTTGAGTCCTTCATGCAGAAGGTGACCGTACTGTTTCCTGTGGTCACAGGGTGGCCCTAGTTTGGTGAGGGGATTGGGAAGTGCTTTCAAAAGGGAAAGCACTGGGATAAGCAGGCTGACTGAGAGCCCATTAAGACCCATCAGGGGGTTGATTAGAGGGGGTGTGAGAATGGAAGTGGGTGGTAAGTGAAGCCCAAATATTCTTCAAAAGCAGTTCAAGAGGCCAAGGATGAGGGCAGTATGGTGGAGGCTGAAAGAAGGGAGCCTGTCCCCAGTGGTGTAGCTAGTGGGGGGTGGAGGGCGGTCTGCCCCAGGTACCACCCTTGGGGGGTGTTACACCACAAATGCCCCAACATCCCGAAGGTTATGAGTTACCCCATCATGCTATATACCATTGGATGCAGAATTTCCAGCGGAATGCAATGCAAAACACCCGAATTGAAATATCTCCTTTCCATCAAATGTTATGGCCAAAAAACCGGAAACCAAAAAATGCATAGAACCCTATGGAAAAGGAAACTCAGCCATATCACGCCTTTACTCGCAAGTAGGCAAACTTGCCATAGTTCATTGGAAAGGGCAGGCTGAGAGGAATCCAATGACACCAGAATGGTTCCTATCCAATGAAAGCAGCCCTCCAAAAACACCCAAGAAGGAAGTCCCTCCCTCCAAGCAGATGAATGTATTGAGCCCTATGGAAAGCGAAAGCAAGCCACACAGTCATGTTTACTTCTGAGAAAGCAAATGTGCCTTGGCCCCTGGTCAAGTCAGGCAAAGAGGAATGCAAGGCTAGCTGCATGGTCCCCATCTAATGAAAGTAGAGCTCAACAAATGCTCCAGAAGGCAGCCCCCCCCACCCCAAGAATAAACCAGAGGCTTGAGCTGGTAAGGTGGGCACTGGGGAGGGCTGAAAATCTATTTGTGTGTGTGTGGGGGTGTATGTGTGTGAAAATCTCACTGATTTATCTGTGTGTGGGGGGTGTTATTGCAGGCAGACTACAGAGAAAATTCACTTGGTGAAACAGGGCTGGCTTCCCCTTATCTGTTTTTCTTTAATTTAATTATTTATAATTATTTTATTTTGCTTGATGATGTCACTTCCAGCCATGACATCATTTCTGGTGGTTCCTGGACAGATTTTCATTCTAAAAAGTGGGTCCCAGTGTTAAAAATTTGAGAACCACTGCCTTAACTCAAAACAGGCCAATGAGACATGGGGGGGGGGGTGATACCCTAGTGACCAAAATTCTGGAAATCGTGGCTTTTAGGAATAATACCATCATGTTATATATCATTTGATGCAGAATTTCATCCATTGCTTGTGGGGAAATATTCACTGCATTTATTTTTCTGGCCTTTATTATTATTCATTCCATGTCATGACTATTACTATCTCTGTCTCACCTACCTCACAGGGTTGTTGTGAGGACAAAATAAGGGGAGGAACCATGTGCACCACCCTGAGCTGCTTAGAGGAAGGGTGGCATTAAAAGGTGAATTAAGTAATTAAACAACATAATTAATAATTAATTACTACTTGTTAATAATTAATTAATTACTTGATTAGGTCATATGGGGGTGACAAAAATTTATGGGCCTTGGGTGTCAAATGACCTAGCTACACCTCTGCCTGTCCCCAGAAAGAAGATGATTGATCCTGACCTGAGGAAGAGATTCCTCAACCCTGCCTGACCAGGTGGAGAGAAAGAGTGCCAATGTAACCCAAAGAATGCAGGCTGGTTTATACATGAATGTACCCACTGTTTACACAATACTTGGTGGGTCTCAGTCAAGACAATAAGATCAGGACAAGCTAAAGATCCCAGCAAGGTGAAATCTACTGGTAAATGATGGCCTTTCTCACTGATGACCTTTGGGACCCACCTATAATGGGCTGGGAGGTGCTTTGGATAGAAAAGACTGTATCCAAAGTCCCTCCCACTCCATTTGGGTGGGTCCCAATGGTCATCAATGAGAAAGCCCAGCAATTAGTTACCACTTGGATCCTGGGGGCTACTGAGGGTGTGGCAGACTTATCCTTTTAACGGATTGGAGAAATGTCTCCGACCATATGTGAAATCATTTCAGCATTGGGCAGCCATAGCCATGTGTACTCAGCTTCCTTCATTGCCTCTATCCTGTACATTACTCTTACCAAGGTGAATGCTCAGTGGCTGGAAGCCACCTTCACGTGGACTTCTTCAAGTTCTCTAATGGGACATGATCTCATCGCATGAATTCACTTCTCAGGCTGGGATGCTTTTCTGCTGGAGCCAGCAGAACTGGTGTCCATGCTGCTACAGTAGCTGTGATGAAAACCTCTCCTTGCATTTGTTAGAATTCATAACTCAGGAGGGAAATTGTCTCCAATCAGTTGGCCAGCGCACTCTTGTTCCCGGTGAGCAAAAGCATATTTTGCCTAAAAAATATTCTCATTTTTTTGCATGCACTGACTAAAACCCTGATAAATCCTAATTAACCAAAATTAGAAAACATTTCTACTGTGCAACAAGCAGCAGAACCAATTTGAACAGAAGTATTAAACACATAAGCTGATTACAGCCACAGGATCCCACAGTCTTGAGATAGAAAGACTTTGAAAGGTAGGTTTTTTGGTTTTTTTACTGTAAAGGAGCAGCTGTAATCAAAAGTTCTCCAGCTTCATGGATAGTTCTAATGAGTTCCAGAGAGTTTGAAAACTCAGGCACGTATGTTTATCTTGCTTTTGCTGTGGAGTCACAGTGCCAGGATAAATTAATGTCATTCAAAGTCTCAGGTTGGTTCTGCCAATCCAAGCCAATCAATCTGATCTCCTACTCCTGTCTGGTTCCCCCCTTTCCCCACTGATTCCTTTTCAGGGCAGTGACTGACTGGCCAGGATTTTTTTCTTCTTCTCTGGGTTTGCTTATGGCTGATGAACACAACGCTGTTCCTATATAACTTGTTCATGTGTTTAAATAGTGTATAGCAGTGGTATTCAACTTTTTGGTGCCATGATCCCAATATGTATGTATGTATGTATGCATGTATAAATAAATAAATAAATAAATAAATAAATAAATAAATAAATAAATGATGAGACTGGGGATCCCACTATTGATTTCATCCCCCTCCCAGGACCCTATCTGCCCATCCCCCACTCCCATCGCTGCCCACCCCATGCCCATAAGGCCCTCCCAGCGCTGTAACCAAATACTCTTACTAAAGAGAGCAGAAGCAGTTACCATGAAGCTTGGCACTAGTGAAAGCTATTTTAGCACAATTGCTCAGAGTTTGAGCAGGACTGGGACACATTCTCCTGATACCTGAAGGGGTGCATCAGATGCCCTTTCTTTTATGTGATGCTGCTTTAGTCCAGTGGTCTTCAACCTTTTTCATTCCTGGAAGTTGCCATGAACCCACAACTGAGGCTTTGCTACCCCATTGGGAACTTGACCCCAAGGTTGAAGAACATTGCAGTATAGCATCAAATCATGATGCTTTGGTACATCATCACTTTGTAGCACTGCTTAGTACTGAGATGGGCACATACAAGAAGTTCATGTATGTTCAAATACAGTTAATGAATAGTCCAAAGACACCTAGTAACCACTCTCCCCATTTTCTCACTGAGTCTTTGAGTTGCACATTTCTTGATTTTTTTTTTCTCAACTTCACCTGAGACCCAGTCAAAAATCTCCAGGATTGCTTTCAGTGGTGGCAGATTCCTGGAGACTCCAGGCCAATATTATCTGGTTGGGAGCTCCACAATCATATGTACTTTTTATTTTCCAAACCTGTATCATCACTTCATTTCAAGATCAGGAAACAAACTTTGTACTTACTGCTGTGGTTTTTACTCTCAAGCACAGTGATATACAGTAGCCATGAGCTTTACTGTAAAGCTGTGCATCTTACAATGTTCACTGGGGCACCTTAATTCATCACCAACTATAATATTAAAAATCTCCAGGAGCTTTCGTGGAGTACGTATAAACTTTCATCTGTTCCTCGTACCAATCCAATGCCCTTCGGTTGCTTTTCTTTCATGAGTTCTCCACGGTCCCTTATACTATGCAAAACGGATTAATTTGGATAAGATCAGCCTATAAAGGTTTGAAATTACCAAGTACTGATCACATGGCCTGTGACTTTCCAGAGACATTCTTTGTAACGCTTTACATACTTTTCAGTATAACCTTGGAAAAACGCTTGTAGGAGAATGGAGATTGCCTTCATTAGGGATGACCAACTGACAGTTCACCGGCCAGCTCTGTTCCCTAGGACATTCTTGCCTGACTCTTGTAAGCCCTACAAAAATGTTTATAATGAAATCTTTGGTCAGAGTTTCATTTGTAAGGAAAAGAGAAATGAGATAAAATGGCAAGAAATGCAGATTATAGAATATAGCATTACGTCACTCTCTTTGTTGTTGTTTTTAATGTAACATATACATGGGAAGCTGTCACCATAAGACAACACTACTGTTAGAGCTTTATTATGAAGCCTGAACAGTTTCTTAGGATTTGTGTGTCAAAATATGTGTCAAAATATTCTTCTGGTCTCAGAGTCTGATCCGCAAAATGGCACTTAAGAAAGGCAATGGACCAACCCTGGCCTAAATCTGTCAATTTCACGCTGTGCAAAAGGGAACTCACCTTCAGAAGCTTATCAAGGCTCCACAATGGGGAGATCAACAATGGTGAACATGGGTAATGTAATGTAGTTTGGCCCTCACATTTTTATTTTTAAACAAAAGCAAGTTTCTTGCCCATCTGTGTATACATGTATTCCTGAAAAGAGTGTGAGGAATGCCAGGTAACATTTTAGAAGTTGGAAGGGTGACTAAGAATTTTCTTTGTTTAACATGCACTAATGGACTCATACAATTATATATTTGATGAATCAGCTAATATTTAATTTGCATTATTGTAGAACCATTAAAGCTAGCATTTACTATCTCTTCGATGCAGCTGTGCCACTGTAGTGCACAGCATCTTTTAGGTGGCAGCCTCAGAGGTCTCCCTGGGTAAGGGAATATTTGTTCCCTTGTCCAGAGATAAGCATCCACTGTCTACATAAGTCTACATGGACTTGCACTGGTGATTTAGCTGGCAGAAGTCCAGCTAACCAGGAAAGGGGGATAGGATATTGGCAGTGTCACTACCTTCAATACTTCCCCCTACCCAGCCTCAAACTGCCCTCCTCCCTGCCCCGATCTCCTCCCTGTTCCTCCCCCTCCCTGCCCAATTCCTCCCACTCTCTCACGCCGCCCCCTAAGCTGACTTACTGGCCCCAGGGGCATAGATGAAGCCTATCAAGTCACCACTTGCTGCTCGTAGCAGCAATGTGGCTGTGGAAAACAGCATGTTTTGAGACAGCCATAAAGAAACTTTTGCTTATGCTACCAGAACACTAGTTCCAGCAGTGTAAAGCCCTCTTAGTATTGGGCCATAAATAATCTCCTTGAACCTATCTCGTTTATTCCTGCTGTAATGTGTGCTTTGTTTCCATTGTTCTTGTTTAAGAGTTAATCATCTTTTGTGAACTATTTTTAGTGATCATAGTGGTATTGCCCATAATATCCATCTATCAATCAGAACTGTTATTCATTTTTGACATATCACTGCGGTGGGCAGTTTCTTTTATAAAATAATAACATACTAATGTGGACATCCTAAGGTTAATTAGGAAAAGCAGTTTTGCTGCTAAAATGGCCACACTTGAATTTTCAAAACTGAAATTGGTTGTTAAACAGTTTCATTGCCATGGTTTTCCCTAGGACCCGAACTTTCTAGTTTTCTGAGAAGGTTATAAATTGAATTGCTTGTGAGGATCCTCGAGCAAGTGCTGGATAAGCCCCCTCCCCAAGGTACAATGGAGCAGCTGCACAGTGATTGCCAGCTCCAGTTGACGCATTGCCTTGTAGAAAGTTCAAGATGGCGATCGCTAAGAGCATCACTGGGCAGCCAACTAAGGTAAGCCATCAACTAAAGTAAGCTAAGGGAGGCCTCAAAACAATTGTGGGAGCTTTAATTTAACTAGACCCTTAGTGCTATCTGGAAGCTGTATTGCTGGCATCCACCATGTATGCCATACTGTCTGCTTGATGGGCACTATGCCAGGCACCAGTGGGGAAGCTGGGGAAGCTAGGTGGGAGGTAGATGTGCCCCCTTCTTTAAGCATTGCGGGCATAGGAACAGCACTGAAGGAGAGGATGTGCCTACTGCTTCTAGCTATGTATAGCACCCAATAAACCTCCCCATAGGCAAACCTGCACCCTGGCAAGCTTAGAGTGGGCAGCAGCAGCAAGCATTCACCTTCGATGCACCTTTAATGCACAACACCATTTTGGCTTGGAGATAGGACATGCTGAAAACAAAAGGGCACCATGCACTGAACGAAGAGGGTGTTCACTGCTGCTGCTTGCTATTGGCTGCTCACCATTGGCTGGTAAGCTTGCTGAGGACAGAGCCAGTGGGGAGGCTTGCTGGATGGTAATAAGCAGCAGTTTCCCTTTCCAAGGGGAGTTGATAGGGAGGGGCCTTTGGGCAGGGTTGGGACCAAGCTGGCCCTGCCTCTTATTGAATGGGAGTGAGGGAACGGCACAACAAGCTTCACCTTTCAAATTCTACATAGCCGAGACTAGAATCCAGACATTAGCCTCTACAAAGCAAATGTGTTAGTCATGGTGTTTGGCCCTTCTTGCTATCCTTTCTTGGCCAACCCTCATCCAGTTAAATGGCCATCCAGCAAAATTGAGTCCTCTGCTCCTGAACAACGGACTAGTGCCAATGATCGGACCAGGGTTCCATTCACCCCCAGCATCTGGATCAAGTGAAGAATTTAGGTGCACCCATTTGCACTTGCAGATTTTAATCCAGGTAGTGACACATTCCTGACCACGGGTCAGCTGCACCCAAAGCCTAGAGCAAGCTCAGACGGATTTGATGTTACTTCTTTGAACATCAGAATTCCCCCTGTCACATCATAAACTGCTTTTGAAACTTTCATTTTACCATGACAGTCAGCGGTTCTTTTGGCCCATTACTGGGCATGAGATAGCACTATTGTTAGAACTTTATTATGAAGCCTGAATGGTTCCTGATGATTTGTGCATCAAAATAGGTGTCAAAATAGTCTTCTGGTCCCAGAGTCTGAACCCACAAAACGGCACCTAAGAAAGGCAGTTGGCCAGCCCTGGACTAAATCTATCACTTTCACACTGTGCTATCCTGTGCTGTCCTGGCCCATTATTCCATCAGTACCTGGTTCCTGGTCTCCATAGAGCCTGATGTCTGAGTGGCATCATCCAGCAGACTCATAGGAACCCCTAAATCTCCATGCTCAGCAAAGCTCTAACAGTCATAGAATTCCTGCATCAGTTAGCCCCATTGACTTATACGAGACTGCTCTGTGGTGAGTGTTTTAAGAGAATGCCCAGAAGCATCTGATGAATGAAAAAAGGTGGTACTAATATTGTGCTGGATGAACACCTGGAGGGATGACCTGTTAAATTATTTTGGATGGGTCACACAGAATGCCTCTCCACATTTTATGGTAGTTGCATGGAAACAGAAATTTAGAGCAGCTAATCCTCTGGGATGGTAAACAAAGAAATAAAGTATGTTCCTCTCCAGCAGTCACAGACCTTGCATTGAACTGCATTGACAATAGCAGACATTGCAGAACAAATTAACCTGCTTGTTCAGTTGCTGGTCCTCAAACTATTACCTCCATGTAGGATAATATCAAATAACAAATACAACTGTCAACTAAAAAAAATATTTTTAAAGAATATATATCAACTGCTTTTCAACAACAAAAATGTTCACAAAGCGGTTTGCAAGGAAAATCAAATAACGAAATGGCTCCCTGTCCCAAAAGGGCTCACAATCTAAAAAGATGCAGAAGAACCTGAGCAAACAGCCAGTCGAAAAGACACTGTGGTGGGGGAATTTTTAGTTGATTCAGAGCCCAATCCTGAACTCTTAGCGCCGGTCCACCACCGGCAATGAGTGTTGCAAATGTGCCGTAAGGCGCATCTGCAGCCCACAGCACTGGTCCAGTGCCTGTGGGCCACCGATGCTCCACCACTCCATGGTCACCCAAGCCACCAGGCAGTGGAGAGATAGGTGGGGGTGTGGCAGGTGGTGGGGAAGAGGCATTCCGGGATGGGGGAGGTGTGGGGAAGGTGGGGAGAGGGCGGGGAGGAGGCATGCTGGGTGAGGGAGTGGGGCGGGAGGAAGGCAGGACCAGATATCTCCGCTCCTCCGCATCCAGAGCTTCTGTGTTGGGCTATGGGCCCAACACGGAGGCTCTTGATTTTACAGCAGGCCACGGGGTGCTGCAGAATCAAGTAGCCCCATTGTGGGGCTACTTGTCTTATCCAGATGAAGGGAACAAAAGTTCCCTTCCCCTCAGGATCCAGTGGGAGCTGCCCTCTTGCATGCAGGATGCTGCGACACCATGGCAGTCGTAGTGCAACGGGCAGCTCAGGATTGGGCTGCCCTTTCCTATGTCTTAAGGCTGCAATCCTACATGCACCTGGGAGTAAACCCCACTGAACTCAATGGAGCTTACTTTTGAGTAAACCTTGTGGTGACTTTTCCCTCTAATTCTGGGGTGTTTCATGTTACAAGGGGGCAGCCAAGCAGAGTGCTGGTGACTGGGGCTAAAGGGAAAGTCACCAGGGCTGAGGAGACTCTCTCTCTCTCTCTCTCTCTCCTGTGTGTTTCTGACTGGGCAATTCAGGGCAAATGCAATTGGTGGTATCAGAATTTGTCTTTCTCCCTCTATCGTACAATCTACTGAGGTCTGCCTGTTCGAACAGCATGAAATGATAATGGCTCTTTCTATAAACCAGTCATATGATTATAGAGTCTGTCATCATAGGGAAAAAAGCATGTCTTTCAAGGAGCATTTTTACTGAGCAGTGCCTTTTATTCAGGAGGTCTCACTCCTATAGCCATGCCCTCCCCATATGTGCGCGGAGGTAACTGGGGCCAAGATCAGGTCAAGCAATGACTTTCTGCAAGCTGGTAGAAGTGGAATACAGGGCATCGCCTGCCAAGCCACTGCTTTCCGCCCTTCTGGTGCTGAATTGGCTTCTCCTTTGGCATCATTAGCAGGTTGATCTTGTTGACAACCTCAGCTAGAATTGGGCCCAGTCCTTCCCAAAGAGATGTCATCAACCAAGATCACCAGGGGACCAGCTCACAGGTTATGGTCTTCAGTTTGCTTAACACATTCTCTGCATCAGCAGGTGGAAGTGAATTAAACCTAGTGCTGATCCTGTTTTTTTATTTTGTGGCCAGCATTTTTGCCAATTTTGTGCAGGATTCTTTCTAGTTTAGGGTATATTTTCCCCAACGATAACTGGCCTGCCCCAAATCTGTGAAAATGCTGACTGATTATAAAAGGTTGATGGAGCGTACCAGTAGGCACTCCTTCTTCCTTGCCACCGCTTCTGAATGCAGCGGTGGCAGCAGTGGTGAAAACACCTCTCCCCGCTAGGTGCCATAAGAAAAACCCTGCTGGATCAGGCCATAGGCCCATCTAGTCCAGCTTCCTGTATCTCACAGTGGCCCACCAAATGCCTTAGCGAGCACACAAGACAACAAGAGACCTGCATCCTGGTGTCACTCCATTGTATCTGGCATTCTGAGGTAGCCTACTTGTAAAACCAGGAGGTTGCACAAACCCATAATGGACTTTTCCTCCATAAATCTGCCCAATCCACTTTAAAGGCATCTAGGCCAGATGCCACCATCCCATTCTGTGGCAGGGAGTGCCACAGATTAATCATACAATCTTATGTCCTGGAGTGAACTGAGATGTTGGTCACATTCCGTTGCCCTCTGGGATAGAAGATGGCCCCTGGTAGAGAAGCAGTGCTTTCACTGTTGCAGTTCTCAGAGGAAAACGTTTCATGTTTAAGGAAGGAAGTCCCCACCACCACTGCCACTACTAAGTTCTTCCAACTTCCCTCAGATTGCCAGTTTGTAGACTGCTCCACAAAATTGATGAAAATCTTCTGCCATTTTTGCCCGATGTTTTGGAGCTATCAAAAATGTTGGTGGGGTAAACCAAATCCCCTGTAATGAAACTAGCCCAGCATCGAAAAAGTCTTAAGCTTTGTGTCTAAAACAGCAACCTCCAGATCAGGGTCAAGACAAATCTGGGTGATTTTGTGTACAGAGTGGCAAACACATTGGGAGGTCGGCACTAACTGGAAATTAAACCTCTGCAGTTGAGGAAGCAAATTCTTTCACTTTGGATATTTTGCTAACTCAATCTTCACTTTGTTGAGATCTGCTCGAAGCCACATGGTAGTCGGGGCTAATGAGATATTGTGTCTCAGTGAGCTTTCCCTGAAAAGCTGTTTTGAAATTTAAATTAAGTACCCAATTCAATGTTTTGCCCCTTTCTGTCTTCTGTTGTTTATGAGCTCGTGGCAATTTTCTTTAAATGCTGTGGTATGGCTGGGCATGAGCGCCAGTAATAACAATATTCTTTTATCAGCGTGGGCTGCGGGAATGGAAATAAGGAAGGAGAAAATGAATCCTTATTCATGCAGTAGTTGGAGGTGAAAGAAATAGGTTAAAAATGTAAACAACATAAGGGACTCAGAGTCAAGAGATTTGGAGACCAATTTATCGGGAATTTGTGATCCTTGTGCAGTTTGGAGCTTAGCAAATAAGTGGGACACCCTGTAGAGATTTAGCTTGTGATGGTTTCTTCGGCATGAGTAAATGCGTGTCGCTAAATTCTTTGTGGCTGCCTAGCCTGGCTTCAATCAGAAGTTAATTAAGTAAAGCGCTCCTCCCAAGACTCGTGTCTTGGGACATTGCTCTTTGTGGGTTTGCTGTATTTAAAGAAGATGAGCCCATTTTTCAAGGTAGGAAAGGGGTACTGGGGAAAAAAGCTCGCACAAATGGGCCCAGGATAGATTCTCTTGCACCAGGGCAGCTCAGTCATCATCTGTATCATCTTGCGAAAAGGTAAAGGATCATTTTATAACCACGTTAGGTACAATGATCATCTGTCTTCCAAAGTGCTCTGAGACCTTTGTGAGGACCCAGTCTGGGCGTATATAGTGTTGTGGCAACAGTGATGCTGAAGAGGTGATGCTAAGCTCACAGTAAAGCTAATGAGACCCAGAAAGCCATGCCTGAAGGGCTTTCAGATTTCTAAAGGAAGAGTGGGATATAAAAGCAATTAAAAAGCCTTCTGTTTGTGCTAGCATAATGTTCTCAAGGGCTTGTTTTTACCATACACAGTAGTCTGTTTGAATTGACTTCCATATGCATTGTACTGTATATTGGGCAACATTTTTTGATGATGATTCAGTATATTTCTATACTGTTAAAGACAGTGGTTCCCAAACCTTTTAGCCTTGGGATCCACCTGAAAAAGAATTTCACTATACCACTCAAGTCTTTGTGGCTTTAATGGCGATTGGACAGCAGTGGTCTCTTCAAGTAGCAGGTTGTTCAACCCTTGATGCATATAGCTTAATCTGCCTTGCCAGATATGTGACCCACTGATGGGCCACAGACTCATAGTTTGGGAACCACAAGAAGAGGATTATTAATGGAAAGTGTGTTTAGGATTGCAGCCTAACTGCCCAATCCTATCTGGAGGTCTGCTGCCACAAAATGGCTGCCAATGGAGTGTACGGCGCTCTGTCAGTGGTCATTTTTGCAGTGCCGCCGCAAGAGGCGGCAACGTCCCATTTGTGTTGCCAGACTTAGCTGTGCCTGCCAGAGAAGTGAGATAGCAGTGAAGGTGGGATGGGCAGGGAGGGAGCAAAACTGGAAAGAAAAGGGAGAGGAATGAGATCAGGGATGCGGCAGGAAGGGGTGGATACAGCAGCAATGGTGTGCACTGAGTGCTATCCTCTATTTTGGCAGCCTCCCCATCCCCTACAGAGCTGGCGCAGGTCTGAGGAAACCCGTTGTCGAGTGAGGGGCTTATGGAATGATGACAGGATTGAAACCCCTTTCCCCTAAGTCTCCCAATCCACCCCCTCTGCTGGATACAGCATGTCCCTCTTCAGTGTGGCTGCCCCAGTGGAAGGAAGAGGATAGAATTGGGCCTTCAATGTATCACAAGGAATCTTGTCTGATCTCGGAAGCTAAGCAGGGTCAGGCCTGGTTAGTACTTGGATGGGAGACCGCTTGGGAATACCGGATGCTGCAGGCTTATACCATAGTCTTTCAAGACTGAAGGTTGCCAACCATGCCGTGACTAGTATCAAAGGAGAAACTTCCTTGGCCACAAATGCTCTCTATCGTACCAACTTCTGGCCTACTGTGGAAATCATGACGTTTTGGAATGAAGCAGAGTCGACTAGAGAAAAATGGATTTTCTAGTCAAGGTGGCAACAGAATGGCTGCACGCGTACTTCTGTATTTCCAACACAACACCTGATTTCCACTCATAAAACACAGGCATGAAAATTATGATGCTCTCATCCAAAGAGCAGAGCAAATTATAACCTGGAAAACTCAAAAAGGAACCGTAAAAAAATGTAATTACATTCCATTGATGAAGCAATGACTTTTTATTAGATTTTATGAACGAAGACGATGAAGCAATCCAGTTAAAAGCAGACCTGTGAAATCAAATCTGTATTTTTAAAACGAGACTCTAATTTCAACCATTCTTCCCCTCCCCGCCCTTCTTCTCCATCAGCAATCAAGCCAAAAGAAAGTCTCCAGGGTGCATTCTGTAGTCCAGAGATGCTGCTGTGCGGGGGAGTGGGGTTTTTTCACCATACTTTAGTGACTGCTGGCTTCCAGAGGGACTGGGGAGTCTTGCAAATACTTCTGCAGGGCTCTCCAAGCCTCCTAAACAGTAAAAAAAAACAAAAAAACAACTCAGTTGAAAGCTACTGTCTGTTTTTGATTGAAAAACAGGGCACCCCCCCCCCCAGAGGCCAGCAGTTGCTAAGGTGAAAAAGCCCCTCTCTCAGCACCAGCGTAATCCTGGAGGTCACGTTGCTGCCTTTCCCCCTCCCTGCTCCTTAAGGGGCCAGGGCTAAGTGCTTCCCAGTCTGGTGGGCCGGGACCCACCAGTTTGGGAACCATTGCCCTAGATTGATGCACTAGAATACTCCCTTTGTTCTACATTTCCTGTCAACCAATTTCATTAGATGATTTTTGGTTCTAGTGTTTCAGGGGAGGGAGAAGAACTTCTCTTTGTTCACTCTCTCCACACCTCGCATGGTGTCCACCAGTTTTCCAGCTTATGCTAGCTACGGAGTTCAAAGAGTGAGTAAATGTCATGCTTTTGAGTATTCTAAGTGGTTCACACCCATTATCTTGGTGTGCTCCTTTCAATAACCATGTAAGGTTATTGAAGGCTATATCACAACCTTATTATAGGTGGTGGGATGAAGTTGCCAGAGATTCAAGATTGCCTGAGGATACCGTCTGAGCTCATGGCAGAGGCAAGATGTGAACTGGGTGATTTCAAATTCTAATCATTTCACCGCATGACATCACCATGCTTCAAAGGCAAAAAGGCAGAATTCCGACTTCCATGTGAAATTGCTACATTCAATTTCCATTCAAATTAGACTTAAGTGGATCTCTGGAGTGATTTCCTACTACAGCTGTTAAATTACGCTCGCTGTAGCTAGAAAGATGGCCTTATCCCAGGTATTGTGAATGGATCCGTCTATTCTTCATGTGTGTTTGTAATCTCACTTGTACTTTGTGGACCTTTGGCACCACAACCTTTAAAAAATTTTCTACGGGATATACATAAATCACTCCAAATGAGAGAGCAGCACATCACAATGGCATCTTATTCAGCAGGAACAGAGTATTCCATCTAAGTACCTTGTAGGTAATTTGGAATTGAATGTCCAGATTGATTTCTAAACCAGCTTAAGGAAAGGCAAATTGATGAAAGTGGTTCAGGCTGCAGTAAATTGGCCTGATATACATGGGAAGAAAAGCTCAAGTTGAAAGGGTCTTTTTGGAAGTGCCCATATACAGTAAATTAATAGACAGGAGAGTACAGAAACCTATAAGAAATACATTACTGTCCATACAAACACTCCATTATGTGGGAACCAGGACCACTTCAGTCTTACACATACACATGGGCACACACACGTACACTCCAACACAGTGAGTGTGTGGCATGCCTGTGAACACAAGAATTGTGTGGTCAGAGCCCATCACATGCATCTTTTTCACTCAATATCTTCCTTCCCTCTCTGCTAGCCAGCTATTGGCCATGAAGGACCCATAACATTGCCATCCACATATGTTGTTGGCAACCTTCAGTCTCGAAAGACTCTGGTATCGTGCTCTGAATGGTGGTTCTGGAACAGCGTTTAGTGTGGCTGAAAAGGCTGATTCGGGAGTGACAATCCCTTCCACACCAGGAGCAAGTGCAGTCTGTCCCTGGTCTGTCTCCCTGGCTATGGGCCTTCCTTCTTTGCCTCTTTGCCTCAGACTGTTGGCCAAGTGTCTCTTCAAACTGGGAAAGGCCATGCTGCACAGCCTGCCTCCAAGCGGGCCGCTCAGAGGCCAGGGTTTCCCACCTGTTGAGGTCCTCTCCTAAGGCCTTCAGATCCCTCTTGCAGATGTCCTTGTATCGCAGCTGTGGCCTACCTGTAGGGCGCTTTCCTTGCACGAGTTCTCCTTAGAGGAGATCCTTTGGGATCCGGCCATCATCCATTCTCACGACATGACCGAACCAACGCAGGCGTCTTTGTTTCAGCAGTGCATACATGCTAGGGATTCCAGCTTGTTCCAGGACTGTGTTGTTTGGAACTTTGTCCTGCCAGGTGATGCTGAGGATGTGTCGGAGGCAGCGCATGTGGAAAGCGTTCAGTTTCCTCTCCTGTTGTGAGCGAAGAGTCCATGACTCGCTGCAGTACAGAAGTGTACTCAGGACGCAAGCTCTGTAGACCTGGATCTTGGTATGTTCCGTCAGCTTCTTGTTGGACTAGACTCTCTTTGTGAGTCTGGAAAATGTGGTAGCTGCTTTACCCATGCGCTTGTTTAGCTCGATATCGAGAGAAAGAGTGTCGGAGATCGTTGAGCCAAGGTACACAAAGTCATGGACAACCTCCAGTTCATGTGCAGAGATTGAAATGGGTAAAGGGCTCCTTGGGAGTAAGGGACTCTCCGGGAGGAGAGAAGCTGTGGGAGTACTACCGGGATACAGCCCCCAGGCAGGGGACCTCCTTGGGAGTAGGCTCCAACATCACATAGCCGGAAGGGGTGGACCCAGACAGGCAGGCTACTGGGTTCATAAGGAGCCCAGCAGCCAGACAGAGAGGTTTTTCCTGGGGCTTAGGCTCCACCAGGGTAGCCTGGGAATGCTCAGGCAAAACCATTGCCTTACCAGTACTGGACCCTAGTCTTGGAAGGGCAGGAATCACCCCTCTGTTTAGAAGGTCGACACAGATCCTCACCAACAGTCAGAGGAGGATCCCCAAGGAAGGAGCTGCTTGGAGGGCTGAAGGGGTGTGGAACCACCTAGGAGCTTGGGGAGGCCTCATGACACCTGTGCAGTGGGAACAGCCAGAGGAACCAGAGCAGCAGACAGACAAGCTGGGCTGGGACACCATTGCTACTATTCGGCAGCCAGCTGAGGGGCTGAACCCCACGCAGCCTCTGGGTTGCCCTGTATCCTCTGGGCGGCAATGCCGACGGTCTCACTAAAGCCCCTACATCTTATCTGGCCCTACTTATGCCAGAGGTAAGGCCTCTGGGGCTAGCCTTGATTCTGTGGACTTACCTATAGTCAGTGCTTTTTTTGTAAGAAAAAAGGTGCAGGAACTCACAACTTGTTAATCTTTTATTTATTTATTTATTTTTAAACCATTTTTATTGGAGAAATAAAATATTTTTTAGGTGCTTCCCCCCTAAAGATGAACTTACTTCTGAGCAGACATGCATAGGATTGGGCTGTCCATCTCCACATCCCCTTCCCCCTAGCTACTTTTTTGACACATGGGGAAAAATACTGTACAGGTGCACTTGTAGCGTGTAGTATGTAGTGTGGCACTACTTTCAGGAGAGGAAGCAGTGAATGGATTCCGAAAAATGGCTTACATGAGTTCCATGTAGTAAAATTATTCTAAGCAACTGTGGGAGTAAGAACAAAAAAGGAATTCTTGCACGAGAGGGGTCCTTAGGTGCACAAAGAAACAGCTACGTTTGCAAACAAGCTATTAAAAATGGTTTAATTCAGTTATCAGACTACTCTGTGTCTTTGGGAAGGCTTTTGTCATGCAATTGTATGTTCTCTGCTGCCCTGAGCAGCTGCTGTGCATTGCTAAAGAGGAGCTGCAAACGCTGGCTGGCAGAGGGCATGCTTGTGGGGGAAGGACGAGGAAGATCTCTGGCAAGGCTGGACAGCATGTTGTACACACATAGAACCCCTTTTCACCTGCCCTTAGCAGATATATATCTCTGCCAGGATTAAGAGCCCAATCCTAAGTATGTCTACTCTGAAGTAAGTCTCGTTCTAGTCAATGGAGCTTACTCCCAGGAAAGTGCCTAGGATTGCAGCCTAAGAGCCCAATCCTATGCAAGTCTACTCAGAAGTCCACTTTAGTGAATGGGGCTTACTGTGGATAGGATGGCAGCCTCAGGGCCCAATCCTGTGCCTGTCTCCTCAGAAGTCAGTCCCATTAGAATCAATGGGGCTTCCTCCCAGGAAGGTGTGGAGAGGACTGCAGCCTCAGAGCCAAAGCCTATGGCTGTCTACTCAGAGGTCAGTCCCACTAGAGGCAGTGGGGCTTCCTCCCAGGAAAGTGTAGAGAGGACTGCAGCCTCAGAGCCCTTCTTCTGCCTGTCTACTCAGGTTTCAAGGCTATGACACTTTCCCGGGAGTAAGCCCCATTGAACACAATGGAACTTACTTCTGAGTAGACATGCATAGGCTTGGGCTCTCAGGCAGCAAGGCTATGCACCCTTTCCCAGGAGCAAACCCATTGAGCACAATGAGACTTACTTCTGAGTAGACACGCCTAGGCTCGTGCTGCAGATTGGCACGGGGGCTGCACCAGCCAGCTTCCTTTCCCTCCTCCTTCGCCAAGCCAGTACCTGGGCGTTCCGTGGGTGCCGCAGCCCATCTCCCTGACTGGCTGGCTGTCCGTCCTCGTCCCCGATGCCCTCCACCGGCTTGGAAGCTGCGCAGGGAAGCAGATCTCGGGGGGGAGGGGAGGGGAGGCGGGCTGGGCTCAGGCGAGAGTTTGGAGATGGGGCAGGAGGGGGTTGTTGTGCGGTCAGGCAGGGGCCAGGCGCACTCCCACCCTGCACCCCCCAGCACCCACCCAGTGAATGCCTCTGTTTTGCTCCCCGCCAATGCCTCCGAAGGGGAGGGGCCCCTGCAAAAAAGTGCTGGAACTCTGTCCCCCCACGTTCCATTAGAAAAAAAGCCCTGCCTATAGTTAATTGACTTTTGTATTCCCTGCCTGTGGGTTTTGTACTTTGCCTGCGCGCAAGACACAGGTCCCTGTGAGGGAACAGAGACCTAATGAATGTGAAGCGCTTGACCCGAATAAACAGGCTTGATCAAGACAGACATCGGTCTCTGTGGTTACTTCCGAAGCGGGGCAAGGGACCACCTGTAGACCCTCTGGGGGGAGACGGGATCCCGCAATGGCATAACAAGATGACATGCAGAGCATTCCCTACAGTAGACTGTGGATCCCGGGCAGGGATGTACAGAACTCCCTTGAGCAATTTTGCTAGGCTCAGTGCAGTTTCTTTGCTTCCCTTGAAATTCCTTAGATATTTCACTTCAGCAAGAACCTCCTCCTTTAGGAAAAACATTCCACTTTAGGGTAAATCTCATGACAACTTGACAATCTACGTAGCAGCTGAGTGATGCACAAAGAGAGGCAAACATCCTTGTGTCAATACAAAGGGATCAAAGTTCTGTTGCTGTGATCAGTGATTGGGGACGGCATTCACAACAGGCCCAAATCTTGACGGTGTTTTCTTTACCCAGTATTGCTAATACTGTTTCATCTTTATGTAGCAGAAAAACTTAGCGCTATTGATTTTTTTCCCTCATGCCCTTTGCATTGGAAGGATAACAGTGCCTTCAAGATTGAATTTTCTGACTTTCATGGATAGCAGATGATGAAGACAGAGGGGAGATCGCAATAATTAGCACCCAGGTTTGTAGTAAGTACCACACCGTTTAAGCATGTAACAACTGACATTACAAGAGTTATACTTGGTGACCAGTTCCAAAAATCCTCAGGCAAATAATACAGCTCAGTCCACTGCATAAGAACATAAGAAGAGCCCTGCTGGATCTGGCCCAGGGCCCATGTAGTCCAGCTTCCTGTATCTCACAGTGGTCCACCAGATGCCTCGGGGAGCACACACAAGACCACAAGCTGCCACTTCCCTGCATCGAGCACTCTATTTACGCTCACACTCCCCAGTGAAGACACCACATTGCAATCGGGTTTAACTTGTGCTACTTTATTAAACACAGTGACCCATTTTTAATGCATGAAACCTACTGAACATACCTTCCCTCCCAGTCTGGGGTAGGCGAAAAAACTGCCATCCACGGCCAATTCGAATGACAAAATATTTCTACCCGGCCCTCATAATGAGTGACCAGCTAGTCTCAGACTGTACATACCCATCATGGCTTGTTACCTGTGATGGAGTTTTGCTCCAGAAATTGGTCCAATCCTGTTTTAAAGGTGTCTAGGCTGGATGCCATCACCAGATCCTGTGGCACTGCAACTCCCCACACAGTGATTCAGTGGTGCCAATGTGACATCCACTCTAATCCGTGGAGGGGCTTTGGCATGTTGAGGCCTCCTCAGGGCAAGGGAACATTTGTATACAACAAATGCGTGAATGATTTCAACTTTTCTTCCTTTTAATTAGAAAACCCTACATTAACTAGCAAGCCAGGAGAGGTTGCTAACAAGAGGGAGGGTGAAGGACAATGCCATTGACAGGCAGCATGAACACCTCTGGCCTTCCATGTGCCCCCAAATATAACCAATTGCATGGACATAGGTAGCCATCTTGGCTAATGAAGTAAAAGCCCAATGAATTCCAATTCTTAATCAGATTTGCACCTCAGTCTCTTACAGGCCACTCCTATTCGGTCTTGCCAACAACGGAACACATGTTCCTCTGGCAATGACTGCCTTATGAGAGTCGTAAAATACTCCAGCAGTGCACTAAGCAGTGCACAGCAGAAGCACTGGCAAGAAGGCCAGAGCCTTCCCCAGGTTTCAACTTATCGGCTGCAACCTGCTGAGGAAGGTGATGTGGCGGGGAAGGCAGGACAGGGTGGAAAGAAGCAGCAACAGGGATGGGGAAAGGTGGCAATGGGGATGGAGAATGGTGGAATGGGGTGGCAATGGGGGAGGGAAGTGAATCAGGTCCAGGAAGGGGGAGGGTTTGGGCAGCAGCTGATAAATCCTAGCCCCCTTCCCAGACCCAATCTCGTGGTGTGGGTCCACACAGACCTGCACTAGTTTAATTCACTTGAAAAAATGAGAGGTCTTCGATATCACATATGGCTTGCCTCTGGATAGTTGGTCTACTTTTGATACAGATTGATGGTAGATTCAGGATGGACCAAGATGGAGGCTGCAGGCTGGATGATGCTTTTAGCAGAGACTCAAAAACAGGTGGGAGTGCTTAAGAATGTCATGGATATCTTAAGGTAACCCTCCCCCCCTTTGATAAGTCTTTCCACTGCTCTGGAGAACTTCCTGTGCTCCTGAAATATGCCCTGGGACTGTATTTCATTTTCTTGTTCCTTGATCCTATAGTCACCCTTGAGGGTTGCTCTGCCAATGCAGAGTTCTGTAATGAAGGAAACGCTCTTGTATATATAACATTCTGCTCATTATATCATTCAGTGGCCTATATGAAAAAGAAAGTGCCAAGGTTGATCACCGGTGCTTAATGATGAGGAGTCCACAGACAATGCAACCTGGAGGAAGTGTAAGATAATAGACTTGTGTCCTGCCTGAATTAATTGTTCAGAAGTGAAAGGAGCTGTTCGGTGTGGCTCTCACTGGGAGGGCATTGTTCTTCCCACCAGGTTACAATGATAAGTGATAAGTGTCCCCTAACCTCTGCCAGCTCAAAAGTAGTGGGGGAGGGGCAGAGCCAGGGAAAAGGAAGTAAAAAAAAATTAACTAATTTCTCCCGTGGGCAGGTCAGTGCTGGGAACAGGGTGGATAGGATCTTGATGTGTATTGCTGTCATGAAATCCTCCCTTTCCCACCCCTGAACTACCCCCTGTTTGGTCCACTCCTCACCCCACTCCTCCCCCTAACTGCCCCTTATGCCACTTTACCTGCTCCAGCAGGATGTCTGGAAGCTGCTGGAATGTTCATGGAACCTCTGGATGTTTGCACTGGTGGGTCAAAAGCACACAACAGCATGGCAGCAGATTGCAAATTCCACCACCTTAAGAACAAAATCCTCCTTGGACTCTTTGGTATTGTTCTTTTTTTTCTGTGACCAGGTCACAGCTGAGGAAAACACTAAGCGATTGCTCAGAACCGAAGGGCACCAAATGTTTCTGCAAAGTGTTAGCATGATTATTTTCCTACTATTATTATACTGCTGAAGAGCACTGTAAATATTTCAACATTTTGCCATAGAAATGCCTGCTGAAAAAGGTGGGGGAGAGTCTAACGAAGCATTTCCTTGGTCAGCAACCATGAAGCATTTCTCCTGTCTCTAAACCTACAGAAACACTGCATAAGCATCCATCCGGGAAGCCTTTCCTTAGTGTACTTGCTGTTCCTCTACCTACATTGTTCTGTTTTACTAGACAGTAAATATTCTCATGAGGTCTTAAATCCTTTAGAGATGACGAGCAAAGTGTGTTTTATTTTGGTACTCAGCATTCTCTAAGATGACTTTCCTTTTTTTGCACTGAAAACAAAATACTCTTTAGAAACATATCCAGCCTGTCAACCTACTTGCTTTGCAGAGTCCTAGCATACAACATGCATTCATTTGCTGGCGCTACCTTCAAGGATTCTGAATAGTCCCATTTTATAAGCAACCTGAACATCCATTTGAGTTTTCAATGTGCTGGGCATTTGCTATTATTAGCTGAGTTTGCTCTATATGTGCTACCACTTATATCCATAATAAAATGTGGCATATACTAATATAAGGCACTCTTAAAATCTTTTCAAGTGTTTACAAGTTTGTTTTGCTATACAGATGTGCGCCACTTTGTGGCATTCTGGCTTACGCCAGGATTGCATAACCGATGACCATGTGTGGTCATCGAGGGCGCACACCCCAACCCTCCAAAAGTGAGGGGAGCTCTGTTCCTCTCCCCTCGGGAGGGTTGTCTGAACCTCCCAGAGGCAGCGCACATCTGCGTGCTGCCACTGCAAGGCTCAGACTGAGGGAAATCTTATCCCTCACACAATTTCCAGTTTCCTCCATGAAACTGGAAGTTGTGCAAGAGATGTGATTTCCCTCAGTCTGAGCTCTGTAAAGGTACCTAGCAGACACATGCTGCCTCTAAGAAACTCAGATGACTCTCCGGAAGGAAGGGGAGCGGAGCATCCCCTGTGGAGGGACTGGATTGCACCAAGCACTGCTTGACGACATATATCGCAGTCCCAGTCCCTGTTGTTAAGTGGCGCATGACTGTTTTATAATTGGCAATATTTTGCCTTTTCTGTATGCAACTTTGTATCCATGCATAGGTGTGCTTTTGTTTCGAAACACACCAAACAGCAATGTTTTTGCTGCCAAATATGAAATACTGTAAACTATAAAATATGGCTGACTGTATAATGTAAGGTCTGTGTGCCAATTATGCTCTCCTCCGCTGTTTATTAGGAACCCCCTTTGGGAATTTCTAATATGTATTATCTGTGGCCCTATCTTTTTTAAATTTCTAGTTGTTATTACTTTTAATATCACACAAATAATCTAACAAGAAGAAAATGCAAAGGGGAGGAGGAACTGAGAGGGAGAGAGGATGAAACTCAGGGGGCAAAGAAATGGATCTATTCATAAGTCACACGCAGAGAGGTAGAGTGGTCTTCAGTAGAAGAGGAGCATGGATCCTGTAGCTAAGACAGAAGCGTCATGTGAACATGTCTATATATGTTGTGGCCCTGTGATAAAATACATGTTTAAACTGCATGGGCATGTGTTAGTAAAGGTCCTTGCTGATAGAGCTGCTACCCTTTGTCTGGTAAAGAGTTGTATGGAACCTTGGATGAGCAGGCACACAAAACAGCATACACCAGCAGAGTTCTTTGCATGCAGTGGTTATATTTCAAAGCAAGGGTTATCACAAGTAGAATAATCAGTAAACATTCCTAGTCAGCACGATGAGCAATCAGTCCATAAACAACAAATCCAAGTCAGCTTTCCAAGATACACAGTCAAAGTTCATTCCATGGTCATGGTCAGTAACAACACACACACACACCCACCCACCCACCCACCCATCCACCCACCCACCCATCCATCCATCCATCCATCCATCCATCCATCCATCCATCCATCCATCCATCCATCCATCCATCCATCCAGCCTCCCACGTTACTGGCAGCAGTTCCATAGTCTCCTACAACACTCCTACTGCTGCACTGGAGGCTCAACAGACCAAACATTAAGTAGTTGGAGTGGCCAATCAGTGTAGGCTATGCCACACCCAGGGTGTGGCAGTCACAGGTGTTTGCTGATCCTGCTGACTCCAGCAATCTGCACCTGTTCCTGAACCACCTTGTTGGCTGTGTTTCTGTCTTACCCAGAACATAGACCTGACACTTGCATATAAACCAAAGAGAGGCAGAGACCCATAACATGTTTCAAGATAGCACCTGCCTACTATGGGCCTTATCTCTGGGCCTTTAGTTATGCAAGCCCACATGGGTATAAACACACCAGCAGGCACTTCTACCAGTTCTGGTTAACCATGCCGTGTTGTGCAATGCCCAGTCATTTGATTCTGTTTGCTATGAAAGCTCTCAGTACGTGACGTTTTTCTACAGCTTTTATTCTGTCATGGCTGAAGGGAATAGCCATCATGCTTTGAAAGATGAGAACAAGACTACAGTAATTAATGAAACACAACAGGCATGGTCTCTACCCAAAATTCCTTAGACTACAAGTCCAATCCTATCCAACTTTCCAGAGCTGATGCAGCTGTGCCAACAGGGCATGAGCCCAAGTCCTGTGGTGGGGGTGACAGTCCCAGAGGCCTTCCCAAGATAAGGAGCGTTTTGTTCCCTTATCTCAGGACTGCATTGTGGCTCCATCAGTACTGGAAAGTTGGATAGGATTGGGCCCTTAGTCTATAGGTGCTTGTTTCTGTTGAGTAAAATAGGATTACAGTCCAAATCATACTTAACACAATGGACTTACTTCTGAGTAAAATAACTAACACAATTGTTCAAACATCTCTCTATGTTTTAAAAGACTTGAGCAGGAGGAATCCAGACCCCAAGTGGTCTTTTAGCCCAGTAGGGAGCACACGGAGGTATAGATGGTATGAATGGGTGCCCCCTTGTGGGGACTGTAAGCACAGGCCCTGTTTTTCATGGAATCGTGACTGCACCTTTTCAAGCAGTCCATGGTAGGGGGCTCACCCCCATGTGGTGGTGCTAGTTCGTATAATTGGTGCCTCCAGTAGGGATCACCCCCATGTGGTGGTGCTAGTTCATATAATTGGTGCCTCCACAATTCCAACCATCAGTCGTCACTTCTGTGGGAGATTTTAAACAGATGAGGCCAAATATGCTGTAGCACTGAACCAAATCTGTCAGAGAAACCACTCTTTAATGGCTAAGAATACCCTCTATACCAGGGGTGGCCAAACCACAGCTCGCGAGCCACATTGATGCATAATGTGCAGCTCTCGGAAATAAGAGCTCTTTTTTGCATCACAGTTCATGTAAAAGGTAAACAAGAAATGTTTAAGCTTTATCATTATTATCAGGTATAAACTGAGAGTCCCTGGATTAAAATGTACATTTAGTGTTCATGGTGAGTGCATATTTTTTAAGAATTTAAATGCCGCTTAAATATTGCAGCTCTCCAACACCTGAAGTTTATCATACGTGGCTCTTACAGTCAGCAGGTTTAGCCACCCCTGCTCTATACTGTAGCTGTTCGGACGGCTAATGCTCTCTTAACCATTATTGGGGTCAAGTATTGTTCTTCATTCAGTTTTAATAGTTTTACTGGGGGGAAACGGGCTTAAAGTGATGACATAATCATAGCTGACTGTTGAGTGAAGTCTGAAGGAATTGCTTGTTGACATTTAAGGAAATCAGCAATTCCCTTAGCAGCCTTTGGTGTAAATCTGTGTCTTGTAGATTTAAGAACAGGTTTACTCACATCTTAATAATAGTTATGAGACTTTTGAAGTGTACCACTTGTGGATAAGGGCATTTCATATGCCGGTGTTGCTCCCGCCTTCCTCAGTCTCTCAGCCTTTTCTTAGAATCGGGAACATTTTTTTGCTTTCATGCCGTTATATGACTGACAGTCTCTTCAAGCCAAAAATAGCAATTGGAGGCTTCAGTAATGTTTAGACCCTTTACTGGAGAACATGCAAGTGTAGGCCCATCAGACTTAAAAAGTAATGCAAGTGGAAAGTGTAGTATTATTTGGGCTGGAGCTGAGCCCATCTTATTTTATTCTTACATTTTGACTTTAAAAGAGAAATATGAAGTCAGTGATGGAGGATCTTTTGTGGAACAGCACAGCAGTTTGCAAACAAATGGAACCTGTTTCACTGCTGTCATCCTGGGATGTAGTCGAAGGGCAACCAGGCTCTGGCACCTCTCCGACAGCAGGAATGGTGATGTCATCAGCAGACATGCTGTGGGGTTGCCTTTGGAACTGTTTTCAAAGACCTTAACTGAGAAGAAGCATCGGGTTCAGCATATGTCATTCACGTTTCCCATAGCTCATGTTACATTGAGCTTACAATTCTGTGATAATTGACCTAGGAATATTTCCTACCACACAGAGTGGAACTTACTGCTGAGTAAACATCCATAGCTTTTCTGATTATCTGGGACAGCTTTTCTGATTATTTTTATATATTTGTTTTAAACTAGAGGAAACAGACTCCAAGAGTCTTGAGATAAAAGGAACCAGATCTTAAACAAAGTATAATAAGTTTCAAAGTAGGAATAAGTGGCAGGAGGAAAAAACATTCCAATGAAGCAATTTAAAATTAGTTGTTGTTGTGCCTGCCTAGTCCGTGGGTTGTGGCTGGGGGGGGGGTTATCTTGTCAGGCTCTTGCACTTCAATTTACCACTACACCACTGTTTACAGCCATTTCCTACATAGGTACGAATCACAGCTCGGAGAGAGCAAGACGCCTCCAATGCTTTTTAAAGTTCTAGGAATGCTGCAGGCTGAGGCTGGAGCAGGGGTGAAACTGGGCACTACCAAGAATTTGATATCTGTTGCATGATTTCTTACTCCCAGCAACAGATGACTTTTGCTTCAGCTGAGTCATATTGGAGTTTTGCTTCGTAGCCTGTGGGCAGTCAGCTTGACCAATACAGGCCAGGAGAAATGCATGTCCGTCACTGTTCACAGTGTCTTTCAAAAGCCACTGGTTCACTCCAGTCTAATCAGTGAAGCTGTAATCAAATAAATCAGGGTAATTGATCACAACTGCTTATTAAGCAGTATTGCTATCCATCATCTCTAAGTAAGTGGATGGGTTACTAGCTGGTCTTGTTTAGCAGTAAACTAAAATAGTACAAGCCTGCAGTTTGTTAGTGGAACTTCAGTCAAGGGAAGATGGGTCCTGTAGCAAAAAGTTGCAGTTGTCACATCTACTTGTGAGTAAGTCTCCCTGGATTTGACGGTACTTGCTTCAGAGTAAGCACCGCAGACGCCTATAAGTCGATCTCACAGATAAGCTGAGGGCAGGTTTTGAGGCAAGAATCATAGAATTTTCTATGACCCTCGGATAAGTCAGGGTCATAAACTGGGGTGGGGTGTCTGATTATAGTTTTGTCTGATTTTACCCTAGGCCAGATCCTGAAAAATAACCTACCAGTAATTGTTACCTAAGAATTGACAGTCTCTAATTTATTAAAAATATAGTAAAAGATCATAAGATTCATTTTTATTCATAATCTTTTAAATTCTGGTCTTCACCATCTTTTTGTAAACACTATCAAAGGATAACTGCACTGTAAACAACATTCTAATAGAACAGTGGTTCCCAACCTGGGGTTCATGTACCCCCAGGGGCACTCAACAGGACCTATAGGGGTACTTGAAAGAGAATGGAATAATGGCAGTGCTTCAGAATGCCTTGCAGGGCCAGCAAGGCAGGAAGGGAGGGAGCTAGTTGACTATGAAAGCCCCACCAATAGTTAATTTTTGGTGATCAATTCACGTATGAACCAGTGATTGAAGATCAGCACAGGAAAAAAACTAAAATATAAAAAAGTGATCTATCACTCAGAATTTCTCAGGACATTTCTGGTGCAAAACAGTGCAAAGGCAGTCTTCTGCTCTTAAGCCTGAAGCTCTACATATAACATAAACTTAGAACACAACTGGGAGTGTGCAATTCAATTCACAGCAGAGACAAGCAACAGCAAATGGCTGTGACCAAGTGCAGCTGCACTAAGCTGAAACCCTATTTACTCAGAAGCAGACCCATTGCTTTCCCTGGGTGTTATTCCTAAGTAATGGTGCTCTGAATTGTAGTTTGTGAGACATTTGATGGGAGTGTTTCCACTTTCAGAGAAGGTGCATCCTGCAGCTGCAACAAGCCCACCCTCACCTGGTCTGAGGGCTGTTTCCTCCTCTTGATTTACAGCAGGATCACGGCTGGGGGGGGGTTTCGCTCTTAAAGAAGTGGGGTGATTCTGGGGAGTCGGTTCAGCTCTGCTCTCTGTCTTGGGGGGGGGATGTGGGAATGGAAACTACTGTCTGCTGCTCTAATCAGTTTCCTGGTCAGTTTCCCTGATCGCATGGCTTGTAAATAGGGGGCAGAGAAAGAGGGACAGTGGGTGAGGGAGAAGAGAAGAGAAGGGGGAGAAAACAGTACAACAGAATGAAGGCTGGTGGAGGGAAGAGAGGGGCTGGGGCTGAAGGGCAGAGAGAAGCAGGCAGTGCAGGAGTGGCGGTGGGCAGGAGGGAGGGAGGCTGTGTGGGGGGCTCCCCTCCTCCCTCTTGCTAGGAAGAAACAGATGCAGAGCTGTAGACTCTGCATGAAGAAGCAGCCCTCCCGTCTCTCTCTCCTCTTCAAGCTATGATCTTATCCTGGGAGTAAGCCCCATTGACAATAATGGAACTTACTTCTGAGTAGGCATGCACAGGCTTGGGCTCAAAGAGAGTAAGCCCCACTGATGACATGCATGGGACACGTGCCAGGCTCCTGCTCCCCTTTCCTGTCCTTTTGAAGACTAGCAGGGGCAGAGGAGGAGGAAGTCAGAACCAAGGAGACCAGGCTCGGGGGGCCTGAGCAGGCGGGACTGCAATGCCCAGGAGCAGCAAGGAGGAGGGAGCGGCAGGCGAGCCAAGCAGCTCCGTCAGGCTCCCTGCTCAAGGTGGGAAGCGTGCAGTGGGGGAGCCTTCAGGCTCCGCAGTGTGCCTGAAACAGCCCTGACCCCTAGTGGCCCTGCAGATAAGGCGAAGGGTTGATTCAGGAGCCATCTGTTGGGACAAATTTATCGCCCTGTATGCGAGTATCTACAGTATACCCTGGATTACACTTTTAAGTCACTAGTGCTGGGCCAGTGTCTTAAATATTCAATAGATTACCTCTTCTCCTTTCTATCACACTCTTCTTCTATCTGAATCACATTTCCCAATTTGTCCTCTTTTTCTTCCCCATATGCCTCTGACAGCTACTGGTGTCCATCAGCTTTCATTCAGAACAAGTTAAAATACACACAGCTGGAGCTACTATTTCAGTGGGCAAAATCCTGCAACTGAAGTCTTGCTAAAGACAACAGAATTTGGCTGTTCTGGGTGGCAAAATATTGGTGCACGTGGTGCTTGCTGCAAGCTAATTCTCAAGCAGCTGAACATCCCCAGCACTGAAGATATTCACGTTTATCAGTTAGAGTTGAAAATGCTGCCTATGTCCACTCCTTGTCACACGGCTGGCATTAACCACCGCCACTGTCCCACATGCAAATAACTTCAGGCAACTGGCTTAATCAGAAAGGACACAAATAGCCTCTCTGTGCCCTCAGTGCTTCTCCAGTCCAATCCAGCTCGGGAGTAGCAGTCACAAAACAAAATAATTAGACTTCTTATTCTCCAAACAGTAACTGCAGGCGCTCCAGAATATGTGTGTGTGGGGGAGGGGGACTGTTGATGCACAAGAGCAAAATTAGAGAAAATCTAGGTTTTTTTTTCTCCATATCCATTTGAGGCACCAAAACTCTATAAACGCAATTGCACAGCCAAGTGAGAAGGAACTTCTTGAGGGAATCAGACGGAAAGCCGTTCATTAATTGCCCACCAGGGCTTCATTCCAAGCCTGAAAAAAACATCTGTCTGGACTAGAGATCTGTAAATGTTTGCTAATGTCAGAAAAACAGTGAAAAGCTGTGTACTGATATGAAATTAGCAGAATCTTGTGGCACCTTATAGAGGAATAGATTTATTGCGGCATAAACTTTTGTGACTAGAGTAGAATATACAGATTAGAATGTCATCCTCAGTTGGTAGATATGAGTACAGAGAGAGACATATCAACAAGATTTGTTTTTGTTGCAGCAGATGAATACAGCTTGAAATTTTATACTGGCAAGACATATCAAGTGATAAAGTCCAGACTGGAGTACATGTTACAGTGGTCACGGACAATGTTGCCAGGTTTTGTTTTGTTTTGTTTTGGGGGGGGGGGGGTGGTTCAGGTAAAAGCCCTGAGGACCTCCCTTTTATAGATGCACATATGTGTTGGCTACCCCCCCCCCATCTGCCCAGAAACTGGGCAAGAGATAGAAAATGGTGAGTTCTCCTTCAGTACTGCTATTGTGGCAGCAGGAAAGTGAACTCCACCCACTGTGGGTGCTACTTCCCATTGCCTATAAGCATCCCATCTTGGCTGTAGTCCATCATGTTTCTTGCCATGTGCCATTTTACAACTCCCAGATGTCCCATCCCATGACGGTCAGGGGTAGAGCATGTGGGAATTTTAAAATGGCACCTGGCAAGAAGGAGAATGCATTGCTGCTACTCTATCCCCTAGTAAGCTACTGGAATGTTTACCTGAGGAATACAGGTAGTAACAGCCACAGTGGTCTGGGGGGGCATGACTAGGCATGAGGAATACTTCATAGGCCTGGGTTATTAGAACACCAACATGTATATACCATACTTTGTAGTCTGTGATCACATGAAGAAAAGATTCAGAACAACTTACATGAATGGCTTCACATTATCAGCTTCTATGCACAGTAATTGCATATTTCGGCAGCTAGCATGCTATTGTCTGAAAATGGAATGGGGCTTCAGGGCAGATTCAGCTGGGCTTGTAATGGTACGTTCTTTACATGGGAACACCTATGATACCCTGTCATTACCTGATATCTTTCACAAATGCTAGGACACTCTCCTTTACCCTGAGGAGTCTCCCACCCATCTCTCTATCATGTCATGGCTATGGCTGGAACAAGCCACAATAAGAGAGTCACAGAACAGAAGACATAGGTGGGGTGATGTGCCAAGGAAAACAGTCCAACAGCAGGCCCAAGGTGAGTCAGGGTGTGGGAGTCTACATTGCCTCATTGAAGGTCTGTTCAGACTGCTGGACAGACTTAGAGACATGGGCTTTGCAAGGCTTCAGAGCCGGTTGGGCACATTCAGGCTAGGTCGACTGACCACATCCAGCCTGGCATTGCCCCCGCAGAGGGTACTCTTTCAATAGGATATTTTCAGCACAATCCTGTGCATGTTTGCTCAGAAGTGACTCATACAGATTTCAATGAGATAGGCAGCACAATCCTACCTAACTCCCTGTGCTGCAATGCAGCTGCATCAACACGTTTAGCGCTGCATCCCATGGGGGAGTTTCAGGTCGTGAAGACCTCATTGGGGTAATATTTATTTCCTTGCCCCAGGAAAAGCCTTTGCCGCCCCACTTGGTCTACTCAGACTTTTGCCAGCTGTATAGCTGGATAAGTCTGAGTAGACCCAGGTAGGCAGATCGAGGCCAGCAAGAGGGATAGGATTCTGGTGGCACTTATGCGGCTGATACTGCCTCGTTTCCTGCCCCTATCTTGGCCCAATTTTTCCCCATCCCTGCCGTAGGTCTACTCAAGATTACTCAACTCATTAGCTAGCACAAATTCGAATAGTGAAGGAAGTGGGAGGAAGAGGGAGAATCAGTATGGCTCCTGTAAGGGTAATTCTTGCCTCACAAACCTTTTAGAATTCTTTGAAAAGGTCAACAGGCATGTGGATACGGGATAATCTGTGGATATTGTATATATGGATTTTCAGAAGGCATTTTCAAACAGTCCGTCACCAAAGGCTGCTGAGAAAATTCCATAGCCAGGGCATTAGAGGGCAAGTTCTCTCCTGGATTAGAAACTGGTTGAGGACCAGGAGATTGGGTGTCAATGGGTAATTCTCACAGTGGAGGGAGGTGAAAAGTGATGCCCCAAGGATCTGTCCTGAGACCGGTGCTTTTCAACCTGTTCATAAATGACCTGGAGACAGGATTAAGTAGCAAAGTGGCTAAGTATGCACATGTCACCAAACGTTTTTGAATGGTGAAGACCAGAAGAGATTATGAGGAGCTCCAGAAGGATCTCTCCAAACTGGGAGAATACACAGCAAAATGGCAGATGTGTTTCAATGAAAGTAAGTGCAAAGTAATGCACATTGGGGCAAAAAATAAAAGGTATTGAGAATACATCCGGTAATATTATAATACTGTTGTACAAATCAATGGTAAGTTCAAACCTGGAGTATTTCGTCCAGTTCTGGTTGCCACATCTCAAAAAGGATATTGTGGAAATGGAAAAGGTGCAAAAAAAAAGAGCAACTAAGGGCGTAATCTTGACTGCACCTTGGGCCAGCGCAAGTCCCTTGCACAGGCCCAGGAGGGTTGTAAAAGTGCCATAAAGCACATTTGTACCTCCTTTAGAGTCGGCTGGGCTGGTGGCTGAATCCAGCCTCCATGCTGACTCTGATGGGGAGGGTTGCATCAACTGAGTTCAGCTGATGCAAGTATCTGCGCTGGATGGGGAGGAGACAGGAGGGAGATTTTCCAGGATGGGGGGGCAGGTGGAGGGTGGTCCCAGGGGTGGGTGGGTAGGGAGTGAGAGGTGGGGCTGGGACCCGGCTGTCATGCCAGATCCCAACTATGTTCTCCGAACAGCAAGCTGCTCCGCTGTCCTCGGATTTATGCCACCTCATGAGGAGACCCATTGGGGCTGCAGTGACTTACCCGGAGATAAGGGGAAGAGTGGCTGAGCCCCTCTCTTGCACTGGATACGCCTCCTGGCCTATGTTTGGGACTCTTCATTTTAGAAAAAAGGTGCTGGGGGGGATATGTTTGAGACACACAAAAATATGCAGAGGATGGATACAGTGGGTAGAGAGATGCTCTTTTCCCTCTCACATAACACCAGAACCAGGGGTCATCTGCTAAATTGAGTGTTGGGAGAGTTAGGACAGACAAAAGAAAATATTTCTGTACTCAGTGTGTAGTTAGTTTGTGGAACCCCTTGCCACAGGATGTGGTGATGGCATCTGGCCTAGATGCCTTTAAAAGGGGATTGGACAAATTTCTGGAGGAAAAATCCAGTATGGGTTACAAGACATGATGTATATGTGCAACCTCCTGATTTTAGAAGTTGGTTACCTCAGAATGCCAGATGCAAGGGATGACACCAGTATGTGGGTCTCTTGTGTATTGTGTGCTCTTTGGGGCATTTGGTGGGCCACTATGAGATACAGGAAGTTGGACTAGATGGGCCTATGATCCAGCGGGGCTGTTCTTGTGTGTGAGGATGAAGGACCAGATATTGGTGAAGCCGTTGTTGCTGATGCCTCCCCTCTGCCTGCACACAACAACCTCCAGACAGGGTCCCAATCTCCTTCTTATTCCACCCATGTGCTGCCCATTTCCTTCACCCCATGCCTCCTGTGATTTACTGGAACCAGTGGGGGCGAAGGGCTACCCTGGCACTCCTCTGGCGATGCCACCTCTTGGACAGTACTTAGCAAATGGTTGTCAGTGGCATGCTGCACACATCATCGGCAGCCATTTTAAGTCAGCTCTCTTCCACGGTTGTAAATTCTGCCACACTCAGAATCTTGTGAGTTTGCAAAGACACCTCATTGGCTACTGTCAAAAGCAAAATACTAGAGCAGATGAAACATAGTTTGGAAGGCTATGCTGCAAAGATCTTTAAAAAAGAAGATAAAATACCATTAACGCAATGCAAAGATATTCTTTGAGCAAACACACAGAGGTAGTGTCATTAAATGAACATTCCACAGTTCATTGTTGGGACGGGAAGAAATTTTTTTTTAAAGTTTCACTTGGACGCTCAGCAAGAGAGGACCAGAATCTCATGCAATGCAAAAGTCACACAGAAACGTGAACTTCACTTTGCAACATGGCTATGTGAGCAGAAGCAGTGAAATGAAAAGCAATATTCTGGGCCTACTGAAGCCTAGCCATTCTGTCACTGCTGACTTTCAGCCAAAAGACAATTCAAAATGAACTGTAAATACTCTGTATTCAGACTGATGTGAAGCAAACTATAAGAATCTGGGGGGGGGGGGAATCCACTTGTAAAGTAAATGTTCCTTTTCAAGTGGATTGTGTGGCATTCCCATTAAGTTACCAGGGTCACAAGCTGCCATTCCTGCAAGAACCATCAAAAAGTCAAGGAATGACCTTAGCGGCCCAACTTCTTCCAGAGACTACTAATAGAAAATCAACCAATATTTCACAGTATCTGACAACAGAAGCTGTCTGTATTTTGAAAGACACTGAGCCTGATTCAACTTTAGCTTTGATAAAATTCCTACCAAAGGCCTCATGATCAAATTCATCTCAGAGGCCCTGCTCTTCCCCACCCCCAAGCTGGGCAGCCTTTGACAGGGTCTGTGGGGAAAGAGATCTGGAGACAAGTGGGAGGCCCGTAGCCTGCTCTGGGCTCACTGGCAAGAAAAGCCAAAACCACCCTTGTTTTTTTCTTCATGTGCCTACTGGGCTCTGCACCAGGGAGCAGGCAGGACGGACAGGCAGGCAGAGAGTCACCCACTTCCAGGAGCAAAGCCGTCAGACACCCAGAGGGGAAAGCGGAGGCAAAAATAATGACTGCTGCTCTCCCAGCACTCCGGCCAGTATATGGAGGAGGGAGACATGAACGCAGTCTTCAGTTCTAGAAAAAACCCCTTCAGTTCTAGAAAACACTAACAAGATTTCTTCAGGGAAAGGCAGGGCTGGATGGGACAAGGATGGATCAATACCTTTCTGGAACAGGAACTCTCCAGCCCCTCATGAGAGGTCCACTGTAAACAGAGACTCATTAGGAGAAAATGTTCTGCCTGGTAGAAAAATCTGAGATTCCCTTGCCAGTGTGAAAAAAGCACTTTGAAACTTATGGTCTGAGCAGAGGAGAAGCCAGTCTGTGCAGGAGAGGCAGAGAAAAGGGGGGGGGGGAGGATCAATGGAAGGTATAGATGTGTTAATGATGGGTAAAGGGTCTGCAGGGCCTGGAGACTACATTTCCCAAGAGCCCTGCTGTGACCTGGACTCTGACCCTGAGAGGGGGGAGGCCTTGCCAGAAGGCTGGAGAAGGAGGGAGTGGGAGGCCTGAGCCTAGGGAGAGAGGGAGGCCTGGAGCAGGTGTGTGGAGGAGACCAGCCAGGGAGGGATTGGCAGGCTCTGGATGGGGAGGGAGCTGAGCTGGAGGCTGCACTGGGAAGCCTAGGAAGGCAGGGCTGCTGGACTCTCCTTCCCCCTGTGGAGGGAGCCTGGTGGGACTGGCAGCCACAGGCCTGGTTGAGGGCCTCATGCAGCCCCCTTGGGGATCCTGTTCCTCTACCCACCCAGTGATTGCCAGCTTCTCTCCCCAGGCTTTCCCTATGAAACCATCAGTGCTCCTGAGGCAGAGATCATGGTGATTGCTGGAGCCTCCCAGAGGCAGAGCTCCTCTCCCAACCCTCCTCCAGCCAAGGCAGCCTCTGCATCCAAAGACAGTCAGCTTCCAGCCATCAGGAGTAAGAGCCACGATGCTCCTCCCTGAAGCTGCCCAGTCTCCTCCAAAGCCATCACCTCCAACAGTGAAAAGGAATTCAAGCATGTCCATGAAGCAGGTATGCAAGGTTAAAAAAACTCATAAGGGTCTCCTTTCTCTCCCTGCCAGGTAGCAGAGAATCAAAGCAAAGTAAACCTTGTGGAGGAACAAAAATGGTTGCCGCTCATCCAGGCCAGGTAAAGGAGATTTTTCTCCCCATCTCTCTGCTTTTCCTTCAGAGCAGTTTCTCCCCCACCTCTCCTTTTCACCTCCCAGCTGCTTTCTTTAGGGCTCCATTGTGTGTGCATGTTGATGGTTGGACTCCCCCGTATAGTTTTAGAACTAGTGTGTCAGAATAGTGAGTCTGAGCTGAAACCCCGTTTGGGTTCTTAAGCACTTTCAGTATACTGTACATTGGTGCACGATAATTCTTGCCAGAGTATCTTTGACACAGGATCCCTGCATACGATTGCTTTCCCCCTTGTGTGTGCATGTTACACACGTTTTATAAAGCATTGATGGTAACATAGTGTGGGGGCTCAAGTGGGCACCTGGCTAAGCCTCTGCCACAGCCAGAGTAGCTGGCTTTTTAGATTGGGCTTACAATGCATGAAAGCAGCTACACAATGCACATGGTTCTTGGTCCTGGAAATACACCCCCTTGTAAGCAGTGGGAATTGCTCCTGGGCTTCCATGCATGCTCTATCTATGGTATCAATTTGGAAACTGGAATTGAAGAAAAGGATACCGTGAGCCTCTTTCAGGAAACTTGGGAATCTTCATTGGAGCTGGAAGTCCAAAAGTTGAGCAGGAATGCATATGTGGATGTGTTTTCAAATTTAGAAAAGTTTTGTCCTTTGATGGAAACTGGGATGCACTTCTCTGTTTGGATTGCAGTCATGGTCAAGGCTGAGTTGTTAATAGGATGTGTCTCCTTTTTCTTTCACAGCTGGATTTCATTCACAGAGATAGCACTATATTTCAGCAGCGAAGAGTGGACTCTTCTGAGTTCATGCCAAAGGCACCTGTATGAGTCCGTCATGATGGAGAATTATGAAAATGTGATTTTGTAGGTAAGGATGATCCTTTGACCTTTAATTGATAGGTGCCCCAGGTAGGAGCTTCTGTTCCAGTGGATATTGCCAGGGGAGAGATGGTGACCTGGTTGCATGACCTGAGCATTGTTGCTGTGATGCCTAAGGCCCCACATCCTCACCTTCTGGCCAGCCCAGTTCTGGGTGTTTGGATGAGAAGGGTTACCCCGACCTGGGGAGTGGCGACATAAATTGACTAAAGGTCCCTTGTCTCCCCTTTAGAGGAGGTGGACATGTTTTGGGGGACAATTCCTCCTGTGGTTGGGCTCTCCTTCTGTGTGATAGATCCATGCAAGAGAGAAACAGCACAAATATTCCTGCATAAATAGTGAAGTGGTATTGAGAGCTCAGATGGGAGAGCAGCGGGGAACATGTCTCTGGGTAATTTGGAACTTCCTCATGTAGAATATACAGGGATAAAAATGTATTTCCTTGAGGGAGAGATTGGAGTACAGAGTAGAGAAGGAGGAAAATATCTCAAGCTTATATGAGGAAACTACTGTGATTGCTGTTCTTGTAGGATCTTGGGAATTGTAGTTTCTGGAAGGCTCTGAGAAGTAAATGCCAGAGATGATGACTGATTCTTCAGGTCCAGTGCTGTCTGATGAAACCCAGGCGAGTACAATGACTTTGAAAGACTACTTATGGCAGGTGGCCTCAGAACCTAGAAGTCTAGAGGAAGGCAGCACTTGTAATTGACCAACCAAATCCTAACCAACTTTCCAGCACTGACACAGATGTGCCAATGGGGCATGTGCTGGATCCTGCAGTTGGGTGGCAGTCATGGAGGCCTCCTTGAGGTAAGGGAATGTTTGTTGCTTTACCTCAGAGCTGTGTCGACCTTACTTCAGGCTAGAAAGTTGGTTAGGATTACATCCTGAGTTACCTGAATTACCTAGTATTTTCTGTTCTTTTCTCCTTTGCTCATGTCTGCCTAGTTGCTGCTGTGAACTTTCATTTGACCCACTGGCACCATATGAAGCTGCCCACCTCTTTTCGTACCCCCCTTTCTTCCATGACTCAGGACTTTTCATCCTTTGCCCTGGGTAAGCCTCCTAATTTTCTTTCATCCTTCTCTACCCCTTCTGTTCCGTCTCCATGATTGTGCCAGTATGCCTCTTTTCTCTCATTTTTAAGGATTTCTCTATTTTCTCCTCTATAAATAGCAGTCACTTGTGTTTAGGGCCCAGCCATATGAACGACTAAGAAACATTGAATTGCCTTTTGATTTTGATTCCCTTTCTCTGCTTTTGGGACATTATTGCTAGAGTAATAGATTGTTTGTTACACCTTCTCCTTCTCCTTCCTCCCTTCCCTCTTCCTTCTGAACCATTGACCTCTGCCATTGGCCACAGCGCAGGACCCCAGGATGCCAAAGGAATTTTCCCTTTGCACACATGTGAACGTGTGTCTGAAAAGCAGAACCAGTAATGGTCTATAGCAGTGCCTGGAAGAGTAGTGATGGGCTTGATCTGGAACTAACAAATGGAAACTTAAATGAGACAGTGTAGGGATTCTTTTTCTCTGGAGAATCATCTGGGAGGAGGTGTTTGTCCTTTTGTAGATGGGGTTGCCTTCCCTCTGAAGGAACCAGTGCACAGCCTTGGCATACTTTTGGGCCCAGTTTTTTCCAGCAAGCCAGATGTCCTCCCTATTCCAGATCCACTTTTCGATGATTCATCAGCTGCACCATTTCTGGACAACATTCAATTTCATAGGAGACAGTTTCCAATCATCCCTAAATCTGAAATGTCATTCTCAATTAGAGGTTTTCTTCATTTCATTCTTAGTCATTACTGTTTCTCATTCCTCCTCTCTAGTTGTGGCTTTTATTTCTGTGAGACTTCTTTGCCTCCAATAAAGCAGAATATCACATTGATGAAGGCACTTACAGTTAAAGATTGCTGGGGCTTTTCTGGGCCGTAGTTCTGGTCAGACAAAAAAACACTATATGTGATTTCCCCAACAAGCTGCAGTTTCTTCCTTTGGTCTCTTACTGCATTTCTTATTTCAACAGCATCGGTTTGGAACCAGATTGGAAGAAAGAGGAAGCAGACACATTTTTCACAGCAAAAACCCTGCAGAGAGGAGAGACCATTTATGTGCCAGGACTGTGGAAAGAGTTTCAGTTGGAGTGGTGAACTAAAAATCCATGAGAGAAACCACCTAAGGGAGAAGCCCTATAAGTTCCAGGGGTATGGAAAGAGCTTCAATGTCAGCAGCAACCTTATACACCATCACAGAACCCATACAGGGGAGAAACCCTATAAGTGCAAGGAATGTGGAAAGATGTTCAGTAACAGCAGTGGACTTAATCACCATCACAGAATGCAAACAGGCAAGAAATCCTTTAAGTGCAAGGAATGTGGAAAGACTTTCAGTTGTAACCTTAAAATCCATGAGAGAACCTACACAGGGGAGAAACCTTATATGTGCCAGTAATGTGGAAAGAGCTTCAGTGTCAGCAGTGGGCCTAATCGCCATCACAGAATCCACACAGAGGAGAAACTCTATAAGTGCGAAGAATGTGGAAAGACATTCAGTCAGAGTGATGACCTTAACCTCCATGAGAGAACCCACACAGGGCAGAAACCCTATAGGTGCCAGGAATGTGGAAAGAGCTTCAGTCAGAGCGGTGACCTTAAGATCCATGAGAGAACCCACACAGGGGAGAAACCCTATAAGTGCCAGGAGTGTGGAAAGAGCTTCAGTGTCAGCAGTGGGCTTAATCGCCATCACAGAATCCACACAGAGGAGAAATCCTATAAGTGCAAAGAATGTGGAAAGACATTCAGTCAGAGCGGTGACCTTAACCTCCATGAGAGAACCCACACAGGGCAGAAACCCTATATGTGCCAGGAGTGTGGAAAGAGCTTCAGTATCAGCAACAACCTTATACTCCATCACAGAATCCACACAGAGAAGAAACCCTATAACTGCAAGGAATGTGGAAAGACATTCAGTCAGAGTGATGACCTTAACCTCCATGAGAGAACCCACACAGGGGAGAAACCCTGTAAGTGCAAGGAATGTGGAAAGCCATTCAGTTGAAGTGGTAACCTTAAAATCCATGAGAGAACCCACAGGGGAGAAATCCTATAAGTGCCAGGAGTGCGGAAAGAGCTTCAGTGTCAACAGTGACCTTAATCACTGTTTAAGTGATTAAACTTAATCTCAGTGTCAACTGGCCTATAGTTATCAAGACTACTAGTCCGTACTCTCTTGCCCATGAATTTGTCTTAACTGCCAAAACTCTCATTTGTTTCAAGTTGATTCTTAGTCATGACTAACTTCCTCTGGAAGATACCATATGAACAATAATCATTCCACTGCCAGTGAACAGTAAGCTGTCCCTGAAACTTTTGAAGCATCTTCAACTCACATAAAGTTTTCACTTTCCATGAATAGAACAAAGAAAATGGGGGAATGGGGAACGGGACGCTTGTATCATCTCTGTGTGAAATTTGGTTGAGATCAGCTTTGCTGGTTGGAATAAGCTTTTGCATTCTGGTTTCAATTCTGAGCAGGGTCAGTGCCATGTTGTTAGGGGATTTGGTTAAAGCCCTGCACTGGCTCCTCTATAGCAGTGGTTCGCAAACATTTTAGCATCAGGACCCACTTTTTAGAATCACAATCTGTAGGGACCCTCTGGAAGTGATGTCATGGCCAGAAGTGACATCATCAAGAAGGAAAAATTTTTAACACCGCCATAATCAATTCAATTAAGTACATTAAACATTTACAATAAGTATAAGTTTAAACATTTATTTAAAATAAAGAAGAACCCTCCTAACCCTCCAAAGCAGTTTCTGATCTGTTTAAAAAAAAACAAAAAACAACCCCAAACATCCCAAAGGCTGCAATTCTGTCCACACTTACCGAGGACTAAGCCCCATTTAATATCAGTCAAAAGCATTGACATAATAGTTAAAAGTGCAGATCTGTCACATTTCCCCAAATGCAGTCACATACCATGGTAGCTTCAAGTCTAAGATATTAACAATAAAATACACATTGAAATGAATGAGGAGTCACCTGAAATTGGCTCACAATCCACCTAATTTGTCCTGACTCACAGTTTGAGAAATGCTTCTCTAAGGCATCCCCATTCAGCCCCTCATAATGTACTGGATGCTGCCATCTGGTTTAGGGGTTGACTCAGTCAGGTGGTCCTCTGATGGGCATAGCCCTTGGCCAGTGCTCAGTCTTGTCAATCTCTAAAACCACTCCTGATTCTGTTAATGGCATTTTCTTCAGCAGGTGACGATCTTCACATAACTCATACTGATACCTACACATTAAACTTCCCCATCTTCCATTAATACAATAAGTAGTCCAACTTCAGTCTCCTAGGTATCCCGCTAGTGCCCTCTGTGGAACATTAGTGAAAGGTCTCATTATCTAAATGAGTAGGTTCTCTCAATGCCAGTTTTGATTTGATTCAGCATGATTTGCCACACTAAGGAAAAAAAAATTAAGCCCTGACTTCTGACTCTTAATATGACATCTTGAGAATTTCTAAATTTAGAGACGCAACAGATATTAACTTTATTAGGATTGTGGCTATAAAAATTGCTGCTCCTCTCTATTAATCGGATCAAACTGAATTAAATTTCCCTAATGAAAGTACAGGCTAGAAATAGCCATTTCAGGTAGAAGAGGGTCACAGTTAGGCTTTTCCCCTAGATCAGGGGTGCTCACACTTTTTTGGCTCGAGAGCTACTTTGAAACCCAACAAGGCCCGGAGATCTACTAGGGGGGAAGGAAGCATCTGACAGACACCCCCTTTAATGTATGGAGCCCCTGCTGGTGTCTAGTCAGTTTCGTCAGTTTTGTTGCTGCATGCCTGAAGAGCAGCTAAAGTGTCAGTTTCAGTGTCAGTTTAGTGTCAGCTAAATATGTCAGTTTCGTCTAGTCACTAGATGAAACTGACATATTAACAGTTTGGAGAGACTGGGCTCCTGGATCTACACATTTTGCCTCGCGATCTACCGGTAGATCGCGATCCACCTATTGAGCACCCCTGCCCTAGATGATTGCCTGAAAAATGAATTCTCACATTACCCGTTGGGTTAACAGTGTATTGTTATAGCAAATTACCTGTTACCTTTGGACAGAGTGTGGAATATGAACATGGCACATTACTTTCCATGAAGTGCATATAGGTAAAATGTCTTTAACAAATCTCTCTCTCTCTCTCTCTAACAGAGAATGGGGAGAATAGTAAAACCTCATTTCTCAGAAATACGGTGAAGACTTTGTCATTTTGTGAAGGTGCATCAGTTTATGCACAATGACCGTAATGGACACAGCTAAAGTAATTCAAATCTGAATGCACACAAACAGTGAATTGGACTAGTCCACTAACGAATGATTTTGTGCAATGTATGGTTTGTTATAATTGTAACCCAAGGAGATCAGAGCTGCTAAACAGCTGTGTGAATGGGGATGAACCTGGGCTTCTAGCATCAGGACCTAATATTTTAGCAACAGTTGCAAGCAAGCAAGCAAGCGCTGGTGCCTTCCCACTGATGCCAGGATGCCCACAGGACAAGCTAAGACCTGTGCAGGGACAGGGTGGGGAGGGGGTGGAACAAAAGATGGGAGGAACAAGGGGCAGGCTGGGCAGATCAGGCCTGGGAGGGGACAAGATTGGTAGTGCTGGCGTGCACCACAGCCAATCCCCTTCCCATCCCTGATCTGCTGATTCAGATCAACTTGGATTTGCACCAACGATATCACTGGCACAGGTCTGAGTTGACCTATTGCGGCTGCTGGGACTTACTCCGGGACAATGGGACAAATGACCCCTTTCCATGAGGAACCTTCAGCAGCCAAAATTCCTCCATGAGATTCAATGGAAGCCATGCCGGAGCTGCTGCATCATCACACAGGAATTTAATTAGGATTGGGTTGTAATTCTTGCTATCTGACAGAAATGCTTAGTAAACTAGATTTCCTGGCATTTTTGGTATTTTGCTCATTGCAGTCACTGTGCAAAGTACCAGACACTAAAGAGAGGGTTTGCCATCCCTTCCACCTAGATAGAAAGCAGACAAATGAGGGGGAAGAGAAAGAGAACTAGTGACTGTTATAGAAGTTTTCTAATCTGATGGCAACATTGCCTGTGTGTCATTATTCTGTGGTCTATATACTTCTGTGGTCTATATACTTGCCCTGTTCTTCTGATTCTGCTAACACATCTTCCGCTTCAGGAGCCTATGGAGGGATGTTTTGTGCGTTTGGCTTTGTTCTCAGTTACTCCCTCTCTTTTCCATTTATTTGCCCAGCTCAAAAGAGCTTGAATTTTGACACTGTGAAAGTACGAGTGGCATGCATGCTTGCAAAAAGTAGCACTGCGAAGAGGAGAACAACATTCTGCAGTGGCTGAACTGCAGAAGTTGGTGACAGGATGGATGAGCTGAGCCCCACGGGAGTGTAAAATGAAGGGGAGGGACTGAACTTCCACAGAGACATCAAAAAGTCATACACAAGTTAAAATATAAATTCTGTTTGTGTAACAGTTGTAATATATACTATGTGGGCTTTGCCCTTGACTCAGCATCACTGACCAGCCAGGTACTCAAGAACAGGATTGTCTCCTTTTCATCTGTAAACAGCTGGAGAGTAGGCTGTGATGCAGATGGTGTGCAGGTATTATTCTAGGCACTCTTTCTCAAACTGTGGATCGTGGCACACTAGGTGGGTCATGAGCCAATTTCAGGTGGGTCTCCATTTCAGTATTCTATTTTTAATATCTTAAACTTGATGCTACCATGATATGTGACTGCATTTGGGGAAATGTTACAGTTCTGTACTTTTAACAGGCTACTGTGTATAACAATGATAGTCAATGGGACTTACTCCTGGGTAAGTGTGGATAGGATTGCAGCCTAGGATTGTTAAAAATTTTCCTGCTTGATGAGTCACTTCCATCCATGACATCACTCCCAGGTTAATGACATCACTTCTAGTGGATTCAGACAGATTGTCATTCTAAAAAGTGGATCTCAGTGCTAAAAAGTTTGAGAAGCACTGCTCTCGTGAAGGTGTTATCTCTGAAATCATAGTGCACAACTTAAAAGCATTAGGTCACATGGAAAAACTGGAGAACAGGACAAAGCGCTGGGTTTGACTATATGCACACATGTGCTTGTGTGAGAAAAAATCCTGTTCAGACAAGGTTTATGAATAGACAAGTAGATGAATACATAGATCAACTATTTTACAAAGGAGTTGAAGAAATTAACAGCCTAGTCATATGGGGACGCTGCACCAGTGTTACATGGGTGACCGTGCACCCATCATATCCTAAGCTCTCCAAAGCATCACCACACCAGTGCATCCCTGCCAGTTATACTGCTGCAGCTCATCCCAGCAGTGCTGACAGTGTCCATGGAAATCCTGATACTGCCCGTCACCCATGGAGAAGTGTCCTGACGTTGACACAACACGGGCAAGACTTTGGCATGACATCCGTGCATCATCAGTGTTATGTCCATGGATCTTCAGTGTGATGTACCAAGGAGCCAATCATCGCATCCATCTGGCCGCAATGCCAATGGCCAGAGAAGCGCTGCAAGGGTAAATGGAGCAAGGGGGAAATGCAGGGCCACTGAGTGGCCAACCCTAGGGGAGGGGACACTCCCTGCCAATCACTGGAAATGAGGAGCACAGGTACCTTTGCTAACCATCAGGTGGTGTGCCAAGGACTATACACATACACACACACACAATATGACACAAGGATGCCACACTATCTCCACCTTATAAAGGAGCTACAGTGGCAAGAGCAAAAAAAGGGCAAATGCAAAGAACTGCTAGGAAACTCTGCGCCTAGGGTTTAAGTCCCCATATTTCACGCACGCAAACACCTAAGGCGAACCTATTTGCCACTGTAGAGGAAGGGCAGAAAGATAGCTCCCGTGGAGGAGGGCAGCCATGTGGAACAGATACACAGGTCTCTCCGTGATAGAATTTGAGTCCCTATAGGGGCATTCATCACCCAGAATGTACTTTTTCACTAGGAGAGATTCACTGGGTCAATCAGAAGGGAAGCCTCAGCAGTGTGCAAGCCAAGCAGGATCCTGTTAACAGGTCCTCGCTGTGCAATGATGCAGTTTGGGAGCCAACCAAGACAGGGCTGAACCCAGCCAAGGGACCTTCCCTAACTAACAAGGCGCTCACATTTTGAATCTGTTGTTTAGACCATATTAAAAGCAGTGAAGGTGAGTTGGTACATCATACATACAAAAAGTGAATTAGAAAAGCATTTCTTGATGGGTCATTTTACCACGGAAATGAAAAAGCATCCATCAGAACTTTGGTGCTGTGTTTACTGTCTCAACTAGGCACAAGGAAAGACAACTTATTGCAATTCAGGAGAATAAATTAGATAAGCTTGCATGCTCATTCTGAAGGAGCAGTTGGTACTTTTGGAATGAGTTTGAGGGGAAAAAATGCATGGTACATTTTTCCTTTTTGTGCCCAACCATGTAAAGTAATGATTGGAGCCCACAGGAATTAAGGGCTGCTGAGAACAGGAAGACGAATTAGTTTAAGTATGATGAGGGCATAAGCTGTAGCAAGAGCCATCTATCACTGTCAGGTTCAGGAACCAATCTCATCTGAAGGTCTAAATTACTTTGAATTAGCCCTGTGCATTTCAGCCTGCAATTTTGGTTTTTGACTTTGCTTGTTTTTCAGAAGAGATGATCCCATTATGCCACACTGCCGAGTACTTGTATTGTTTACTTTCGGACGTCTTGATTTATAGGTTAAGTTTTCTGCTTCTTTGCAAAGTGATTAGCAAAGCTGGATTTTGTCGAAAGAATTAAATTGCTCCTTACCTGTAATGTGGCAAAAAAAATCACATTGATAGGACACAATCCACTATGATGTATCCCAGGTTTTCAGATGAAAAACAAACTTCTTAAAACTGATGTATGTGTGCGATACTGTTTTCATATATCGTGTGCCGCTTTGAGAATGCTGGTGAGTGAGAAATACGACAAATCAGAGAGCAACAATAAGGTCACACTCAGCTGAACTCAGTGGGACTTCCCCCTAAATGGGCATGCATGAAACTGCTTTTTTAAAAGGAACAAATATTACAGCCCAGTACTAACTAAATTCCCACATGGCAATGCAGCAATGCTGGCGGGGGCTATGTGGCATACTGCAGGGAAATTTTGGCTGCTGGAGATCTTCTCGGGCACAGGAGAACCCCATCAGCTGCAATGGGTCAATGTGCACCAGCAGTATGCAAATCGAAGAAGATCTGTGCAGGTGGATCAGGCCCGGAACTGGGGTTAGGAGATGACGTGTGCCGGTGCAGCCAATCCTGCCCCCTCGAAGGCCTGATTCACCCACCTCCCATCTTGTTCCCATTTCACTCCTCCCCTCCTTCCCTTCTTTCCCTCCCCCTCCTCCCCACCCCTGGCCTTACCTGGTCTGGTGAACATCCTTTGCTCTGCCAGCTAGTAATGCTGTTGCAAAGCATTTGATGGCACTTTTGCAACAGTGTATGCTGTCACACTCTTAACATAGGTTTATTGAAATAGAGATATGATTATCCGTTGTTGTTGTTTGTTGCATACTTCTTTCTCACCACCATACTCACAGTGAAACACAATGTATGAAAACTATACTGCATGCATGTAACTGTTAAACCCCTGCTAATTGGGTAAGAGGCACTTTTTCAAGTGGATGCTCCTTTTTTTAGCAGGGGGAGAATAACTGGCCCACCTCACCCCAGCACTGTCTGTTCTAATGGCTGTCTGCTGGTATTCATTTGCATCTTTTTAGAGTGCAAGCCCTTTTGGGACAGGGAGCCATTTAGTTATTTGATTTTTCTCTGTAAACCGCTTTGTGAACTTTTAGTTGATAAGCGGTATATAAATACTGTTAATAATAATAAATAATAATAATAATAAATCAATTTTCTTCAAACTTGAATCGTTCAGGGTGAATTGTGTCCTGTTACTGTAGTTATTTTGGATGAGATGTATCTGGGATGCAGTGGACTGCATTGTTTTTGATACAGCCCAAAATTTTGGACTTTTTCCACAGATAACAGCATAGTTTAATTTTAATGTTCATTTGCAAATTGTCTGATCAGGTAACAGAAGCGAGGGCCTGAGTTTTGGTAAATTCATGGCTCAGAGCAGGAGCCTAGCCAAACAGAGGTGTTTGCTGCATGGAGAATTCTCTCTTGATTAGAGAGAATCAAGTAAGGTGGTAAGTAAGCAGGAAGACAAACCAGAGGAGAAGGAAACAACATAGCAAGGTTAATGGGATTTCCTCTGGTATGCCAGATTACTTTGAAGAGTTTTTGTCAGACATGAGAAGGTGGACACATTTGACATCATGCGCATCTTAGTGGGCCCACATTACAACTAGAGAGTATCAAGTTAAGCTCTTTTTAATACCCAGTGATTTAAATAGAAAATCATTACGTACCTACACAATTTATCTATTGAAATGAGATTTAAAACGCTTAACCTTGGCTGAGTTACGTGCGGCACTTCCATGAGTTGCGACGGCTAGCTTGGCTCTTCAAGCTGAATTTCAGAATGTTGCACTTCCTCACTGTGTAGAAGGTGCTTTTTAAAAAAATGTATTGAGCGACTGTAAATGTACAGGTTTTTTCAGTGTGTCACGTCAGTTTGTCTCCCAAATACTATAATGTTCCGAATGTCAAGCCTCAGTAATATACTCAAATAAAATTCAAAGTGGTCTGTGGGCTCGCTTCCTGAGGTGAAATATCTGAAAAAATTATGAGACAAGCCAAAATAGTCTTCCTCAGACAAGCCAAATGTATTTAACATTCTCTTCTCAAGTGTTCAACTTTTAACAGCCTAATCCTACGTAAATCTCTGTGCAGTGATGCAGTAGTGTGGCTTCTGCTGCATCCCACGGGATTTTCGGCTATTGGAGGTCTCCTTGGAGTAAGGGAACTGTGGGGGAGGGTTGTTTGGGTTCAGAGGAGTGGATCCCAGAGTGGCCCTGGGGCAAGGCCTCAGATAGGATCAGGGGGAGGGGGTTTACATCACCCTGGTCCTCCTCCCTGTTGTGGTTGTAGTTCTGGTCTTGGGCAAGGGTGGAGAGAACCAATTCCTCTCTCCAGCCATCCCACTCATTACTGGCCTTCTCCCTCTTTATAGGGCCAACTCTGACTTCCCTGAACCCACCTCTGGGAACAAGGCTAGGCACAAGTCTAGGCTGGCACAAGTCCCTTGTCCTGGTCCAGAGGTGTCACAAAAGTCCCATAAGGCATTTTCACACCACCTCAAGAGTTGGGAGGCCAGCACATGGATGTGGCACCATTGTGCTGGAGGAAATGTAGTTTTGTGCCAGCCATGTCAGGCTGGTATGGAGGTCTGGGGAGGGGGCAAGGGAGGGTGGAATGGAAGTATTCCAGAGTGGAGGGAGGGCAGTCAGTGATTGGGCCCATGGGTGGGCTGGGGGCTGAGCAGAGACTGGGGCCAGGATCTGGCACTTGTGCTAGATCCTAACCCTACTCCTGGGTGATCCAGTGCAGCTCCGGGATGCTTGGAACTGAATCACCTCTTTAGGTGGTGCAGATCTGAGTAGCCCCACTGGGGCTGCTGCAGTGTCACCTGGGGTAGGGCTCGGCTGCACGCAGCCCCAATCCCACTCTGGATACAGGGCAGGCCAGCTGGCCTCCCCATTCCAGCGCAGGCTAGGATTCAGCTGCCCATTGCATTTGCGAAGGCCATAAAGGAGGTTACGGAGGCAGAACACATGTGCTGCCAGTGTAATTCTAAAATATGATTGGGCTGTAAATGAGTTCAAGAAAAACTCAAAAAATAATATACCAGTAAAATTCTTAGATCTTGTTCCAAAGTTAAAAACAAAACAAAACAAAAAAGCCTGAGTGACACTGTATCTTCCAAATGTATATATTCTGCTCTGAGTATCAGATTTCGGTTTGTTTGCTTGGTTTGGTATATCTCCACAATAGGAAATAAAATAGGTCTATACTCACTAACAACTTGCATTTGTTCCCCTTATTTTCTACTAAGTTATGACCTTATATTTAATTATGCATACATCTGATGCCAGGCAGCACCACTTAGACCAACTCTGGCTGCTACTCCAAAACGCCTTCCTTATTGGAGGTTTATGACCTCCAATAGGTCATAAGGTCACCTTAAGCTCCTTTTTTCTTTTCTCTTCATGATCTCTCTTAGTTCTTATTTTCATTGCTTCCAGTGCTTTTTTAGCTAGCAAATTGCAAATGCCTTTTTTATCTTGCAAATTCCTGCTGTCACACACACTGGCGGACATAGAGGAGAGCAAATGGGGCAAATGCTCTGAGCATCGACCCTCCAGGAGTGCCACACCCCAAGCCTCCCCCCCACCGGAGGAGGAGCACTCAGGAGCACTGTGAGCCGCCCCCCTCCCCTCCTCCTTTATAGGAGGATAGGAAACTGGCGCCCTAGAGAGGCACCGATGCTCTAGGGCGCCCATCTCCTATCCTCCTTATAAAGGAGGAGGGGAGGGGAGGGGCAGCCCAGTCGGTGCTGCCTCCCAGGAACGCTCCTGGGCACCCCTGCTCCGCCTCTGAGGGCGTCCCTCAGAGGCAGAGGGGAAGCGTCGCGCGCATGCTCTGATTTCAGAGAAGACGCATGCCGCTTCCTGGGCTCCAGCGGAGCCTTCTGCACCGCTTCTAAGTGGCGCAGAGGTCTCCTTTACAGCAGTCTGGGGCTGCTGGAAGCCCGCCTGTCTGGGGCACCGCTTCCCTCAGAGGCGGAGGAGAAGCAGCGCCCGCCCCCTTCGATTTTAGAGAAGACGTGTGCCACTTCCTGGGCCCCCATGGAGCCCTCCGCGCCGCTTACAAGTGGTGCAGAGGTCTCCACTGTAGCAGTTTGAGGCTGCTGGAAGCAGCCCCAGACCGCTGCCATGGAGACCTCCGTGCTGCTTACAAGTGGCGCAGAAGGCTCCGTGGGGGGCTCAGCTGCCTCCTCCATTCCCCCTTGTTTACAGGTCACCGTCACTGCAGTTAATTCTGGGCAGCAAATGACGTCACCGCAAATGACGTCACCACAATTACTTCTGGGCAGCGACGGAAGGGGTGGAGAAAAGGGTGTGGGGGCAAAAATGTGGGGTGAGGGGTGAAAAACGGGCGGGGGTTGCCCTGGAGGTGGGAACCCCCTGAAACGCCACTAGTCACACAAAGATTTTTGTAAATGGACTCTCATTAATGCCTTCAGGAATGGAAATAGACTCAGAGCTAAAGTTGGCATGCTCTCTCTCTCTCTCTCTCTCTCACACACACACACACACACACACAACACACACACACACACACACACACACAATCAGTTTGAATCACTATGTCATATGCAAATCAACATGGGGGAGGGCAATTTTAGCCTGTAGAACAGAGGTTTCTAAACTTTTTGGCCGAAGGGCTGCATCAAATATCTGGCATGGTGTCGAGGGCTGGAAAAAAAAATTAAATATAAAATTTAAATAAATACATTAGAGATGGAACTTAGATGAATGACTGAAATGAATGAATGAATGGGCTCAAATGTCCAGGATTTCTCCATCCACAAGCACAACTCTGGTTGTGTTTGGTCAACTGGACCAGAGGCTCTCAGGGAATCAGAGGCTAGCCGCGGGCCAGATAGAGACACTCCGTGGGTCGCATCTGGCCCCCGGGCCGGGTTTGGAGACCCCTGCTTTAGAACAGCAGAGAGGAGTTGAAAGAGCAGAACAGCCATCGAATGAGTGAGTTATGGGTATAATTGAAATGTGTTGAAAGAGTGGATCATTGAAAAACGAACAGTCAGAAAGCAGGGGATGCCTGTATATACATCCATTCACCATGAATCAGGAACATAGCACACACTTGTTAAGGTTGATTGTTATTTCTTTATTGTTAATTGTGGGGGGAAAAGGTTTTTTTGGAGTACTTTGATAATAAATTTTAATACTATTTTTTTTGACTGGAAGCCATTTCTTTCTTGGTCTCAGAGTGCAGTTCTCTGTACTCTGATTACACTGTACTCTGTACTCTGATATTACACTGATCTGTACCCAGGCCAAGCCCCTCTGAAGCAACAGAGCTGAGTATTTCATCTTGACTATATATCTTTATCTGAAAGCTGCGGTAAGACTGTTTTCCTGCATCTTTTAAAGTGAAACATAATTCCACTCACCAGCAATTTTGGTAACATCTGATTCCACTGAACTATTGATATCTTGTCTTGTTTTCTCCATCTCTGTGTCCTTTGTTAGTATAACTAGAGTAGCAGTTTGAGATAAGACCCTTTTCAGTGATAAGACCACCGGTAATGGCAGCATTATGATCTGGCTTTCTTTGTGACTATGATTATGACATCATCCAAATACTCAGTCACAGCAGCTTTTGCCAAGCAGCTCAAGAGACATGTAGCCTTAAGGGAAAGGCAGGGACATGAGGAGAAAAGGAGGCAGGAGATGACCTCAGAGAGGAGAAAGAGATACTAAAGAAGAAGGAAACAAAATATTGGCAAATCATTCTAGGTAGAATGTTTTTCACTCTTTGGTGTTGCTTAGATTTGTTTGTACCAATGGATTGTCTTTGGTGACCATCATCTGGTATGAAGTGGTGAGAATGGTGTACTTAATGGTTAATACTGTTCAAATCCTGCCTCTAAATATGCAACCTGGGGATACAATGCTGACAATCATACAAGGTGGTTGTGCAATATATTCTCTCCAAGAAGTCTGCACTGGTGCACAGACCCCTTCTTTGATTGCGTTGTGACGCCATCTTTGGATACTCAGAGATGATGTCATGGATCATCACTGAACTTTCGGGTTGCCAAGCTCCATTCTACACAGAGCTCGGCTTGGAGTTGCACAGCCTTAAAGTTTTACAGGAAACATTGCTTGTGAATATCACTTATATACAGGGCTGGCCCATTCCTGAGGCCATGTTTGTGTGGGCACCCTTTGATATGCAACAAATAGATGACACTAGCCCTTCCATCCACTGCCCTCTCCAGCCTGCTGGAGGAAGGGGAAAAAAGCTTCTCCCAGATCGCTTCTCCCTGCCTTACAAAGCACCAAGTAGGCAAGCACAGGGGATTTGGAGCCCACTGAACTGCCGGTCTCTTCACTATACTTACAAAGCCTCCCCACTGTGCTTCACATCCATGTACAATGAGCATGAGCAGGGGGCATTCATTTTCCCAGCATTCCCTGTGCCTGTTCATTTAAAACAGAAGAGGTACAGACGGACAAAGCTGCACAGTGCGCACTTTGTAAGCAAAGGGATGAGGGGACAGAAGGACACCTGTTCGTTTGGCAGATCTCCCTCCATGGAAGGGTTGCATGTGGGTGCAAGCAAGCAGGAGCATCAATGGGCAGCTGATTTCAGAGGGCACAGAGGCATGTGCTGCCCCTGCTTACATCATATGCGCAATTTCATGGGTCATAGAAAAAGGTATGCAAGTGAAGAATTAGCAGTATTATCTAGATTGTATCTGTCTCAGACATATGTAACTGGCTTTCAGGTCAAAGAGAGGTTATGTTCAAACCTTTTTAGTTAATCTTTGAAATCATTGCAGTGTTTGGATTTAAAAAATGAAGTCAGCTTTATATATATATAAATACATATATATATATAGTAATACATATCTCTTATTACCCATGCACTCCCCCCCCCCAAATAAGCTCCTGAAACAGAGGCTTGGAATTAATTGGGCCACTTTATTTAAAATTACAACAAAACACCTGAAGCAGAGAAATGTAACTCACAACCCCCCCCCCCCATCCCAGCACAGGGGCAGTTAAGTAGGGGAAAAAGTGGTAAGCACCTACCTCTGCCAGGAAATCAATGGGCATAACCACCTGACCCAAAGCTACACTCTATCAGAGACTGAGGGCCCAATCCTGCGAGGAAGCAGTGCCATCCCAGTGCCAGTTGGTCTTGAGCTCAGTGCCAGATGGATGCTGCCCAAAGCATGGTAGGAACTTCAGGTGGCATTGAGGGCCTTGGGGGCAGGGAGAGGCATTCTGGGATAGGGATGGCAGGGGGAAGGTGGGGCAGGGGAAGAACCAGGGTGGAACCGGCAGAGCCCTGCTCTGCCAAATTCTATGCATTTCAGCCTGACACAGAGCTCCTGCAGTCTGCACTGGCAAAACAGCTGCTGAAGAATGGAGGAGACCCACTGCGGCCTCTGCACCCTTACTTGGGGGAAGGGGGCAAAAGGAGGCCTGGCATTGCCACCGGATGCAGCAGTAGCCATTTTGGTGCTGCTGCACCTGGCAGAGCTTTCGGCAATAAGATTGGGCTGCGAGTGAGCTTATCACACCAACCCCAATGGGTTGAGACAGTTGGACAGTGTAGATTCCCACAGGCCAAGCCAAGCCAAGCAGTAGTCTTTGCATATTCCAGCAAGGGGGCTTGCCAACCAGCCTAAATTGATAAAAGAAAAATATCCAAGGAAACCTAAACCCAACACATGGCATTCCAATGCCAGTCTGGCGTAGGTGAAAAAACCGCCGGTGCATAGACCAATCTGGGTGACAGCAAAAAATTCCTACCTGTCTCCCATAAACAGCAACTGGCTACTCACAGACTATATGAAGGGCAGGCAGGAGGGGGTCGAGGCAAACTGCAAGGTTAGCGCAGCAGAACCACACAACCCCATCCCCCAGCAAAGGCCCCAGCCAATTGAGAGGCAGCATTTTCACGGCATTACATACATAATGTCGTTCTGTTTTGTCCTCATAACAATGTGTTGACCTAGATTAGATGAAGAACAGGCCTTTGCTCCCTACTAACCCATCCAGTCAACTTCATGGCTGAGCAGGTGCTTGAAACAGGTGTCCCCCATTCAAGTCAAGAACTCTGTCCACCATCTTCCAATGGGTATCATGCTGTATACATATAGGCCTGGTTCAGTATGTTTTACTTACCTCCTGCTATGCTGCTCAAGCGGCAATGTGTCTCCTTGGACATACACTGCCTATTTTGCTGACATATGTCTGAGGAGAGGAAAGGTGTGGGGAGGTTTGAAATGGAGGGTATAAGATCTAGTGTGTGCCATGGATGCCACCAGCCTGCCTGCCCCAGTTCCTCCCCCTCCCCATCCAGTCACACCCCTGATCCTCTCACTCCCTGCCCCATCCCTCCCACCACCCGCCCCACTGCTGACTCACTTTATACCGGCAGGCGGAGGCCTCATAACCTATCAATGCAAGTGATTGCTCTGGCGGTCTCATTGGGCTCACTGGCAATGCCAGAGCACATGACACTGTCACATGATTTCCAGTCACGCTCTAGTCACTTCCAACAGCATCCTGCCAACTCCACCAGTGTAATGGACATTCTGCTGGCTGGGCTGCACATGTCATTAATTTCAATCGGACATGGAATTCTAGGATTCCTATTATTTTGTTATGATACAATGTTATGTTTTTATAATTCCCTGTATTTTGTATATGGGGTGTCTCCATTGTGTATGTGTGTGTGTGTGTGTGTGTGTGTGTGTGTGTGTGTGTGTGTGTGTGTGTGAATGATCTTAGTACCTTCTGATCTTGCTTTGAACACCCCTCCACAAACATTTTGTGTTCTTATTCAATCACTTTCTTTAAAATTTGAGTGCACAAAGAGTTAAAAAAAAATTCAAGATGATACATGTGAGGTGCTTTTCACTCTTAGAAAGTGCCTTATAAATGTTTATTAATGCCTGCTTGGAAATCATTGCCTGATCTCAAAGACACTGCTTTACTCTTTTATTTGTTTCAGGGCTTCACATATTTATGATTCCTCCTAAGAGCTTATCAAGAACAAAGTCAGAGTCTTGTGCAGCAGGTGGTGTTTGAAAGCTAGTAAGGTGAGATATTGTCAAATGTCCAAAAAATGCAACTGATTTATCTTTTTTCAGTGCACATTAAGCAAGACAGCTGAATTCTACCCAGGACTCAAGATCTGAGAAAGCTGCAACCGTCTCTACTTCAAAAGTGTACAAGCTTCATAATTCAAAATTACATTTCATGTGAACTGCATTTCTTTGACAGCTAAAGTTGAAGGTGAAATCCAAATCCATTGGTTTTCTCAAAAACGTGCCATTGTTGTCAATGAGTTAGGATTATATCCCAGCGTTCTCCTTGAAAAGCCTTAATCCTGATCACACTGTGAAGTCTAACTGAAATCAACAGACATCCTCTCAAATATGTTTTGAAGATTTTAACTGTGGGGTTTCCCAGCTCCAGAACCAGGATGGAGGAGGATGGAGAAGGACTCCTCCCTCATAATACTTATGGTACCAACTTACTGGGTGTCAGGATGATCCTGGGGTTAAACAGTATCTGTTTCCTCCTTCTCTCTACAAGATGACCTTCATGGCTGGTGGTAGACACTGAGGTGTGTCTACCCCAAATGGTGAGAGACACAGAGCTCTAAACCATGCATCCTGTTGCTCATCGCTGGTACTAACTAAGCCCTTTATGTTGGAGTCCGCCATAAGGGCACATGCAGCCTCACTTCCTTTCCAGCCCAGAACCTGCCTCCCTAGTGCACTGGTGTACCTGAAGGGGTCAAGGGGGAAAATACCCCGGGGTACCACCTGGCAGAGGGTGCCATCGCAACACCCTTCCCCACTGCTCTCTCTCTCTCTCTCTCTCTCTCTCTCTCTCTCTCTCTCTTAACTTCAGTCTCCTTTAAAAGACCTTGGAAAGCCTTTGGAGTGCCCCCGGGGAGTGCCCCCAGGGAGTATCCCCAGGGAGGCCTTCTGAGGTTTCCGGAAGGCTTAAAAAGGTTACCTCTGGTTTTCTCCAAAAGTGAACATTTTTTGACCTGAGGGAGGCATATTGTGATCCTGGCCCAGGGGGCAGGACTGCAATTGCCCTAGTGCACTTGCCTTGGGAGCATCAGGAGAGGCAAAGGTAGTCACAGAATTGTGGCTCACCCAGTGACTGAGTGCTAGCTGTGGGATTGGTGGCTGGTTTGTTAGCTGGGTGCTCCTTGGCTGCTCAGGTGACAGGGCCACAGAGCTCAATGGCCATGCATTAGGGTGGCAGACTCTCTAGGGGGAAGTGGTGGCAGGGATGGCATGCTATTCCCAGACAATAACAAAACTCTTCTCATTAAAATCACCATGTGTTAGGGAGGAGCTTTGACTGAACACTTTTTCCCAAATTGCTAATCTTTAACATAAAGGGTTTTAAACAGTACCCGCACACACTCCAATAAATTGCAACCTCCCCTCCCCAGAGTAGCCAGTTAATGCTTAAGATGCCATGTGCTATAAGAGTCTAGTCACATGACTTCATTAGCATCTTGCCCCAGTGCATGCACACTACTGGGGCAAGATGCTAATGAAGTCATGTGACTAGACTCTTATAGCACATGGCATCTTAAGCATTAACTGGGTCACATGACTGGTGTCATTGGTGCACGTTGAGCTTTTCGGGAACCATTCGTACAACACTGCAGATTATTGGATACATCCAGTGACAGTGGCATGCTAAAAATCATACAGCGCAGCCTCCAGCAAGTGCCAGCTACTGTTGCATGATTTGATTGCTGCATGATGAGCATTGCTGTGTTAGCCAGGCTGGGGTCATGTGACTGGGTCTATCTTATCACTGTGAAGTGGGACAAAGGCCAGTCCTTAAAGTATCGTCACACCAGGTGTATCGTGAGCTAAAGCCAATATATGTCATCAAGTTGACTGGTAATTTTTTGTCCGTCCCCCCCCCCCATTATAAATTTCAGTGCTATTCCCTTCTTCTGACAATATTCTTTCCCCTTTCCTATAAATCCCGTTTTTACAAAATGTCAAACACCAAACCAATTTAGAGGACTACATTCAGTGGTGTACCTAGAGGGGGCAGGGGGGTGATACCCTCAGGGGGGTGACACCACTAGTGGCCACAATTGTAGTAACTTTGGTAATTGTGAATAATACCAACATATAATTCAATAGGTGATTTAATGCAGAATGCAATGAAACATACCATGTTGAATTATCTGTATTCTATCAAAAGTTATCGCCAAATAACCAGAAAAGGGGGAAGGGCGGAATACTACCTTATGTAACAAAAAGTGGATTCCCTTAACTTGAAACTGACCAAAGAGACTGATTGTTCCAAGAGCCAATGAGGTGTTGTTATGACACAGCATAGAACCAATAAGATGTTAGTATGAGTCTACTCTCAGTTCCATGTATCATGATACAGTTATTCCTGCTTTTTCAAATGGTATTGCTCTTATAGTGGCACCAGTCATATGACCCCACCAGTCATATGACTCACACACATGCATATTACTGGGGCAACATGCTAACTTTTTTTCAAATGGTGCTGCTCTTCTCTTTAGTAGGGGGAGAGTCTGACCCTCTTCATTCCAGTGCAGTGTCTTTTCTAGTGGCTGTTTGCTGATGTTCTTTTGCATCTTTTTAGATTGTGAGTCCTTTTGGGACAGGAAGCCATTTAGTTTTTTGATTTGGGGCCCAATCCTACCCAACTTTCCAGCTCTGATGCAGCCATGCCAGTGGGGCATGCACTGCATCTGGTGGCAGGGAGGCAGTCATGGAGGCCTCAGCAAAGTAAGGGAATGTTTGTTCCCCTTACCTAACAGCTGCATTATGACTGCATCAGTGCTGGAAAGTTGGATGGGATTGGGCCCTAAGTCTGTCAACTGCTTTATGAACTTTTTTGTTGAAAAGCAGCAAGTAAATATTCTTAATAGTAATAAACAGAGCTAATACTAGAACTCCTATTCAGTTGTGTGAGAGTCATCAAGTTGGCCACTGGTTATTTGTTGATTACTGATTTGTTGGGTAACCTGCTCTGTTACAGCCCAATCCTATCCACACTTTCCTGGGAGTAAGTCCTATTGACTCTAATGGGACCTACTTCTGAGTAGACATGCATAGGATCGGGCTGTAAGACAGTAAAATAAATAAAGTTAATGGGCATGGTACCATGAGTTACTGCTCCAAGTGATATCATCCTAGTGATGCAACTGGCGGGAAGTTGTTAGTCACTAGCTTAGAAGACTTTTTTTTAATGTTTATTAATTCTTTTTATTAACACATACAGACATCACATAATACAAAACAATACAAATAATGCAAACATATAACATACATTTAGGAGTGCTAAATACCACATACCATTACTAAGTAATCATACTATACCTCCTAATCTACTTACTCATCTACTTCTACCTCTTATTGATTTATTGATTTATATCATATACGATAAGTTCTTCCAAATTCCCTCTGCTATATTTTCTAAATATTCACTTTCTATCAAGCGTAAACTAGCTTCAATTGCTCATTAATATTAAAGCAAAGATAATCTAGTTACCAAGATATGACAAAATCAACAATCTCTTATAATCAATTATTTACCATTCTCCATTCTAATTATATTTTTTTAAAATAGTGACCACATTTAGAACAATTCTTTCATCTGCTTCTGACTCTTATAATCAATTTTGCATTTCTTATATCATATATAATCAATTCTTCCAAATTCCCTATAATATATTTTCTAAATATTCACTTTCTATCAATCCTCAACTAGTTCAATTACTCATTAATATTAAATAAAAATAATCTAATTTCCAAACTGTGATGGAACCAATGATCTCTTATAATATGTTCTTTACCATTTTCCAATCTAGTTACATTTTTTTCCTTTTTTTCTTTGACATAATAGCCACATATAAAACCATTCTTCCACACATTTACAGTTTAAGCTATTTTTTTTAATACATTCTAATTCAGGTTTATCAATTTTGAATGTATTTTTTAAAATAAGTTTGGGCCATTGTTATTAACTGAGTAAGAGCCTGAGCCTGTGGTCCGCGCTGCACCTCTGCAGCACGGAGCACAGTCGCAAACGGGCCGTAAGGCATGTTTGTGGGGCTCACTACCGGGCTCTCGCTAGAGCTGGCTCAGCTCCGGCTGGCGCTGAGCCAGCGCGCAGCAGGCGCCCAGCAGGCACCCAGCGCCAGGTCTCCGTGACCACCAGGCTGCGGAACGGGAGATGGGGACGTGGTCGGGGGTGTGGGGGAAGCGTTCCGGGGAGGGAGGAGTCGTGGCCGGGAGCATGGGGGAGGTGTGGCCAGGGGTGGGGGAGAGGCAGATCTGCGGAGCCAAGCTCCGCAGGATCCAGGGCACTTGGGTAGGGCTGTGCACCCTATATGAGCGCCTTTACTTTAGTGGTGACCAAACAGTTGCCGCTAAAGTGAGTAGCCCCATTGCAGGGCTGCTTCCCTTGGGCCCCTTCCCTTTACTTGGGGGAAGGGGATGAATGTCCTCTTCTCCCAAGGAGCCTCCCGCGGTAGCGTGGGAGGCACTGGATCCGGCAGGAGCCTTCCGTGGAGCCACCGCGTCCCGCAGCTCCGGGCAGCTCAGGATTTGGCTGCCCATCCTCCAGTTTTTCTTTAACCCTCAGGTTAACCCTAAGGTTTCTTTTTCTTTCTTACTTTCCATTTTTTCTCCTGTAATATCTTTAGTAATTTATCTCTATAACAGAATCTAATAGATCCACACTTTCTTGTATAAGATGTGTTCATTCTTCCAATTGACTGGGATGGATTTTCTTTTTGTTCCAGCAAATTTTGTATTTTGTGCACCCATGTGACTCTATCTTGATCTCCATCAGCGCCTCTTCTTCATCCCATTGATTTCTTTCCATGTCCACTCTTCTGATTTCATCCCTCACCATCATCCTTTCCGCTTTCTTACTCCCTTGTTTATCTTCTGCTTGTTTCTTCACATCTTCCAATTGCACCTTGCACACATCTATCTGTTGGGAGAGAGTCTCCAAACTGGCTTGAATCTGCAAATACTGACTCGGCTGCCGTTGTTCCATTACAAGCAATCTCTCCATGTTTGTCAGCATTATTTGTATCCAAGCTTCTGAAACTGATGCCATCATTTTTTCCCTTATTTCTCCTTTTCTTGCAGTTTCTCTCTAGTCCACTAGATGTCCACAGCGTATTATTCTCCTTACTGCCACCACGTCAGTATCGCCCTGCCAACCGTACTTTCCTTTCTTATCTCTCTTGCAGATAACAGCCCAGTATAGTTAATGAAGAGAGAGGCAAAATGAAACAAAAACAATCTCACCGCCCCTAATATTCTGGTGCAAAGAAAACGACTTTCAGATCTAATGAGAATTATGTCCAAAAATACGTAATTCTGAATTTTAGTCCACACCCAAGTTGTAGTTGTAATTATAATCCACCACCGATTTATTCCACTACAAAGAGAAAGAGCACTTCCAACATCAAGTCTCTCATTAACATTAATATATCCGGGGCTTTTAGCCAAATCAGTCAATCACAACCGGGAACAATATTAACACTTAGCTTAAATTTCCAGCTTAAACTTCACACTTCACACTTTTTTCCTTTCATATGGTATCTCAGCACGGAGCCAGTAGCTTGATTGCAGATCACTGCACCTTCCCCATTGCTGCCTCTCTCCTGAGAAGAAAGCCGCCCCCCCCCCGGTTGGGCTTGCAATCTCCCAGGTACCCTGCACTGTAGAAAATCTTGTCTCTCCTGACAAAGATCTTCAGATCCTCTTCAGACCTGCAGTTTTTGGGGGAAAACAGACTGTCTCTCAGGAGCCCCTGGAGACATGTCTGCTGTTGGCTCCTCCCCCCTCGCTTAGAAGACTTTTAAAGTGGACCCCAGAACCTGATGGGGGGGGTGGGATCATGGAGAGACATGTGGGAGGTTAATATTGGGGGTGGTGTTGGAAAGTTTCTTATGTTGGAAGGAGGGAGATTAGGGTGCAACGGGTGGAAGGATTACTATTGGGGGTTATGGGCAGCCCAATCCTGAGCTGTCTGCAGTGCCCAGGCTCGGCAGCACCAAAAAGGGCTGCTGCCGAATCCTGCGCCTCCTGCGCTACCGTGGGAGGCAGCTCGGGAGAAGGGGGTGTTTGTCCCCACAATGGGGCTACTCTATTTAGCGCCGACCAAAAGGTCGGCATTAAAGTAAAGGCGCTTGTGTAGGGCGCGCAGCCCTGCACGAGCGCCCTGGATCCTGCAGAGTGCAGCTCCGTGGATCCACCTCTCTCCCTCCCCCGAAAAGCCTCACGCCCACCCCTCGGCACACCTCCCGCCTCCCTCCCGCCTCCCCGCCGGCCTCCCACCTCCCTGGAACGCCTCCCCCATGCCCCCATTTACGCCCCCACCTCCCGTTCTGCAGCCTGGCAGTCCAGGAGACCACTGAGCCACGGAACGTGGGCCACCACCTTGCACTAGCCCAGCACCAGCTGGCGCTGGGCTAGCACCGGTGGGAGCCCAGCGCTGAGCCCCGCAAACATGCCTTACAACATGTTTGCGACTGTGGCCGGCGGCACGGAGCCGCGCTGCCGACCACAGGATTGGGCTTTCAGTGAATTGTAAATTCTGATGGGAACAGGGATTGGGAATTGGAGGTGGGGGTTAGAATAACTTTGTGGAAGTCTAATTATGTAAACGTTATCAACATGGCAGAAAAAAAGGTTCTCATGGGTTTTGCTTGTAAGATATGCAAAGTTTTTCAGGTCACACAGAGTTTCTGCAACTTGGTTATTAACCAGGATGGCTTCATTGAACCCCCATATGCAGGGGCAGTATATCACTGAGTACTGCATGCAGGGGAACAACAACAGGGGAGGACACTGACTTTCATCCCCTGCTTGTGGAGAAATGTTCACTGTGTTTTTTATCTTCTGGTCATTGTTATTATTCATTTCATGTCATGATTATAACTGAAAATAATTTTGGTGTGTGTGTGTGTGTGTCAAAAATGAATGGGCCTCAGGTGTCAAATGACCTAGGTATGCCTCTAACAAAATACACACACACACACACACACACACACACACACACACACATTCACCCCTACCTATCTGGTTAGGTTGCAGAGAACATAGTTTCAGGTCAGTTTTATTAAATCCAATAAGATCATCACAGCAGATAGCACATCTTTAGTAATTTTATTCCATTGAGATTGTATATTGATTGGGCTCTTCTTTGTCCTCATTCATTAGATTATGGCTTCATCAAGCGAGGAGCTTAATTCCGACAACAGCTTTTCATCCATGACTGGGACAGGAAATGAGAACACTGCCATGGCACCTGATGGGCCTTCAGACTCGAGGTGCCCTATCTGCTTAGAAAGAATCCGGAACATGGCCTTCTTAAATCCCTGCTTCCATAAGTTCTGCTTTGTCTGCATCCTAGAGTGGTCAGACAGGAAAGCAGAGTGCCCACTCTGTAAGCAGCATTTTCAATCTTTTTTTCATACCATACGGTCGGACACCGATTTTGAAGAGTATATTGTACCCTTTGAAAATGTTTCTTATGGAGGATGTGAGGAGAGGTCAGCAATTGCTCAAAGACCCGAATCACTGCCTGATAATGGGATCCTGTATGACGGCTACTCAGGACCCCGATCTCAAGGTAGGATGGGAACAATTGATGACCTGATGAGGCAGCTTGGAATAAGGCGGTCATCTCACCCAGGAGGAATATCCCTTGGGCAAATTCGAGAACAGGTTACCATTAAGTTTCGGAGGGCCCTTTATCAATCCGGAGTGCGTATCAGGAATGTCCACAGTGGAGGGTTGTATCGGGATATATCGGCAGATTTTTTCCACAGGAATTCTGCTCATCTTAACCGGTTAGTTCCCTGGTTGAAACGAGAGCTGCGAGTGTTGTGTGGTACGCATGCATCGTTGATCAACAACATACAGCATATTATTTTGAATAACATAACTATTTATGATCTGGATAGCCCTGCACTTGCCGATATTATGCGACCTCATTTGCTCCATTACACCAATCACTTCTTGCATGAATTCATCAGTTTCGCTCGTTCCCCTTTCAACATTAAGGCCTACGACTGGCGAGCCTGTTACGACATTCCCTCTCCAGTGCATGATGATGGCTTCCAGTCCTATTCATCGTTTACAACATCATCTTCAGAAGAAGAGGAAGAGGTGGAGGAAGGGGACACTGACGACTCCTATGAAAATGAGAGGGAAGATACACAATCAGTGTCAAGTGCTGAGGAAGGGCCTTGGGATGCTGACATCCAAGGATCAACAAGCTCCAATTTCAATCACACGCTGGATCAATTTTTTCTTCCTTTTGGACCTTCAGCTGGAAAAGTGGTGCGAAGTGAAGATAACATGCACGTTTTTTTCCAGGCTGATGCACACAACAGACACTGGCCATTACACAAATGTGTCCTCAATCGGACCAAAGAGGCTATGCCAACACTGTGTAAGTCCCCTCCCAATTCTATGGTGAACATACCACATTGTGTTGATGAAGATGAAGAAGAAGGAGCCACTGAAGAGCAGAAAACTTTAAGAAGTCATTGCTCTGGTGGTGGCACTCACAGTAGTAGAGGTTCTACTGGCCAGCTTGTTGGCAGTAATCAAATGCTTGATATTTTGCAGATTGCACCTCAGGGGCAAGAAAGAAGTAACATGGATCAAGCCCCACTGCAGAATACAGACATCATTGCCACAAAGACGATCCAGAACAAAGGAGAGGAGATCATTGTCATTAAGGTGCTTCAGCCTAAAACAGAAGATACTGTGGTTATTGAGCACATTGCGGTGAAAACAAGAGAAATGGATCATCATGGGCAGCTGTCGTGGCAAAGTGAAGAAGTGACTAACTCTGCAGGTTTGCAACCCTCTACTGAAGATACATCAAGTGGTTCTGTGACCAAGTGGGATGGTGGATGTTTTTCATGTATCAGAAGACCTTGATTTGTACACCAGCAAAGTGAATCCAGTAACCCACAAGGGAACTTCAGCCATTCCCTTAGTGAGATTTTACATGTTATGGTCAATCCAATAAATTCATCTGTTTGAAAGAATTAAAAAATGTGTTTAATGTATGATAACAGTAATCTGGTATGAATCTGAAATTCTGATTATTATTATTATTTTTTTAAGTATACTTATGTAAACTCTTACAGGACAAAAAATGTACAGTGGCAAAAAAAATACAACTTTCTCCAAAACATACACATTTGGTTTTTTAACTGGAAAGCAATGCTATTTACGTTGCCCAGGTACCCACCCCAGATGACATGAGACAATACAGTTTGGAGTCAAATGGCCTCTGTTCATTGATTTATAGCAACTGATCACTTTGGAACAATAGTAGGCCCTAACTACACAAACTCCCCCCTCCCACCACCACCACCACCAATTGCTGGCACATACCAGCAGAGGAGACAGCTACCCTGTCCAGATCCCTGGGGTGACACCACCTGGCTCCAACATCAGGTCATCTTCTAACCCCAACTGTTCAGTGCCAGCTCCTGGAAAGGAAGTCAAGGAATCTGAATTGCTGCATCCATTCAAAGCCTGACAGCGGAGAGACCTTGCAATTCATGCCTAAGGGATCACCAGCCTGTATCTCCAAGACACACAGTCTCTTGAGACCAGTTCTGGCTTGCCGTCTGACTCTCGCTTATCTCAGGATAGAAACCACATCCTCACTACTACTATCTGCCCCCATATTATACCTGCCAAATGGGGTGAGCAACAACCCTGTGAGGTAGCATCCTGAGCAGGGCCAGCCTTAGGAACTGCAGGGCAAGACAGCAAGATGTGAGGAATTATATCAAGAACTCAGTTTTGATAAGGCAGTACCATTATTGGATTGGATCCAAGCCTTCTCCTTCACAGGCTTTGAAAGGCTGCCCCGACCTCCCAAATGAGGCTTCGTGACCCCATTGGGGTTCTGACCCACAGGTTGAAGAACAATGACCTAGAGCTTAGCATTCCCCCACCCCAAACATGATGTGAAGACCCTGCTGCAGGTCTCCCAAAAATACATCATTATTTAACAATAACACTACATATGATTCCTTGATTTAAAATCTGTTAACACTTGCATTTCTAGCCCCTTCTCCTTCCCAGTCTGAAAAGGTCCCCTAACAACTTGGCCTGCTATAATTAGTGCAGGCAGACCCACCGTGAAAGCACATGACATCAGACAGGAATGGCAAAAATACAGTAGTGTCTGCTTTCCTGATTGGGTGGCTTGCCTCATGGAAACAACTTACCCAATGCCAAAGTGTAATCTCAGGTTTCTTGGTTACCTTGCAGGCTGGAAAGATCCAAAATTAGTTGAGCTTATGAAACTGTCTTGGGCTGAATCAGACATTGAACCAGTAAGTGTAACACTCAATCCTGCAAGCGTATTGAGCTCAATCCTGGCAAAGCTGACTGGTAGCAACAACAACAACAACAGTATTTATATACCACTTTTCAACCAAAAAGTTCACAAAGCAGTTTACAGAGAAAAATCAAATAATGAATGGCTCCCTGTCCCAAAAATGGCTCACAATCTAGCAGTACTTCAGCGTTTCAGATAGGGGTCTTCCCCCACTCCATCAGGAAATGCCATGGAATTAGCCTGGGGTCTGATGCACCGTATGCAAATCCAGTGCTCTTCCACTGAGCAACAGCTCCCCAACCTGTGTTATATCTCAGGAATTATTTACAGCAGCCATTGCCAGCTGCAGGCATCTTGGAGTCAGCCATAAGAGGCCCAAGCTAGGAAACTGGTAGCCTAATCCAGACCAGGCCATGAAAAATGGGGGGGGGGGACATCTGAGACCCAAATAAGCAAAATGAAGGCAGGGGGGCTCTCCGATAACTACTTCCCCAAAGCAAAATGAAGGTGGGGGAAGAATAGGATTGAGCTCTCATTGCAGATCAACACAGGTTAAGCCTTCATCAGTTACTTATCAGTTAGTTACTTGCTAACTTTTTGCAATAGATGGGACAACCAGCAGAGTGAGATACCATCATGGGTGGTGTTAGAAAAGTCTGTGTTAGCTCCATTGCGTAAATGGGTAGTATTGGGGTCTAAACGTGTTAATAATCGACAAGTGCCCGTGACAGTAATCTCAGCTAGATATATTTGGAATATGACGGCACGGAAGTCTGAATTTGATCCCTATTCCCACTGTAGATTAATGTTATGGATGAATCCAACTTTAAAAATTAATAGGGAATCCTTTTTATGGAGGAGCTGGACTGATAGGGCAATTTTTACATTAGATCAACTTATAGATCAGGATCAGGAATTGTTCTCATTTGATAGACTGAGTGAACAGTATCACCTTCCAAAGTCCTCTAGCTGGCAATATTTACAATTGCAACACTTTGGTTTCTAAATTTGGTCCCTCTGCACTATCTGCTTCACAAACTCTCCCACTTCTAGACGTACTTATGCAATCCGTTGATATGAAGAAGCCAGTAATATTTGTTTATAAATATCTAATGTCATGTACTAAGTTTGATACACATTTACTCCAAACTAAATGGAATTCTGAATTGGAATGTTCTATCCTGGATGAGCAATGGGATGTGGCACTTAAGAATGTACACACAATATCTAGAGATCTTAGATTACGCCGAATACAGCAAAAAATACTCTTTAGAATATATTGGACATCAGAGAGGCTATACCTTAAAGGATTTAGTAATGAATCTAGCTGTTGGTGATGCTCAAGTTTGAATGCATCACTTACACATATGCTGTGGTAATGTCCTGTTATTGAAGGCTTTTGGGATGAAATAATTAATATTATAAAGACTGTGCTACAGCAACCTTTAATTTTTACAGATATGTAGGTAATTCTTAATTATCTACCCGTTATTTGGAGACCGTTATGTGGTGCTGGCGTCTAGCCTAGACACCTTTAAAAGGGGATTGGACAAGTTTCTGGAGGAAAAATCCATTACGAGTTACAAGCCATGATGTGTATGCGCAACCTCCTGATTTTAGAAATGGGTTATGTCAGAATGCCAGATGCAAGGGAGGGCACCAGGATGAGGTCTCTTGTTATCTGGTGTGCTCCCTGGGGCATTTGGTGGGCTGCTGTGAGATACAGGAAGCTGGACTAGATGGGCCTATGGCCTGATCCAGCGGGGCTGTTCTTATGTTCTTACTTACACCTGGACAATTGAAATGGACTCTCTGTGCCCTCACAGTAGCAAAAGGACTTATATTACTACATTGGATGGAAGGCTGCCCACCTACATATGCCCAATGGATGGACGATATTTTGCATTTATCAGTATTGGAGCGAATCTCATATCAATTGCGCATGGATATATTTGAGGATATCTGGAGGCCATTCCATGATATAACAACATAAGCCACATGAAGTGTTGTGTTGATATGCAGATGATTTGGTCCTGTATATATCCCCTTTTTTCGGTATGTTACTCATATGCATGTATCTATGTAATGCTCTTTTTTTTTTTTCTTTTTTTAGTTCTGTTTATGCAATAAAATTTTTTTTTTTTAAAGCCTTCATCAGAAAAGGTGGCTCTCCAGGCATAAGAAACCGCAACTGCAAAGAATGGGTGGAATCTCTTAAAAAAGCAAAATACTTTGGGTGGGGACAACTGAGAGAGTCAATGTGATGATGGTGACCAGAGATAGACCATGAAATAACGGTTGAAATAGTGTACCAGCAGGCAGTGTGCTGACTGTGGAATCTGATGGAAAGCCAGTGCAAGGATTCAAGTAGAGGAATTACATCTTCTGAGACAGACATATCGTGTGCAGGTCAGATGTGAAACACTGCTCTTTACATATTTAGTTGCAGAATGGGTCATTTTGACCTACACAGCAGGAAAAAGATGGACATAGTTCAGAGGGTTATGATTTTGCTTGCACAAGGACAGAAGCTTTCATTAGGGTAACAAGGTCTGTTCCCACATAGCAGCTTTTAAATTTAGGCAGATGACTGCATTGGTCAGAATTATTTATTGCAAGTGAAATCAGGGTGATCACAAATATCCATCCTAGTTGAAGCAGCAAATAGTCCTTGAAGGTACATTTGGAGAGAAATTATCTGCCTTCAAGAACCAGCACGTGAAGCAGCAATCACATTCACCAAAGGCAAGCTGGGTGTCAAGTTATCCCGATTGCCCAATTACAAGCAGGGAGATCGGAGTTTGTATGACCTGGCTGGAACACGCGAGCCCCTTCCCCTGCGAGGGGATTGGTGGAGGGCTGTTGCTGGGGGGAGCAGAGGTATTTTAAGGACACAACAACAGCCCCCCATCCTTCTTTGCTCATGGGCACTGAGCGGAGACCCACCCACCCACCTGTTACGCAGTCTGAGTTTTACTGGTCGCTGTTTGGGGTAGGAATTTTTTGCTGCTTGTCAAGATTGGATGACAACAGGCAGTTTTTTCGCCTACCCCAGACTGCCATGGGTACGGGGCTGCACCCCTATAAATATAATCGGTCACTTTATGTTGGCAGGTGGCGCGGTAGAGGCATGCTTGGGACTTTGGAGTGCATCTTCAGACAGCATAGGCAGGGCAGAACCCAATAGCAGTCTTCAGGGGCTCAGCGGCTCGAGGACATTGACTGGGGCCCTGGCCAGGACCGCGGGGGTCCTCCTCAGAGGCTCGAGGCGGCACAACCCGCGGTCCGGCTGCCTTTCCCTTAAGGGACAGACCTGGGTGAGCTGTGTCGCCCAAGAACGGGGCACAGCTTGGAGTCGGGCGGCACATCCAGCCTGGGGGACAGATTTGGTTCTGGGGTTGCCCAGTGGTCCCGCCTCCGCACCACATTTACACCACTGATACACCACATTGTGTATCATTTTAACCCACCAAGCCGGAATGCCTGTTGGGTAAGTATAGTAGACAGACCACTTGAAAAAGTGTCTCTTTACCCAGTTAGCAGGGGTAATTGTATTATGATAAATGAAAATGAAAACTGACTAATATCAACACCTTATTGGTTCCATGCTGTATCATAATAACATTTCATGGGCTCTTGGAACAATCAGTCTCATAGGTCAGTTCTGAGTTATGAAAATCCACTTTTTGTTCCATAAGGCAGTTGTGTTTCCATTTTCCGGTCAATTGGCCATAACTTTGGATAGAATACAGATATTCTAATATGGTTTGTTTCATTGCATTCTTCATTAAATTACTTTTCCAATGATATATAACATGATGGTATTACTCCTACATAACAAGGTTTTCACAATTTTGGCCACTAGTGTCAAGCTCAGCTTGTTGCCCCTCTAAAGCTTGTTGCCTAGTACAATTGCTACCCCCTGCACCCCCTTAGCTACACCACTGAGTGCACATGGCTGGCAGCCACGTGCTCAGACAGGCAGAGGGTTTCCCACTGCCAGTGCCTGTAAGTTGGTTGTGGGGGCAGGTAGTGGGAAGAATGGAGTAGGTAGGGGAGAAATTGGGGGTGTCGGTGGGAGGGCCAAGCAGAAGGCAGAATGAGGAGGAAGGCGCAGTTGCCAGTGACACTCGTGGGCACCTCAGGCATCAGGAGATCTTGGGTTGGCCCATCCCATCTCTTATCTCTGGTAGTAAGTATTTATTTCTAAAATAAGGCAATCTTTTGGCCCTGTGCAAGAAGCATACACACTGCCAGAGCTTGCTTTGAGGCTTCACTGAAAACTTTGCTTGTGACTTTGGCCTATCACATCCCTGAGTTGTTTAGGGAACACTATAAGAATTCTTTTGTTTGCTGAAGGAACTGCTTCTGCGTCCTAGAACACCATTTCCAAAAAGACGATTGCAGTTGTCATCTGGTCTAGGATTTCCAGGCAATGTGCTAGTTTGGAAAGTTACTAGGAGGAAATGGTCTGTTGGAAGCACCCAGAAAGTAATTGAATACACCTTCTGTTGATGGAAAAATGAACCTGCAGGTAGTATGTAGAAACTTGGATCCAAAGCATGCCTTCTAGCCTGTACTAAATGGAATGTCAATTTAGGTAGAAACAGAACACAGAACAAGAGAACATCTGAACTGTCCTGTTGAGCCAGACCAAGGGTTCATCTTGTCCTGCAGTCTGATGTTTCCAACAAAAGTCCAACCAGGTGCTTTTGGAAAACGGATAAGCAAGTCATAAATGCAACAGCAGGCCCCTGTTGGTTTGTGTCCACAGCTTGAGCAACGTTGCCTCTGATTTCAGAATGTCCAGTTAGTTATCACAGCAAAGTTTCACTGTAGGTCATTGGACTTGAGTGTCAATAGTCAGAGATGACATACAGCTGAAGAACTCAAAGCTATAGATGCTCACCTCTCCAAATGGAAATAGCTTCAAATCCCTAGCCACCCATTTCTGCAGGGTGGGGGAGAATAGAACCATGAATTTTGTAAGCTAGTTCTTATGATGTGTATAATGCGAATTAGCAATTGGCTGTTTATTTCGGAGTATTATCATTAACCTCATCATTTTTTTTATCGTAAAATATTCAACTTTATTGCCTGTGTAATCTTCAAATAACAGTAAGGAAAGCAGAATTCATTGCAGGTCTTCTGCTGACTAAAGTACATTTTTTCATCAACTAGAATTAACTTTTAATAGCTGCTACTTCACTCTTAAATTAAAGGCTTATTCGTAGCAGTCCATTTGACATGTAAACATCTCCGAGCTTGAATGACAGTCCTTTTCTGGGGTACTTTATTTTAAACTCTTTGTTATTAAGGCATTCAGAATAAGGAGGACACCTTGAGACAATCCTTCTTCTAGCTGATATCCTAAAACAAGCTGGTCATGTTGAAAATGCAACTTCAGTATCTTCCAATATTCTATGAAATAACAGCCACATTTGTGCGGATGTCCTGGAGGCCTATAAACATGACTATGTGGTTCATCACACCCAATAAGATTAAAAGTTAGTGAAGGCAAACAGTAGCACTGAAGGGTCAACCAGCACCCAGGGTGAAGTGATGTGATGACATCATCACGTCACCCCCCTGCACCATTTCATCACTCCCCTGTGTTGCCACATCACCCCCCCTGCCCCTGGAATGGCTCCAATTTGGAGCCAAATGGAACTGAGGGCCCTTCAGCGCTCTACTAGCACTTGGGCAGTGAGCACTGTGCACCCCCCAAAAGAAAACCTGGAAAACTTCCTGATCACCATGAGGGGGCAGCCCATCCCAGCTGTTCCACCCATGCTGTGCTTCTGAAGACAAAGAAAATGGGGCTGAACAGCACTCACATCAACAGCTGCCAAGAAAACAAAAGAGCATCAAACAGCATAAGAACAATGCAAATGCACTGCAAGGTAAATATTTTTAGGTCACTAGTTTCATTGTATCACAGATGCTAAATTGCAGCACAGAGTGTATCATATAGCCATAACATAGATGCTAAATAAAAGTTAATATTGGCATTCCAGAATCCTCAGCTGCACTCTGAGTTAAGCACTTTTGAGTTCCACTAATTTCAAGGGGAGTGATTGGCTTAATGCTCGCTTTGAAATCAATGGGACTCGAAAGTGCTTAACTTTGTCAGGGGCTGTGGTGTCCTGATGTCATCTTGACAGAATAAAGAAGGAAACTTCAATGGGCGAACTGACTATGAACACTCTAAATTTCCTATTGCATTTCAGGATGATCATCAGACTGCTGGTCATGTGGCCTAAAGTGTGTCTCTAGTGCCATATCGCTTTTTGGTCTAGATTTTATCCCATCTTTCTGATTACTTTCTGCAGCAGAGTTGAGAGATTGACCACAGAATCCTACCAAGTCCTACCATGTTCAGTGGGACTCAGAAATGTGCTGAAGGGTGCAATCCAGAGGTGCCCTTGGGTAAGCTGGCAAGGCTGGTGTGCAGAGGCGTGCCAACCTGCGGAGACTGACACAAGCCTCCGCGCTGACAGAGGCATCAGGGCTTGCGTCAGCCCAGTTGGGAGTGTGGGCAGTGGGCCCACAGGGGGTGGGAGTGTGGGCAGTGGGCCATCCCTTTTAAAGAATAAACTGGGAGAGAAGCTTCCCATCAAACAGATGATCTACCTAATTCCCTGTGCATTGATGCAGTGGCACCAAAGTGGCATCTGCTACATGCTGCGGGGAAGTTTTGGCCTCTGAAGGCCTCCATGGGGAGAAGGGAACATTTGTTCCCTTCCCCTGAGGAGTCCCTGCCAGCCAAATGGAGAAATGTGTTTGAAAATGGTGAGTTTAAAATAAAATGTCAAATTAAAATGCAAAATATGGTGTTTTGGGTTTTTATTCACACCTTAATACACAATTCCAAAGCCTCTTACTCATTACCTATGGATATAGGTGTTTGTTAGGTCATCTCAGACCTGTGGCAGCAATATCACTGAGGCAAGTCCATGTGGACCCACAAAGGAGGATCGGGCCTGGGAAGGGGGGTTCAGGATTTGGCAGGCACCACTGCTGCCGAACCAGTCCACTTCCTCGGCCTGATCCACCCTCAACACTCCCCTGTTCCACCCACCCCCATTCCACTCCTTCCTCATCTCCCTCCAGCCTCCTATGTGATCCTACCTGGGGCAGCCAGCATCTGGTGTCTGTCACTGCACAGAGCTGGATGCTCAACATTTCTGGCAGGGCCAGCCTAGCTCATCTCCAGCGAGTCGTGTTTCGACTACCAGAAAGTGTTGTGCAATTGGAGCACATGTTCCAGCGGGACAACTCTTCAAGAGGACTGGGCCATAAGATTTATTGTAAAAGAACAAACGTCGTTCGCTACTGGCTCAAAAAAAGTTTAGAAAGCATTATCTTAATTGGTGTGGTTCCTAGATTATGCTGATAGCATGTATGTACTTTTATTTGGTGCACTGATAAGAAAGGAAAAGAGAATAACTTGGGAGGAGGAGAGTTAGCTCTACTCTTTAGTCCCTTCCCCATGGCTACTGAGAAAGGAGGGATTGACAGAGGGAAGCACCAAGAGAAAAGGATCACAGCACAATGATAGCTACTGTCCTGAAGACAACTTGCCAAGCTGCAGTGTGCCATTCTGTGTGGAGCTTTGGAGACTGGAGATTGAAACAAAGATAAGAGGGGGTTCTGCCTCACTCCAGGAGTCATAAAGACACTGAGACTAGCCCCCACGAAGTGCCACCAGAGGGGGGGGGGAATGCTTAGATATTGATCATGGCATGGCAAGGTGGGGGATTCCCTTATTAAAGGGAATAAAAGAAAATATTTCAAAAAATTGAGGGTTCACTATATTATAGTGTTTGGTGCTGCAACTCACCTTGGACAGTGACTGAGCAAAGCCAAATAACAGGGCAATTTTGATAAATTTTATTTTTTGAAAAACAAGAACAAGCAAGGTACTTCATGCATATTTCAAACGAACTTTTCAGAAATAGCAGGAATTTTTCAAATTCAAATTTTCAAATAATTGGATGCAAACAAGGGACATAACTTTTGTTACATGGTTAAGCACAAAACCAATTTTAAGAATCCTAAGCTGGATAAAGTTTCTCCCCTGTGTGGGTTCTCTGGTGACGATGAAGATTCCCATGGTGATTGAAGGTCATCCCACACTCCTGGCACTTATAGGGTTTCTCCCCTGTGTGGGTTCTCTGGTGGGTCTTAAGAATACTACTCTGACTGAAGGTCATCCCACAATCCTGGCACTTATAGGGTTTCTCCCCTGTGTGGGTTCTCTGGTGACACTTAAGATTCCCATGGTGACTGAAGGTCATTCCACACTCCTGGCACTTATAGGGTTTCTCCCCTGTGTGGGTTCTCTGGTGACACTTAAGATTCCCATGGTGACTGAAGGTCATTCCACACTCCTGGCACTTATAGGGTTTCTCCCCTGTGTGGGTTCTCTGGTGACGATGAAGATTTCCATGGTGACTGAAGGACATCCCACACTCCTGGCACTTATAGGGTTTCTCCCCTGTGTAGGTTCTCTGGTGACACCTAAGATTCCCATGGTGACTGAAGGTCATTCCACACTCCTGGCACTTATAGGGTTTCTCCCCTGTGTGGGTTCTCTGGTGGTTAATAAGATGACTGCTCTGAGTGAAGATCATTCCACGCTCCTTGCACTGAGCGCGTTTCTCCCCTTTGTGGATTCTCTGGTGGCGCTTCAGTTTCCCACTCTGAGTGAAGGTCTTTCCAGACTTCGGGCATGTAAATGAACTCTCCCATTTGTGCTGTGAAGACTGAGTCTGCTCCCTCTTTCTTCCAATCTGGTTCCAAACCGATGCTGATGAAATAAGAAGAAAAATGCAGTAAGATAGGAGTAGAAGAAACTGCAGCTAGTTGGGAAAGTGTGATATCCATAACCCCTGCGTGGCCTTGAGTTAGGGGATAGCCAAGTGGGAATCTGTGAAGTGTGGCCTCACCCTCCCGATGTCCCCCTCAGTGGGGACCGGATAAGGATCCAGACCAAGCAGTAGATGCTGAAAACTGGATTAATCTCGTCAGTAGTTTTTCATTAATCCAGATTGCCAGGTCTCTGTTACTCTGTTACAAAAACTCTACAAATCCTGCCTATCATCTGAACATGAACTGCTTCGCTTTCAGCAACTTTTAACCACTTGTGACTTCATCAGTATTTTATTTTGCTTCATTCAAGGAAAATGAATCTCAGAGAAATAAAGGCCACAACAAAAAGAATATAAATGGAAAAGAACAGAACAAGGGTGATGGTCTAATCCCTCCCATGGTGCACTGGAAATTCCCCATCTTTGGAAGCGCACGTGGCCTCTGGGAACCAAGTGCCTCGGGAACAAAGTGCCAGGTAAGGCACAGTGAGTTTAGTACCTGTGCGAGGAGGAGGAGAAGGCAAGTGGACCTCTGAGTTTCGGAGAAGGAGAGGGAGGAATCTCTGCATTGTGAAGAGGAGATGAGGAGGAGGAAAAGGTAAGTGTACTCTTTCTAACTCTTTGTCTTCTAACCTTAAATCAACCTTAAAATTTAGCTTTAACTTTAGCTTAGCTTTACCTAAGTCAGCACCTAATCTAACCTGAGGGAGGGATTCTAAGGTCCAGCAAGTTGGGGCACAGGAGCTAGGTGAGGGTAATAAAAATAAATATGTAAGTGTGTACATAGGTCTACTCTGAGCAGGAGCAGAGTCCTACTTGTGAGTAAGAGCCCAAGGTACAGGCATTTGGAAAAATAAATAAAACAGAGGAGGATAAAGTGGACAGCAAGTTTTTCTACTTGGTTTAAATTAAACCTATACTTACCCCAAGGTAAACATAATCTAAGTTAAAACATAATCTAAAGGTTCAGTAAATTGGGACAAAGGATCTAGGTGAGAGCAATAAATAAATAAATAAATAAAATAAAGGTGCACACTTAATAAAAGCAGGAGGCATAATTTAAAAGAATCTAGGAGAGACAGGATGTAGGTGAGCAGGAACCCAAACTAAACAAAGAAGAGGGTAATAGAGGGAGAAAGCACAGCTAGTGTCTCATTCATTCATTCATTCATTCCACCTTTATTGGCATAAACAATCCAACAAGAATACAAAATTAAAACATTCAAAGTAGCCAGCAATAATTGATCAAAGAAATACAGAGGAATTTACGCCTTGACAGTGCCTTAAATATATATTTTGCTACATTTGATGAGCAGCAGTCATTTCTCCCGTCCAACAAGTACCGGACCAAGTCTTTATCTGAACCATGAAAGTTTTCCAGGAATGGATATAGAAATTGATGGCGTAAATCAATATAGTGGGCACAATACAAAAGTACATGGGTCAAGGACTCTTTTCAGGTCATGTCGCAAGAACATGACTTGGGACTTTCCAATGGTCTATTAAATCTTGCTCTTAGTACATTTGTAGGTAAGATATTAAACCTACCCAGTGTAAAGGCTCTACGAATCCGAGGTGAACACATGAACGATAGATAGCTTGAACCCAAATTAGAGGGCCCCTAGTGTCTCTATTTTATAAACAGGGCTAAACAGGATTTAAACCTTAATGTGTAAGTTCTGCCAAGCCCCCCAAAACCCTTAAACCAGTGCAGTTTAAACTCAAATAAAAAACCAGCCTGAGGTTAAAAGTCCAGCCTAAGAGAACTGAATTAGGAGAGTAAGAGTCTAGGAAGGGCCAGTTCCCAGTCAGCCAGGGCAATTTAGCATAGGCATTGTCCTTTAGGTCATAGTCATTGACCATAGTCAAGAGCCCCATTAGGCAAATCCAAGCACCCCATTCAGGGAACTCCCACCTGGGAAGGCCAGCCCCTTTTCAATCAGCAAGGAGGGAGGGAGGAGGAGCTAGCTAGGGGTATAAAGCTAGCGCCTGCCACCGCGTGAACCTCTCTGCAGAAGTGCGTGTGCCCTCTGGGAACCCAGTGCCTCGGGAACGAAGTGCCAGGTAAGGCACAGCAAGTTTAGCATCTGTGCGAGTTCAGCAGCAGAGCGAGGAAGCCAGGGTCCCAGGGTCCCTTGAGAAGAGGGCAGCAAACCAGTGTAGGGTTTTTTAAGTACCCCTAAACAAAAACAAAAAAAAAGCTATGCAGTCAGACAGCCAGCAGCAGGGCAGGGGCTATCCAGTGTTTTGCATCGAGTGCAACATGTATGACTATATGCCTCTTAGGCATAAGTCATGGGTGTGTCCTTGGTGCAAGAAGCTCCAGGGACTCAGGGAACGTGCCTGCTCCCTTGAAGCCTTGGTGGCCGACCTGGAGAAGCAGAGCCAGGCAGAGAAGGACCGTGGGGAGATTTCCGGGGACGATCAGGCTTTGTCCCAACCTCAGGCGTGCAGCTCCTCAGCTGCCCAGGTGGGAAGTCTTGGGGTTGGAGGACATCATCCTGAAGAAGAGGGAAACAATCCCCTAGGGGGGACCCCTTCTCCAGGGGACGGGCCCGTATCCAAATGCACTCAGGATACTCCTCGGCGGGAGGGGCATCGGGGGCTTCTGGTAGTGGGGGATTCGATTATCAGAAACATAGAGAGGGGGGTTTGCGACAGATGTGAGGACCGCATGGCGACTTGCCTGCCTGGTGCGAAGGTTGCGGACATCACTTCTTGTCTAGACAGGCTGGTAGATAGTGCTGGGGAGGAGGTAGCAGTTGTGGTGCTGACAAATGCCCTGGCTGCCGACCCTCCGGGGGTGTCTCCTCAAGCCTAACCCCCCCTGCTGCCCATTCACCTTTTTTCTTTGAAGGGAGAGAAGCCAACAGCTCTGCCAGCTTCTGTCCCTTTAAGAAAAAAAGCCTCCTCCTGACTGGCAAGCTGCCTCTCTGGCAGCGACAGAACGTCAGACTGGGGCGGCCCACTCTTCCCTCCTCCTTTATAGGAGGAGAGGAAAGGCGCGCCCTAAAGCGGCAGCGTGATGGGAGTCGAAACTCCCATTGCACTGACACTCTAGGGTAGCCCTTTCCTCTCCTCCAGAGGAGGAGAGAGGGCGCCCTAGAGAGGCAGCGTGATGGGAGTTGCTCTAGGAGTTGCTCCTCCTATAAAGGAGGGGAGAGGGGGCGGCTCAGTCTGGCACTGAGTCGCTGCGGGAGAAGCAGCTTGTTGCTACCTCTCCACAGCGATCCTGGGTGCCCCCCTCCGTGTCTGAGGGTGTCCCTCAGAGGCAGAGGGCAAGTGGCGTGCACCTCCTCTGATTTTGGAGGAGATGCATGCTGCTTCCCGGGCTCCAATGGAGCCTTCCGTGCTGCTTTTAAGAGGACTCCTTTGGAGCGATCTGGGGCTGCTAGAAGCAGCACCCAAGACAAGCGAGCTTCCAGCAGCTCCAAAGGAGACCTCCTCGCTGCTTAAAAGCGGTGCAGAAGGCTCTGTTGGGACCTCGGCTGCCTCCTTCTTTCCCCCTTTTTTCCAAAGGGGGAACAGAGGAGGTAGCCGCATGGAAGTAACTGTGGTAACAATGATGTCACTGCAATTACTTCTGGGTCAGAGGTGGGGGGGCAGAAAAGAGGGTGCAAGGGGCAAAAACAGGGTGTAGGGGTGGAAAATAGGAGGTTACCCTGGGTGCTGGGACTCTCATGTATGCCACTGCTGCTGCGTGGGAAGGCCGGCGTGTAACCTTGCGTTGGACTATAGCCCATTCGGGATCTTTTATTGAACCTTCCTTTGTAGCTTGATGGGCTTTGCTAACTCATTCCCAGCCCTAAATGAGTGCTGGTACTGCATAATACTTTCCCAAGGGTGCAGAAGCTAACTATGGAGGCCGGTTGCTACATCAGTGTGGACTCCTTGACTGAATTTGGCCATGGAGTTGCTGAGGCCACCTGTGATTGGAGAACATTCTTTTATTTTGCTAACAACCTTGTCCACTTCAAGTTGGGAAATTCCCAGGATGTGACTTTTGTTCACAGGGTCAAATGAGCTGTATAAACAAGGTGCAATCACACAGGAAATTTTCTTCTTTCACATTTCTGGCCAGACTTTGAAGGGGTGTGTGTATGATTGCTCTGACAATTAAAAGCGTGTCCTTCCTCTAGATCACTGGTATCTGAAGCCTCCTGCTATCAGTCCAGTTTCAAACTCATGCTACTGGACCTGAAGAATCAGTCCCCATCTCTTGCAGATACTTCTCAGAGCCTTCCACAAATTACAATTCCCAGTATCTTATAAGCAGAGCCATCAGAGCAGTATGCTGATGTAAGTTTGCAGTTAAGATATTTTCCTCTTTCTGTGATTTGTGTGTGACAAAAGTGACAAAAGTGTAGCCTTCTTCTAGGTCTCTGGGATCTGAGGCTTCCTGCCATCAGTCCAGTTTCAAAGTCATGTGACTGGCCTGGGTTTCATTGGACAATATTGGACCTGAAGAATCAGTCACCATCTCTTGAAACCATCTCTCTGAGCCTTCCAGAAACTACAATTCCCAAGGTCCTATAAGGAGAGCATCACAGTAATTTCCTGATATAAGTCTGAGATTTTCCTCCTTCTCTGCTGTGTACTCCAACCGCTCCATCAAGGAAAGACATTTTTCATCCCTGTATGTTCTACATGAGGAAGTTCCAAAGTACCCAGAGACATCAGTCCCCCACTGCTCTCCCATCTGAGCTCTCAATGCCACTTCACTATTTATGCAGGAATGCTATTTCTCTCTTGGGCAGGTCCTGCACACAGAAGGGGATCCCAAACATAGGGGGGAAGTGCCTTCTAAAACACATCCACCTCCTCCAAAGAGCAACCAAGGGACCTCCAGCTAATTTATGGCACCATGTCCCCAGGTTGGGGGCTATCCTGATGAGGCAGAACTATGATGAGGCTATCCTGAGGAACCAGAACTGGGATGGCCAGAAAGGCAGGATGTGGGGCCATCATGCATTGCAGCAGCCATGCCCAGGTCATGCAGCCTGGCCACCAACTCCCCTCAGCAATACCCACTGAAGCAGAGTTCCTACCCAAGGCATCTGTCAATCAAGGGCCAGAGGATCTTCCTTACCTACAAAGATTACATTTTCATAATTCTCCGTCATTACAGCCTCATACAGGCACCTTTGATGTGGACTGAGCAGAGCCCACTCTTCACTGCTGAAATACAGAGCTATCTCTGCAAATGAAATTGGGCTCTGAAAGAAAAAAGAAAAATATCCGATTAGCAAGCCAGTCTAAGTCATGAGTGCAGGCTAGAGGGAGAAGTGAGGAAAATCTGTGTCTTTCCTGCATGTAAGAAAGAGGTGAGCAATGTCACCCTTAAATTACATAGGGGGACTCTGACCACCAGCATGCACACCCAATGGAGGCCTAAGGAAAACTATTGAAAAGAGGTGAAGAGAGGAATTCCTCTGAAGGAGAAGCACAGAACGGGAGGGGGGAATGCAGGGGGAGAAGGGATGTAGTTTTGCTGGGCTTTCCATTAGGAACCCTGGAGAAGGAAGGGAAGATTTTGGAGTACAGCGAAAGAGGAAAGTCAGAGGATTTAGTAGGAAGGAAACCAATATAGTCCAGATAGTCTAGACTGAGGCAAAAAGACTTCAGCTGGAAATGTTACATGAGGAGAAGCCCAATTACCTGGCCTGGATGAGCTGCAGCCATTTCTGTTCCTCCACAGGGTTTGGTTTGCTCTGATTCTGCTACCTGGCAGGGAGAGATAGGAGAACGCATGAGGTTTTATAACTTTGTATACCTGCTTCATGGACATGCTTGAATTCCTTTTCACTGTTGGAGGTGATGGCTTTGGAGGAGACTGGGCAGCTTCAGGGAGGAGCATCGTGGCTCTTACTCCTGATGGCTGGAAGCTGACTGTCTTTGGATGCAGAGGCTGCCTTGGCTGCAGGAGGGTTGGGAGAGGAGCTCTGCCTCTGGGAGGCTTCAGCAATCACCATGATCTCTGCCTCAGGAGAACTGATGGTTTCATAGGGGAGGTAAGGCCTGGGGGGAGCTGGCAATCACTGGGGGGCAGAGGAACAGGATACCTCAATGGGGCTGCACGAGGCCCTCAACCAGCCCTGTGGCTGTTAGTCCTACCAGGCTCCCTCCAAAGGGAGAAGCAGAGTCCAGCAACCCTTCCTTCCTGGGCTTCCCAGTGCAGCCTCCAGCCCAGCCCAGTCCCTCCCTCCCTCTCTCAGCACCCAGAGCCTGCCACTCCCTCCCTGGCTGGTCTCCTCCACACACCTGCTCCAGGCATCCCTCTCTCCCTGGGCTCAGGCCTCCCACTCGGTCCTTCTCCAGCTCTCTGGCAAGGCCTTCCCCTCTCAGGGTTGGAGTCCCAAATCACAGCAGGGTCTCTTGGGAAATGGAATCCCATCACACATCATTAACACATCAATATTTGCCATTGATCCTCCCTCCCCCTTTCTCTCTCTCCCCCCCCCCCCAGACTGCCCTTCTTCTTTCCTCAGTCCTGGTCCCACCCCACCCTGTCTTTCCCCTAAGAAATCTTGTGAGAGGTTTCTAGGACTGGAAAGGGGGGGCATGTTCCCCGCATCCCTTATACTGGCCACCTGAGTGCTGGGAGAGCAGCACCCTTTATTTTTGCCTTTGTTTGCTCCTCTGGGTGCCTGACTGGGCTTTGCTCCTGGGAGTGGGTGCCCCAGTATAGCCCTTCCCCCATAACAGCTGGCAACAAAATCCTTCAGCCCTCACTGCTTGCCTGCCTGCCTACTTCTCTCGGGTGCATTAGCCACGTGAAGAAAAAAAAACAAGGTGATATTGGCCTTTTTTTTGCCAGTGACTCCAGAGCAGGCTCCTTGCCTCCCACTTGTCTACAGGTGGGACCTCAGTATCTGCAGGGGATTTGTTCTCAAACCCCTTGCTGATACCAGATTTCATGGATACTCAAATCTGCAATCTTTGCCCTATTAACCCCTCTGAAGGGGACCAGAGGTGTGTTCCAGTCCCTTCCAGAGGGCTTTCTGAGAGAGGCAAAAAAAAGTCACTTAGAAAAAGTGGCTTTTTCACCTCTGCGGGCCATTCTGAAGCCCGCATAGGTAGCGGGCAGACATGCTGCCTCTCCAGAAAGGCCTCCAGAGTGATATGTGTAGAACTTGGGCTCCATCTGAGGAGGACCAGAGGGAAAACTGTTGCAGGAGAGGAGGCTGCAGTACCAGTAGAGGGAAGGTAGCGGCTGCTGTGTGCAGAGGCCTATAAAAGGGGCTGCACAAGCAAAGAGCGGTAAGACCACCAGGGAAGAGCTGCTGTGAGGAGCTTTGGAGAGCAAGCTCTGCAGAGGAAGAAGGACCACCAGGGAAGCTTGGTAGAGAAGGAGCTGCAAGGATTTAAGCTGAGAGAGACCAAGCCAGAGAAGGAGCTGAGGAGAGAGCTGCAGGAAGGAGCCCCTGAAAGAGCCTCTGAGAACCAGGGAACAACCATCCAGCCTTTGCCTCAAGTCCTGCTGCCTCCTGCCTGCCTAGTGCCTGCCTCAGGTCCTCACTCAATTGGGGCAATTTGGAACAAGGTTGTTTTTATTTGGTTCAGGTTCCATTCCTCATAATAAAAGCCTTAAACTTACCTTGGTTTCAGTGGTCTCTTTCAATCCTATAACGAGGAAACCAGAGCACAGCTCCAGACACCTTCAAAGGGCTCAGGTGGAGCCAAGTCTGACTCAATGTGGGTCCAGGGGACCCTGTTGAGCCCATTTATCCGTGGGTGTATAATCTACGGATAAATAGGCTCCACCTATATTTCCCCACATACCCCATAGCAGACTACCCTGCTTGGAGATGGAGAAGAGCAGGACCTTTGAGAGGCATTTAATCATGAGGTACAGAGTTTATTTTGGGCCCCTTCCCTTCTCTGCTGGATCATAATTTCATACTATCATTGGATAAGAATTTGTATGAATTACGTTGCTTAGTGATTTTTCGACCAGCAACGGGCTGCATGTGCAACTGTCCTTTGCCGATCACTGTTCCCCCCCAAACCTCCAAAGCCATGGGGAGTTGTGTTCCCTTGCCTCTGGAGGCTTTTCTGAGCCCCACAGAAGCAGCATGCATCCTCAGTCTTCCTCTGCGAGGCTCAGGATGGCTAAAAGATCGCAACTTCCAGTTTCCTCAGGAAACCCTGGGACTATCCCAGGTCTCAGAATGCCTTTATAAGGTGAAAAAATGTCACTTCCGGTTTCTCAAAGAAACCAGAAGTTGTGATTTTCCTGAGCCTTGCAGATGCAGCGTGGGCATGTGCACTGCCTCTGCTGGGCACAGAAAAGCCTCCAGAGGCAAGGGGGGCACAGCTCCCCTCGGCTTTGGAAGCTCAGAGCAGGTGACGTCGTTTAACATTGGTGTCGCTTGATGACGGGGGTGCAGGAAAGTATCCCCATCGTTAAGCAATGTACACCTATATATAAAACTACGTAGTTTGTGAATGCTAGTCTTCACTCAATATTTGCAAATGTTTTCTCCCACAAAATTCTGGCTCCTCTCCTTTGGCTCCCAGCCCCCCCTTTTGTCTCCAGGCCCAGATATAAGGTACCTCCTGCACCCCCTTCTCATGGGCCCTACTGGCAGGCATTGCTCTGGCTGCTAGCACTGGCAAGAAGGCTCTGACCTTCACACCGGCACTGCCTGAAGGCATGCTGTCACAAAGTCTTTTGCGGCACTTTTGTGATGACACACAAGTAAGTTAGGATTGGGCCATTAATGCATGAAGCATCTACCTCTGTTAGGTGCTGTAAAATGATGAAAAGGCATGCTTACAATCTATTTTTAAAATATCAGAATATTCATACTTCTATTTTAAATCGGAATTGTTTCCCAAGGTGAAACAAGAAGGAGACCTGTAACTTACCACTAAGAAGGGCATAGATTACCTATTAGAGTTGGTGCTGATATACAAAAGATTTTTATGCTATTTTTGTTAGTTTGTGCATAGCCAAAGAAAACATAAATATTACTTCATGCACATGAACCATCTGCTAAATGAGAATGTATTAACGGACAAGTAGCCTAAAATAAAACCTTCACCATCTGTTCAACTTGCGGATCAGGACAACTAAGAGAAATATATTTCAGAAGTGCCTTGGCTAGTTAGGCAAAGTGACTGGGAAACTGGGGATTTGCTTGCTATCTTCACAGCTGCCAACAGATTAACAACTGGTTCAGAGATAGGATTGTCTTCATTTAAGGTTTTTCATGACTAATCAAAGCTAATTTTGCATTTATGGGAGGTATATACAAACATAGCTTTTTTTAAAAAAGTCTCTTAAATGTGTCGTTGTCGTCCCCCAGCAGTTTGAGATAGAGCAATACTAGGAGTGGTAATATGTCAGTTTTTCAGTTCCAGCTAATACATTTTTAAATGAAAAGATGCATTGCATTTCAGGCTTCAACAATAATTATCTGAACCAATATCTAAAATGAGCAACCCGAACTCTGACTGATGTATGCTCTAAATTTCAGCTCCTTCTGGAATCTCTTACAATCCTTCTCATATCTACTCAGAAGTGAGTTCTATTATATTCAATAGAGTTCACTTTTAAGAAAATGTGTATAGAATTACTGCCGAATCCTATCTACCACCCCCACCCCCGCCAATGCAGCAGTGCCAACAGAACTCATGCAGCATCCTGTGAGGGAGGCAGTCCTGGAGGCCTCTTGAGGTAAGGCAACTTCGGTTCCCTTATCTTGGGGTAAGCCTCTGCTACACCAGTGGGTCTTCTTGGAACTACACCAGTCATTTTGCAGGCACAGATCTGAGGAGCGTAAGAGAGGGGAGTGGGAACAGAGTTAGGATCCAACACAAATCACTACCACCAGGAAGCACTATTTCCCTTCTTCAGTCTGCCTCTAGCCCTCCCCCCTCTCTTCCTAGAAACTCCCTCCCCACCCCATTCTACCACCACCCACCTCCCACAACAGCTAACCTGCCCCATTGCAGGCCATCCTTTGAGGCAGTGCGCTGGGTCCACCGCCACATTTTGTGGCGGCATCCCCAAAATGGCCAACGGCATTACACTGCTTGCAATGTCACGGAGGCATGTACATTATCATACATGCCTTTATAACATTGCAAAACCTAGTTAGGATTGGGCCCTTATTCTCTCTTCTTAGACCCAAATACCACTAGCATCTCCGCAGCAAACCTAATGTGTTAGGTCTTGAACTTTTAATTTCTGGATTGGCTCTTGTTTCAATGCTTGCTTTCAGTCACCAATCCTCGGAAAGTTCAAAATAAACCTAATCACTTATTTGAGATCAATTTATACAAAGGACTTCTATTCAGGCCTCTAGTTCTGGGTTGCATATAACCAATCTGTGCTGGTTTCCTTCCTCCAACACTAGATGATATCTCTTAGTGTTGGTTTACAGGGCACTTAACTTTCCAGTGATGTTTCCCCCCATGTTATAGAAGGTATTATCCACTCATCTGCTATAACACCCTGTTTCTCTAGGCTTGCTTGAAAATTCCATGGTTCCTCAAACATTTTTGCCAGCGTTTTAATGAGGAGGTGTGTGTAAAGTCAGCAAGAAATTCAGGGGTTTTTTTGTTCTGTACAAAAATAACAGTGTGTGGTTTTGGCTCAGTTCTAGGATTTTGTAAATGTAATTGCAATGGCATTTACAGCCGCTTCATCCCAAATTTTAAATACTTCAGAGAGAACAATTCCAGACAGCGCACAGTGCTTGCTGTGACAAATGTCTTTTGCATGACTATTGGTGCCTGAATGATAACAGAGTTTGATTAAAACATTTTGATGTAGAAAAGTAAAGGAAATGGGGTGATAAAGAAGATTAAATGGCGCCAAATTGAGCAGTGTCAGATCCATCTTGTCATGGCTGGCTGCTGAAAACTTTAATTGTCATGAACGGTAGATTTGGAAGGAGAAAAGTATGTGGACATTGGGATTAGGCCAGCAGAGACTCATGTTCAAATCAGAAAGTTGAACTGAACCTCAACCCGAACACCCCCAAATGGTTCAGTTAGGGTATTTTTTTCAGTGAAACAGGACTGAACCCAATTCTAAAATCTCTTGAATGCCTTGAACCTAAACAGGTTCAATGAATGAATGAATGAATGAATGAAAAGGCATTCAAATAAATGGGAGAAGCAGTGAAAACTTTTCTCTGCTCCAGCTGTGTCGGGGATAAAAACCCCAGGGAGTCATTAGAAAAGAAAGAGAGGAGAAGCAAGAGGAATGGATTGGCCGAATCATAGAATTCAGAATCCTTCAGAGTCTTTCCATTTACAGGCTGTTGTCTAGTAACATGGCTTCACTACAGGGGATTCTTGAATTGATGTGACCTTGGCCAGGTATTCTCTCTCAGCCTAACCTACCTCACAGGGTTGTTGTGATTTTAAAAGAAGGAGCATATACATTGCTCTGAGTTCTTTGGAGGAAGTGTGGCATACAAAATGTAAACCCTCCCCCCCCCCCCAAAAAAAAAAAATACATCATCTTTGCCATAAAGTACCCAGGCTGTGGCTGTTCAAACTCTCTTGAAAATCTTTGGAAAGTGGCCTCAGCTTGCCTATAAGGTTTCAAGTTTTGGCTTGGCTAAGTACCTCTGCCCAACCTTCTCTTAGAAGAAAAAGAAAAAGTTCTGCTCTGAGTGATCCAGACCTTTCCTCTCTCACCCTGCAGCTCTGGTTCTGTGTGTGAGGGGGTATATGAGACCTCTCAAGTCTGTGGTAGCAGATGATCGGGCTATTCTTGTAACATCAAACTGGAACTGGTAGATCAGTTCTCTCAGTGCCAAAGTGATGGTGGTACTTTTCAGTTCTGCTTTTAAAGAGGATTTAAAAAAAAAAAAATTATATGCTGAGAGCTGTGCCAAATTACCATGAAATTAACTATCACTTGCAGTTAAGTAAAATGCAGCACTAGACAGGTTAAAGCAGAGAGGCAACTATTGATGGTGAGTGGATGCATGCAGATGAGATTAAGTCTTCAAAGACTGTTTGGCAGTGAAGGCTTCCCAGAGTTGAATGTTGACCTGCAAGCAATTTTGGTATGGATAATTTGTTTTTTTGTGTTCTTTTCAGGCTACCAGTTTATCTTTGTGAGACAGCTGTGTGAAATACCAGGGCTTCACCAAAATAGATCTCCCTGCATTGCATAATACAAAGGTCTCAATGAGGTCTGCACAGTTTCGGACTCACCAATGTGAATGGAGGTGCTTAACAACCCCCTCCCCTGGGCCTCAATTTTCTCAGTCCCAGAACTCAGGGCAAAAGCAGGAGGCATATTGATCCCTTGGTATTTCATCAGACATGGCTGGTGGAATGTGTTGAGCTTGGTGAGTCACAAGTTGTGCAGGCCTGCCTAAGACCTGGGACTACCAATCTGATAACAATCTCTTATCTGTTACGATGCAGTAAGCCTCTCATGTATGACTTATGTTGGTGTTAATGTTACACAACTATTGTGATGCTGGCCTAACTGTGCTGCTTCGTCAGCATCTGCCAGGGCAAGAGGACTTAATTGATACCCGATAACCCTCCAGCTGGTGTGAGTCAAAGACAGAACTGTACTCTTACAGCCCAATCCTAACTAACTTTCCAGCTCCAATACAGCCATGCCAACAGGGTGTGTGCTGCATCCTGCAAGAGGGAGAGAACACAGTCATGGAAGCCTTCTCAAAGTAAGTAACTGCATTGAGACTGCATTGGTGTTGGAAAGTTGGTTACGATTAGGTCGTTAATTTATTTTTTAGGTATTTCCTTAACTTCTACTATTGTTGTATCTGCTCTTTAGCAAGCTATTGTTTCTTTTATTTCTAAAAGAGTTATTTATAAAAAAAAGTTATTTATCAAAAAGTTATAAAAAAGGATCCTTTGGGCCATTAGAAAGAAGAAAGGCAAGATATTGAGAACAACCAACTCTGTGAAGGAGCTTTGAAAAAATGAGAGAACAGAATGATTTAATGAGTAATTAAATTTAAGTAAGCTCCCTTCCCCTGCTGCTGCCACCAATTTAAAAAATAATAGGGGTAATGAACAAAGTGAATAATTCATATGCTGTTCAGGTTGATTCTCATAGAGACCTCCATTTAGAAATGAATAAAAATTGAACCGAATGGCCCCAATTCAGTTTAATTTTTTTTTTATTTGCACCAAAATGAATGCATACAAAGTGAATTCATTGAATGCGTTGAATGAGAACAAAGTGCTTATTTCCCTGTCATCACCAGCTTAATGATGTCACTTCCGGTTAATAATATCACTTCTGGCCCTAAGTGTGAGGTGGGTTCCGAATGTTGTTTTAAAAATGGCACTAAAATGTTTGGGAAACATTTGCTAGGGACAACTTTGTTTCAGTTGTCTAGAAATGCAGAGTATATGGAGTGCCTCTGGAAACTGGGAATAATAGAAACTTCATCTTGCACGATGTCTGTATTGCCCAGATGCCCCATGCATATAAGAGTACCAAAGACCTCTCTGATGCAGAGCCATCCCTGCTATCTATGTTCAGCAACATAAAGCGAGAAAGCACAAGTCATGCCTGTGGGTTCTGGTGCCTTGCAATGATGTCATCACCTTATACCAAGGCCTACAACCTTCTGGGGATGCCCAACACAATCCAAAAATCTCATCATTATTTGAAGTCTGAATTTAACATTTGGGATGCCCAGGAGATGTCAAGGAAATCATTCTGGTTGTCCCAAATGAATTGGATAATACTGGTTTCCACTCCTATCTTTTTAAAATGAAATATTGGAATTGAAGATGTGTTTGTAATATAGTTTTGGGCACCCATAACCTAAATTTACCCGGAAATGATGATGTGTTAAATCCCCTGAGCAATTTCACTAGGGAAATTGACAAAGAGTATTGGATTCTTTTGGCTTCCTTTGACATTTCTCTGACGCGTTACCTGAACTAGGAAATTCCAAACTCCATTTAAGTTTCAGGGGGAATCCAGGGACAACCTGGGGACGCAGAACTCCTCTGAGAAATTCTGCTGAAACTCTTATGTCTCCTTTGAAATTCCTTTGAAAAATTCAAGGAAATCTCCATATCGGCTTTGTAGTTTGCTCTAGGCAGTATGGTGACATATCTGCTCAGATTCCTCCATACAAGTTTCTCTGCAGATATGCAAGTGACTTCTGCAGTCAGCAAATATTCTCTTAAATTATGCATGCACTCAGAATAGTTATAGAATTGTCAGCAGCAGCGCTTGATCATTGGCCAGTGTCCTTTCTAGATTTCCTAGAAACGGGATTCCTCTGCCTCATGATTTCTATGTACCTTACACAGGGACTCAATACTACCTTTCTGATAGATATGCAGTGTTTCTCTTCTTGTTGAAGTTCACTGTAGACTGTGCTGGCACTTCTCAACTAATTTTTTAAAAGGCCTAAAATCCCATGTAATGCGAATTCACTTTGAACTACAGATTCACAATGCTGTAAAATATTTATATTCATCCTCAAGTTGGCATTAAATTTTTCAGTAAGGTTAAGGTAATGAATCATGATAGGGCTTTTAATGAAATGAAATAGCTCTACATGTTGAACTTTCATTTTAATTTGTCTTGCTCAGTGCTGCAAAATCTTATATGTCACGTTGGGAAAAGTTCAGCACCCTGATTTGTGCAGAGTGACATCCATACTCCAGGTACAACTATAGTTGAGGCTCAGAGGATGAGAAGGTTGGCACCCATTCCTAATGTGTATGAACTGTTTGTATATCAGGTGCTCTGTCCAACTAAACAGAAAATTACCTCAGAATGCCAGATGCAAGGGAGGGCACCAGGATGCAGGTCTCTTGTTGTCTTGTGTGCTGCCTAAGGCATTTAGTGGGCCACTGTGAGATACAGGAAGCTGGACTAGATGGGCCTATGGCCTGATCCAGTGGGGCTCTTCTTATGTTCTTAAATTCAGAATGGAGAAAGGGTTGTGTCCTAAGTACAGTTACAATCCAATCCTATTCCCCGCCCCCATCAATACAGTGACACCAAAATGGCTACAGCTGCATCATGCTGGGGGTGGGGGAGTTGTGGAGGTCTCCTCTGCATAAGGGAACATTTGATTCTTTGCTCAAGGGTTAGCCTCTGCAGTGCAGAAGTGTCTACTCAGATTCATGTGCACTCACGCAGCAGAATCGGGTCCAGGATGGGGGGCTAGGATTTTGTAGCCACCGCTACTAACAAACCCGTCCCCTTCTGGGACTCCATCTGCTGCGTGGATCCACACGTGGACCCGAATTTACCAGCATAGGTCTCCCCTCCCACCCCATCCCACCCCATCACTCCCTCATTCTGCCCTCTTCTGCCATGTTTTATCAAATTTTAAAGGATTTATTTTTTTTTTATAAAAATGAACACCTATTTAAAAGAACAAAGCTATTACAATGGATATCTGAAATTTTAAAAATATTTTGAGTCTTTTCACACTACCATCTAGCTATGGGGTAGCAGCAGGAAAACCTGACCCTGTTGTCTCAAAGCTTGTTGCAAGTGTTATTTGACACTGCTACCTGACTTCCCCTTCATGGATCACTGCCTTGTCGTGGCAAAGGGGCTCGAGTAACTCTGGGCAGAATCCTAACCAGGTCTACTCAGAAGTAAGTTCTATTTTGTTCAATGGGGCTTACTCTCAGGAAAGTGTGTTTAGGATTGCAGCCTCAGTGAGGCTATGAGCTATGCCATGTAGGGACACCCAAGATGGACAGGTCATAGCTGAGAGCTCTGTGATCTACTGGAGAAGGGAATGGCAACCCACTCCAGTATCCTTGTCAAGAAAACCCTATGGACTTTAGTATCAAAAGGCAAAAAGATATGATGCTGGAAGATGAGTCCCTTAGGTTGGAAGGCATCCAATATGCTACTGGGGAAGAGTGGAGTACAAGTAGCCCCAGGAAAAAGGAAGGAGCTGGGCTAAAACTGAAAGGTTGCTCAGCTGCAGATTTGTCTGGAAGTGAAAGGAAAGTCCGATGCTGCAAAGAACAATACTGCATAGGAACCTAGAACGTGAGATCTATGAATCAAGGTAAGCTAGATGTGGTCAAACAAGAGATGGCAAGATTGAACTGACATCTTGGGAATTAGTGAACTAAAATGGACAGGAATGGGCAAATTTAATTCAGATGAACATTATATTTACTACTGCGGACAAGAATCCCATAGAAGAAATGGGATAGCCCCTCATTGTGAACAAGAGTGGGAAAAGCAGTATTGGGGTACAATCTCAAAAACAACAGAATGATTTCAGATCAAATTCAAGGCAAACCTTTTAACCTCACGGTAATTCAAGTCTAAGCTCCAACCACTGATGCTGAAGAGCATGAAGCCAACCAATTTTATGAAGACTTACAACACCTTCTAGAACTAACACCAAAAAAAGATGTCCTCCTTTTTACAGGGGATTGGAATGCTAAAGTGGGAAGTCAGGAGGTAACAGGAATAACAGGCAAGTTTGGCCTTGGAGCACAAAATGAAGCAGGGCAAAGGCTAATAGTGTTTTGTCAAGAGAACACCCTGGTCATAGCAAACACCCTTTTCCTACAACCCAAGCAGTGACTCTGCACATGGACATCACCAGATGGTCTACACCAAAATTAGATTGATTATGTTCTCTGCAGCCAAAGATGGAGAAGCTCTATACAGTCAGTAAAAACAAGACCTGGTGCTGACTGTGGATCAGATCATGAGCATCTTATTACAAAATTCAGGCTTAAACTGAAGAAAGTAGGGAAAAACATTAGGCCAATCAGCTATGACCTAAATCATATTCCATATGAATACAGAGTGGAAGTGACAAATAGATTTAAAGCTTTAGATTTGGCAGACAGAGTGCCTGAAGAACTATGGACGGAGGCTTGCAACATAGTTCAGGAGATAGCAACTAGAACCATCCCTAAGGAAATGAAATGCAAGAAAGCAAAATGGCTGTCTGAAGAAGCTTTACAAATTGCTGAGGAAAGAAGGAAAGTGAAAGGCAAGGGAGAAAGGGAAAGATATACCCAACTGAATGCAGATTTCCACAACAGAAAGGAAACCCTAAGAAAGCCTTCTTAAATGAGCAATGCAGAGAAACAGAGGAAAACAATAGAAGGGGAAAGACTAGAGATCTCTTCAAGAAAATTGGAGATATCAAAGGAGCATTCCAGGCAAGGATGGGCATGATGAAAGAAAAGAATGGTAGGGACCTAATGGAAGCAGACGAGATTAAGAAGAGATGGCAAGAATATACAGAGGAACTCTACAAGAAAGGTCTTAATTTCCCTGATAACCATGCTGGTGTGATCGCTGAACTTGAGCCAGACATTCTGGAGTGCGAAGTCAAGTGGGCCCTAGAAATCATCACTAACAACAAAGCTAGCGAAGGTGACAGTATTCCAGTTGAGCTCCTTAAAAGTTTAAAAGATGATGCTGTAAAAGTGCTGCACTCAGTCTGCCAGCAAATTTGGAAAACTCAGCAGCGGCCACAGGATTGGAAAAGATTGGTTTACGTCCCAGTCCCAAAGAAAGGCAATGCCAAAGCATGTTCAAACCACCGCACAATTGTGCTTATTTCACATGCGAGCGAGGTTATGCTCAAAATCCTGCAAGCTAGGTTTCAGCAGTATGTGTACTGAGAACTACCAGAAGTTCAAGTTGGCTTTTGAAGATGCAGAGGAACTAGAGGTCAAATTGCCAACATTTGCTGGATGATAGAGAAAGTCAGGGAGTTCCAGAAAAACATTTACATCTGCTTCATCAGCTATGCTAATGCCTTTGACTGTGTGGATCACAACAAATTGTGGCAAGTTCTTAAAGAGATGGGAGTGCCAGATCACTTCATCTGTCTCCTGAGAAATCTGTATGTGGGTCAAGAAGCAACCATTAGAACCAGATATGGAACAAATGATTGGTTTAAAATTGGGAAAGAAGTACAACAAGGCTGTATATTGTCACCCTTCTTATTTAACTTATATGCTGAGTACATCATGCAAAAGGCTGGGCTGGATGAATCACAAGCTGGAGTTATGATCACCAGGAGAAATAGCAATAACCTCAGATATGCTGATGATACCACTCTAATGGCATAAAACGAGGAGGATCTAAAGAACCACT